>NC_088796.1:45358159-45661189 GCF_011386835.1 Chrysemys picta bellii | reverse complement strand
GGAAGTCTCCACGTTCCCTCTCACTACAGCCAGGGTCTGTCTGCGCCTGCTGGGCCACATGCACTTACATTGTCCGCCATGGCAGGCTCCAGATGCGGCCCCTGCAACAATGGCTGGCGATGGTCTATTCCCAGTCCTGAGACCCCCTGGAGAAGATTGTTACCATTCCCCAGGTGATACTTACTTCGCTGTTGGTGGACTGACCACAGGACGGTCCTGGAAGGGGTTCCATTAGACAACCCTCCTCACTCCATCGTGTTGGTGTTGGACACCTCAGACCTTGGCTGCGGGGCACATCTCAGCAACCTCCAGACACAGTGGATGTGGTCCCTAGAGGAGGTACGGTTACACATAAACCTCAAAGAGCTCCGAGCAGTCCGGATGGCATGCGGAGTCTTCTTGCCCCACCTGTCGGGCAAGGTGGTACGAGTCCTGATGAACAACACAGCCTCAATGTTCTACATCAACAGGCAAGGGGAAGCATCAGCCACAAAATCCACCTGGAAGCTTGTCACCTTCCCGGCGTCAGGAATACACTGGCAGACCAGCTCAGCAGAGACTTCTCCTCTCTCCACGAGTGGTCACTCCATCCAGAGGTAGCCTTCATGATCTTCCAAAGGTGGGGAACTCCTCAAGTGGACCTGTTCACTACCAGACAGAACAGGAAATGGCACCGGTTTTGTTCTCGACAGTCTGAGCAAGGGTTCCCTCCCTGATGCCTTCCTGTCATGGTCAGGGAGCCTGATGTGTGCGTTTCCTCCAATTCCACTCATCATCAGGACCCTGGCAAAGAGCGAGAGACCATGCGCAGGTTATCACGATTGCCACAGCGTGGCCTTGCCAGAATTGGTTCGGCATGCTCATGAGCCTGTCAGTGGCCCCTCCCTGGCCCCTGCCCAACTGACCGGACCTGCTGTCGCAGGACCAGTCGGCTCTTATACCCCAATCTCGCGTCCCTCCACCTCTTGCATGGATGCTGTGTGGCTGAACCTGGAGGAGCAGACCTGTTCGGAAGGAGTCCAACAGGTCCTCCTGGAAAGTAGGAAGCCCGCAACTAGACTGACTTATCTGGCCAAGTGGACGAGGTTTTCCCACTGGGCGTCCGAATGGGGCATCTCTCCCTCGTGTTCCTCCAAACGGGCTGTCCTGGACTACCTGCTCCATTTGAGGAACCAGGGCCTGGCACACACTTCCATTAGAGTGCATCTTGCAGCCATCTCTGCTTTTCACCCGCTGATCCAAGGACAGATGGTGTTCTTCCATGACATGACTGTCAGATCCTTGAGAGGACTGGAGAGACTCTTCCCGCAGGTGCGGGCTCCCATCCGACAGTGGGATCTTAACTTGGTCCTCTCTAGGCTCACTGGCCTGCCCTTTGAACCACTGGGTTCCTGCTCCCATCGGTCATGGAAGGTCGCATTCCTAGTGGCAGTGACGTTAGCGAGATGGGTCTTGTAAATTAAAGCCTTGACCTCAAAACCGCCATACACAGTCTTCTACAAAGATAAGGTTCAGTTGCAGCCCCACCCGGCCTTCATGCCAAAGGTGGTCTCCACCTTCCATGTGAACCAGGACATCTTCCTCCTGGTGTTCATGTACAGGGCGTCCAGAGGACCTCATGCATAAGGACCTGTTACGACCTGGTGGGGGTTCCGCTGCCGCCGATTGTCAGAGCCCACTTGACGAGAGATCAGACTTCTTTGGCAGCCTTCCTGGCACACATCCCTGTAGAGCTGTAACATGGTCCTCTGTCCACACATTTACCACTCATTATATTATCCCTTAGCAGGCCAGGGATGAAGCTAGGTTCGGCAGAGCTGTGTTGCAATCTACACTCAGTGAACTCCTACTCACCTTCAGGGTTACTGCTGTGGAGTCACCTAATCTGAAATGGACATGAGCAAGCACTCGAAGAAGAAAAGACAGTTACTTTTTCCGTAACTAGTGTTCTTCGAGATGGGTTGCTCGTGTCCATTCCATGACCCGCCCTCCTTCCCCACTGTCCGAGTTTCATGCAAGAAGGAACTGAGGGTGGAGGGAGCCGGCGGCACCTCTTATGCCGCGCCATGCGGGCGCCACTCTAGGGGGCATCAGAGCCACACCCCTACGGATACTGCTGAGGGGAAAACTTCCAGCACTGGTGCACGTGGCGCGCTAGAGTGACCAGACAGCAAGTGTGAAAAATCGTGATGGGGGTGGGGAGTAATAGATGGTTATTTTTTGTACATAATTCTTAATTTCAACTTTCATGATAAAGAGATTGCACTACAATACTTGTATTAGGTGAATTGAAAAATGTGTTTTTACAGTGCAAATATTTGTAATCAAAATATAAAATGAGCACTGTACACTTTGTATTCTGTATTGTAATTGAAAATGTTGAAAACATCCAAAATTAAGTAAATGATATTCTTATTGTTTAACGGCTCGATTAAAAAAAATTAATTGTGATTAATCACTTGACAGCCCTACTCTGTATACTATACACTGAAATGTAAGAACAATATTTATATTCTAATTGATTTATTTTATAACTATGGTAAAAATGAGTGTCCAATTTTTCAGTACTAGTGTGCTGTGACACTTTTCTATTTGTCTGTTTTGTAAGTAAGTAGTTTAAGTGAGGTGAAACTTGGGGTACACACAGGGCCGGCTCTGGCTTTTTTGCTGCCCTAGGCAAAAAAGCCACCTGCCCGCCCCCCCCCCCCCCCCAGCACGGCAGGGGAGGGCGCCGAGCAATCCCGCACCGGCCAGAGCCCCGGGAGCAGGGCGGGGAGCCCGGCTGGGGCTCTCCGCTCTCCCCGGCAGCCAGAGCGCCGGGAGGAGAACGGAGAGCCCCCGGCAGCCAGAGCGCTGGGGGGAGGGCGGCAAGCCCGGCCGGGGCTCTCTGCTCTCCCCGGCGGCCAGAGTGCCGGGAGCAGGGCGGAGAGCCCACCGCGGCTCTCCGCCGCGGCCAGAGTGCCGAGGGGAGGGCGGAGAGCCCCCGGCAGCCAGAGCGCCGCGGGGAGGGCGGCAAGCCCAGTCGCGGCCCCGCTCTCAGGCCGGAGCGCCCCGCCGTGCCCCCCCATCCAGGCGCCGCCCCAAGCACATGCTTGGTGGGCTGGTGCCTGGAGCCGGCCCTGGGTACACAAGACAAATCAGACTCCTGAAAGGGAGACAGTAGTCTGGAAAAGTTGAGAGCCACCAGTTTAAACAGGCTACTGTATCAAGTTCCCTGTTCAGCGCTTATGAGTCATAACTCACTGAATTGAATGAGAGTGTGGCTTAAATAGAGTGCTAAATAGGATTCTTGGCTAGAGAATCTACTCCCTTAAACTTATCACTATAAAGAACATTTTCCAAACAAATTAAGTTCATATAAAACAGTCATCTGGCTATGCAAGCCATATATGCAAAGGCAGTATTGTTTCCCCTAACGTTAGGAGAGGAACATGGGTTGCTTTTGCACCATTTTAATCTTGGAGGCTATAACCAGTAAGAACCAGTACAGGATATAACTGCCTTACCTTCTCAGTCCTCCACAAATATTGATGGTCTCTCTCATGTTAACAAGACCCATACCATTTCACCATCATCAGTTACATAAATGTTATTTTTCCCCAGCACCAGGCATGAAAACTGATGAGTAAGAATACCAAGCACCAATAAATTTCACTGGAAGCATTACTTTGCACATCAATCAGAATGCTTTTTCTAAAGCCAACCACAAAATAGTGACAGAGTAACACGGAAGAATATGGAAATAGCTGAAGACAGCTATTAGACAAAACTAGGGCGGGGGAAATTAACAGCACTGCCATCATTCACTGAAACTCAGGTCAGCGTCCTGTTCTGTGTATTTTTGGATCCATATTAGTATTTCAGAAAAGGCTCAGCAGTGTCATATACTTGCAAAGCATTTTTCCAAGACACACACACAACATTGAATACATAGGGATTTGTATTCTGGCAGCTGCCCCAATCAGCTGTATCACATACACATTACCGACTGACCTTAATGGCTGAAAAGTAGAGAGAATACTACCAGGATGAGATGTGGGAGTAGAGCATCTGTTTAAGAGAGGATGAACTATAATTGCAGAAAGTTGCAGACCAATATATTTTCTATTATAAGAATATGTATACATGATATCCTCACGTTGCCAAACAGACAGGATCATGCAATCAAAATTTCTGCACTTTTGCTCCCCTATGGTCAACATTTTTGGTGCAAATACATGCTGGGACAGACAGAACCTATCTCTTCAAACACAGAAGGCTCAGCAAAGCAGCTAGAGAGGGCTGTGAAGGGTGCTGATTTATATAATAAATAAAATATTGGTTTAGAACCATTATGTCGTACATAGATTGCCTATATAACTACATGTTCTAATGCTCGGTTATCTTCACCTTCCCTCCGATTGTTTGTGAATACTCACTTGTTGCATCTTGTTTTCAATTAAAGTGTAAGGAGCTAGGGCCTGTCATCTAATAACTTTGTACAACACCTGACACAATTGTACTTCAATCCTGATGGACCTTTGGGCACTGTCATAATATAAATAAATAATGGAGAGCTCAGTGGTTTGAGCATTGGCCTGCTAAACCCAGGGTTGTGAGTTCAATCCTTGAAGGGGCACTTAAGGATCTGGGGCAAAAATCAGTACTTGGCCCTGCTATTGAAGGCAGGGGGCTGGACTCTATGACTTTTGGGGTCCTTTCCACTTCTATGAGATATACTTCTCTCCATATATTTTTTATTTTTTTATGAAATGTTAGCAAAAGATACCTTTTTGCCCAGACATACTGTCTCTTGGGATGTTTCATTTTAATGCAGTACTTAGGGTGCATTTCTTGGCTTTTCTGTAGCTTTTTAGGCTTCTTCAGCCACAGTAAAAACCAAATTGTATAAGGTAAATAAATAGCATTTTGGCTCTTTGAACAAACAAGAACAATAGGATGCAAGTCTAATAGTGAATAAAAAGGAAGTTTGAATATATATATATATATATTCAAACTTCCTTTTTATATATATATATGAAAAATAAAAAAAAGTAACCCAAAAACTGTTTTCAATTCTGCACTGATGAAGCCAATTGGAAAACTCCCATCAATTTTCACTGGAGCAGAAACAGACCCTAAATTTTCATTTATTTATTCCAACAAGGCAGCTGTGATTAGTGCTGGCATTCTACAGTTGAGATGACCCAAACCAGTTCTAACAAACACCAGTACATTTCCAGCAAAGAATTATTAGCCCAAAGGGCTAAAACTGTGGTCAATGGGCATTTATACAGACGGGCCACATCTCACAATTTTATCATCAGTCCCATGACATTTGGAATTTTTAGAGCTCCAGCTTCTGAGGTCAGGTAAAATTACATTAGAACAGGGGTGGGCAAAATACAGCCCATAGGCCGGGTCTGGCCCGTCTAACATTTCTGTGCGGCCCGCCATGACTAACATTTCTGTCCAGCCTCCTCTGCCCCCTCACGATCTCCGAGTCCGAGCCACTAAAAATCCCGTGGCAGAGCGGGGCGCACAGGCAGGCTGCCTGCCTGCTGTGGCCCCACACTGCTCCTGGAAGCGGCCAGCTGCTGCTGCCACATCTCTGCGCACCCCAGTGGGGGGAGGCAGCTCCACGTACCACCCCTGCCCCCAGCACCACCCTCACAGGTCCCATTGGCCGGAAACCAGAAACCGGCCAATGGGAGCTGTGGGGATAGTGCTTGTAGGCACGGGCAGCACACGGAGATGTGCCAGCAGCAGCTGGCCACAGCCACTTCTGGGAGCGGCATGGGGCCATGGCATGCAGGCAGCCTGCCTAAGCCCTGCTGCGCTGCCAGCTGTGAGCCACCTGTAGTAAGTGCCTCCTGACCAGAACCTGCACCTCACATCCCCTCCTGTACCCCAACCCCCTGCACCCAAACTCCCTCCCAGAACCCGCTTCCCCTCCATTAATATAGTAGAAATGTGCAGCCTGTGACAACTTACCAACATTTGTGGAGTGGCCCCCCTGCGAAAATTATTGCCCACCCCTGTATTAGAATCTCAGCTTTCATTAATATATATATTTCTAGCCTTCACAATGCTGGATAAAAGCTTGAAGATGTGAATTCTAGAGGTCACATACCAAAAGGCATTGGGGGAGGGGGGGACAACTTATTTTTTTAAATCATGATTTTAAGCTAATCATGACTTCTGAATGCTTGGGGTGGGCAATGCTGCTCAGTGGCAACAGTTTTCCCAAATCTTGGTTGCAGTTTTCAAAGCTGACTAGGGAATTTAGCTTCACAATTCCCATTAACTTCAAAGGGAAGTGTGCAGCAAAATCCTCTAACCACCTCTTGAAATTGATGAGTTATGGGGCTTTTCAAATTTCAGCTCTTAAATCCATTCTCTACATTAAGATAGACTTGTAAACAATCCAACTGTTTGTTTTTCTTTAACATCTAAACTTAGGGGGGTTTGAGGGTTACTGGCACAAGTGGTCAGTTCATAGCTGCTTTCTTGAACATAGCAGCGTTCCTATACAAATTTCATTTGCTCCATTCCCAAATAAAACAGGATCCAGCTGCAATCTGCCAATCAGAATCCCACCAAGTCACAGGGCCCGTCTGTTGGCAGGGCACAAGATCCTGAAATAAATGATCTACAGGAAGCATTTCCACTCCCTCTCAGATTGGTATATAGATTTATAGAGCTGCAGCCCCTTGCTTTCTGCACAGCCGATTTCACTTCACATTGTTCAAACTACTTAACACGTTGGTGCAAACCTAGCTAACAACAGAGTCAGTTCTAAGCAACTCAGAGCAGGCTTCAACCCGGACTTCAGAACGCCCTCCAAGCACAGCACAGCATTCTGCACGTTGTCCCATAGCGCTCTCCTTGCCCTCCCCACGACCCTGCAAACTCCCACCGACAGATCTAGAGAGCTGACCTACACCAGCAGCGTTTACCTAACAACAGGGGAGGAGAGACCTACAGCGGCCGCATGGAGACATTTTCTTCTGCTTGGCAAACTGACACGTCATGTGCTGTGCGCCTCTTAAAGGCGCAATGCTTAATTCCTGATTTGTGCTGACCACACAAGCACACCTAAAGGGGAACTCCCCACGTCATGTAAATACTTTGCAAACACTGTAAGGTCTCCAAACCAGCCAAGGCACATACACAGCAGGCATACGCTGAAAATCTCAAATATATTTATATTTAAAAATTGCTTCCTCCTTCATCTACCTGACAAGACCTGGGTTTGTGGGTCTCTCCTTGCTTAGTTCCTGGAGTGATGTTTGCCAGGCCCCCAACTATTGCAGGAAAATCTGAGCATCACGAGCTCAGGTCTTGGCAGAAAAGTAGAGGAGGGTTTGGTTTTTAAACATGTAAAATATTCTAAGAAAATGTGCTGGTAGTTTTTAAGTCTACACATCCCAGCTGCGTTGGGGCCTGCAGTAGTTCATGCAGCTGTTTCAGAGCTGTCATTTGGACTGTTGTACTGATGAAGAAAAAGCTGACCCCTGACCCAGCCTGGAGCCCCCTCCCACACCCTGAACCCTCATTTCTGGCCTCACCCCAGAGCCCACACCCCCCTGCCCCAGCCCAGAGCCCCTTCCCACACTCCAACACTCCACACTCCAACCCCTTGCCGCAGCCTGGAGCCCCATCCCAAACTCCGAACCCCTCTGCCCCAGCCCAAAGCCCCCTCCTGCTCCCCAACCCCTTCATCCCCGGCCCCAATCCAGAACCTGCACCCCCAGTCGGAGCCCTCACTCCCCTGCACCCTAACCACCTGCCCCAGCCCTGAGCCCCCTCCCGCACTCCAAACCCCTCATCCCTGGCCCCAGACGGAGCCCTCAGCCCCACCCACACCCCAACCCTCTGCCCCAGCCTGGTGAAAATGAGCGAGAGGAGAGGAAAGCGAGCGACGGAGGGAGGGGGGTTGGAGTGAGTGAAGATGGGGCCTCGGAGCAGAGCAAGGGTGTTTGGTTTTCTACAATCAGAAAGTTGGCAACCCTAGGGGAGGTGCGGACAGGAGTAAGGGGGGGTTCGACCCTGAAAAGTTTGGGGACCACTGCTCAGGTGGTACTGTAGCATATGTGGGGGTTGGGAGAAAGGTAGGGTGAACTGTTTTCCAGCTCTCTACAGACCTACAACTGTGTGGGATGCCCTCCCTCACTTCCCCTATGGGAGCACTAGGATCCATGCAGTACCACTGGCAATGGAACAGTTTTTATAGTGGGGATGCTGACAGCCATTGAACAAAACTGTAAGCCTTGTATATGATGGAAACTACTTCAAGCCAGGGGGTGCTGCCACACAGCACCCCTAATTCTAGCAGCCCTGTGCAGTACTCCCTGGCGCTTTGTGGACTGGGAGAAGAAAGCAGTGTTCCCAACTCACAATTTTATTACAAGTCTTGCCATATTCGACGTTTTTCTAATACCCAGCTCCTGGATGCTTGTGATTAGGCGAGCATCTCTGCTTTAATGAAAAAGAAAGTTTTTAGCCCTCATGATTGAATAGCTTCAAACTGTGAACCACATGCATCCTGAAGGCTTGGAAACCAAACGACAAATAAAATGAGCCCCAGCTTTTATTTATTTTTTAATCTCATTTTTGAGGCCTGATCCATGATTTGTGAACACTTGGTGTTGGCAATACTGACTGAGAAAACTTCCAGGGAGGAGCCAGCCCAAAGAACAGAAGCAGCCTCACTAGGTGCTGCAGCAGGGACTGGCAATAGTAAGTGTCAGGCTGCTTTCCACAGCTTTCACTCAACATTCTTTCCCCCTGGCTGCCTGCTCCAAACCCCTTGCAGTCTCTTCACCTCAGCCTCACTCCACTTGACCTCCATGCTTATGTTTGTCTCCCTCCTCTTACCAAGTTAAATGGTGAATTCTCTATTTCTTGATGTCTTCAGCGCAAGACAGGATGCCTTTGTGGAAGACATGTTTCTGCGATACCCAAGTTACTGGGCTCAATACAGGAGTAACTGGGTGAAATTTAATGGCCTGTGATAAACAGGAGGTCAAATTAGATGATCTAATGGTGTGTTATGGCTTTAAAATCTATTAATCCCCTATCCTGATCTCTCATCCCCCCACTTCAACATCCTCTCTCCGTTTCTTTGTCTTTCAGTTTAACTAATCTCTTTCCCCCCAAAAAGGGTTTTTTTTTAAATAAAATTGTAGCACTAGCCTGACATTTGCCACCTTCACATTGTTCTGCTTGTGTGTTATAAACTTTCCCCCCTACCCCTGGTCTGTCTTGTCTCTTTAGATTGTAAATTCAACAGAACAATTTAGCATTTGTATGATGTCTAGCACAATGGAGCCCCATTCTCGGTGAGTATCTAGGCACTATCATAATACAAATAAAAGTAATAATAACAGTAATAATTTTCTGCCCTGTGACATTGGGCAAGTCACATAATCTTGCTGCCTTACGAAGATGTTTTATTTTGGCGGGGGGGGGGGGTGTATGTTTGTTTCTGTCGAGGGCCTTGAGATCCAGGTTCTCTGCAGTTTCCTGATAGGAATGTTGTGTGAAAATGGAGATTATGGTTGCATGCACTGTTTGATTGTTATGGACTTTTATTGTGGGGACCTTTACAATGTAAAAATAAATTATTTTAGGGAAGGAAATGGTATGTGCAGTGGATTTGGTTTTGTGTTTTTTTTTCCAGGGCACAGACAGTTGGGTGAGCCAGTTCCCTTTCCGTCCCTTTAGGATTTAGGATTTGAGGAACTTATTAGGAAATGGAATGTACAGCTGATAGGTAGATTTTTTCTGAGAGGGTTGTTATTTAGTTGTATAAATATTTTTTTTGAGAGCTTTCAACTGTCTTTATATGGCAATGATTTGGTTTTGGAATTTATCGTTTTTTGAGTTGTACGATATGCTTCATGAGGCAATTGTAGATTCTTTAGAATAGCTTTTGTTAGTCCACTTAGGTAGTGTTACAATATTTTTCTTTGTTTTATTTTTATTTTATCAAGTGTTTGGGGTCTTTTTAGCCTTTTCTAGACAACTTGAAGTCCTTGGGGAGCATGATGGGTTAATATATTCCACCGGTGTCATGGATTAACAAATTCCTCAATGGGGCTTTGATAGCTCTTCAGATGTTTCTAAGTATTCTCTGTATGGAGCACTCCTTAGGGCCTCTGCCACATCCTCAAATCCTAATTCATTTTTATCTCAGATTTCAGGCCAAATTCCCATTAATCTTGAATTGGAATTTGGCCTAAGTACTGTGTAAAAACTGAACAAGGATTTCAGAATTTGGTTTAAGGATTGTAATCATTCTCTGCTATGGCAACTGCTTTTTTCCTCCAATATATTAGCTGGTCTCAAAACTAAGGTTAGCCATTTTGTACTTGAGAGAGTTTTCGCTTTCTCCCCAGCTGTGTATATCTGCGCAGGAGACTGAGGGAAGGTTCTAAAAAGATTTACACTTTAAAAATTGTGCTGAGATTTGATGTGTATGCTATTTTCTTCGGCAGTTCCATAGCTTGTGCTCAAAGCACTGGCTTTCCTCTAGATGCTGTCTGTGGAAAATTCTAAACCCCAATAGTCACCATTTAAAATTACATTTTAGATTTGAAGCTTAGTGAAATTGTTTTCACCATCAGAAATAATGATTAGAAGGCTTGATTCAATGTCATATATTGTAAGGTTTGGAAAATGATGAAATGTGTGCATATTTAGGAACACTGTCAGTTTCAATTCTCAGCACCCTTTCAGCCTTCTGTAATTGTTGACATAGTATTATTATTAGCTGCTGCAACTAATTTAGGTAAGCCCCTGTGAAGTGTACCTTTCTTTGTAAGAATGTGTTCTCCTTGGGACTTTAACTGTTGTATTATGTAATTTTGCTCTCTTTTTTAGTTTTTATTTGTTTTGTTTTGGAAGGGAAAAGATTATGCCACGTGAATGTGACAAAAATGGGTCACATATATGGGATTTGAAATTCTGGAAGCTAAAACAGCTTGCAGATTTGGTGCTCCAAAAAGCAGGAGTCAGCTCCTCAACTGTTATAATCAGCTCCAATGACTTCCATGAATACATGCTGATTTACACCTGTTGCAGATCTGGCCCCAAATGTTTATAGACCAATATTAGTAAATAAATAATAAACTGAGCAGACGTTGAAATACACACACCTGCTAACTCTTCATCCCACTGAAGAGATTAAAATATTTGTTCCCGGCATCAGAAGAACAACATGACCATAGACAAGAAAATCACCTCATCTCCTCAACACCCCCACCTCTTTGATTGTCTAAATCACTGTAATTAGCTAAAGAAGAACATTCTATTCTTACATGTTTAGAAGCCATGAAATGTGTGTGCACCTAAATGAAGCGTTTGCCCCCTGCTTGGATTCGGAGATTTTGGAATGTCAGCTGAGAGCTGTGATAATCATAATGATTTACCCAGTCACAGTCCAATTACAGAAATGTTTACAAGAGTCAGTATGGTGTCTGATTTTCAAAACACTACTAGTCTAAGATTGTGCAATTCTAATTTGAATGATTACATGTTTGAGTCTTTTAAATACAGTTAAAAATAGTCCAGAGCTTTAAAACAGATAAAGCCGACACCTGAAGTGATTTGATTTTGATTGGCTTCATAAGAACATAAGAATGGGCATACTGGGTCAAACCAGTGTTCCACCTAGCCCCGTGCTCTGCAAGTGGCTAGTGCCAGATGCTTCAGAGGGAATGAACAGAACAGGGCAATTATTGAGTGATCCATCCCCTTTCATCCAGTCCCAGGTACTGGCAGTTAGAGATTTAGGGACACCAAGAGCATGTATCCCTGACCATCTTGGCTAATAGCCATTGATGGACCTATCCTCCAGGAACTTATCTAGTTCTTTTTTGAATCCAGTCTTTTTTGGCCTTCACAACATCTCCTGGCAACGAGTTCCACAGATTGACTGTGCATTGTGTGAAGAAGTACTTCCTTATGTTTATTTTAAACCTGCTGCCTATTAATTTCATTGGGTGATCACTAGTTCTTGTGTTATGTGAAGGGGTAAATAACACTTCCTTATTCATTTTCTCCACACCATTCATGAATTTATAGACCTCTATCATGCTCCTCTTTAGTTGCCTCTTTTCCAAGCTGAACAGTCCCAATCTTTTTAATCTCTTCTCACGTGGAAGCTGTTCCATTCCCTTAATAATTTTTGTTGCCCTTCTCTGTACTTTTTCCAATTCTAATATATCTTTTTTTGAGATGAGGCAACCAGAACTGTATGCAATATTCAACATGTAGGTATACCATGGATTTATATAATGGCATTATGATATTTTTTGTTTTATTATTTATCCCTTTCCTAATGGTTCCTAACATTATCTTTTTTTGACTGCTGCTGTACATAGAACAGAAGTTTTCAGAGAACTATCCACAATGACTCCAAGATTTCTTTCTTGAGTTGTAACAGCTAATTAAGCCCCATCATTTTGTACGTGAAGTTAGGATTATGTTTTCCAGTGTGCATTACTTTGCATTTATCCACAGGTGCTGGCTTTCCAAAGTGCTGGGGGGGGACCCCCGACTCTGCCCCAGGTCCTGCTCCCACTCCACCCCTTACCCCAAGGCCCACCCCGCTCCACCCCCACCCCGCCTCTTCCCGCACAGTTCCACCCCTTCCCCCAAGCGTGCCATGTCCTTACTCCTCCCCAGCCTCCTGCACACCGTGAAACAGCTGATCACGGTGGGTGGGAGGTGTGGGGAGGGAGGGGAAAGCGCTGATCTGTGGGGCCCACTGGCAGGCAGAAGGCGCTGGGGAGAGGAGCTGATAGGGGGCTGCCGGTGGATGCTCAGCCCCCACCATTTTTTCCCCCTGGGTGCTCCAGCCCCAGAGCACCCACGGAGTTGGCACCTATGCATTTATCAAGATTTTGTGCCCCTCTGCATTCAAATCAGGTGGCTTCCGCCTCCATGCTGCCTGGATGCCAGCAGAGGAATCATTTAGAGCACAAGATAGATAGACTCTCTCCTCTCACTTACAGTGCTCAGCCCCACCTTGTCCTGGAGCAGCCATGACAGGGCAAGTCCCACTTCACCCCTGTAGCCCTGGGCTGGAGCATGCTTAGTAGCTCCCTGGGGACGGCACATACACAGTCTGGTCAGTATTAGCAGCTGTGAAGACTCAAGCATGCTTTGTGAAGACAGACTCTTTGGAGATTTTAGCTGTTAAACTCTAACAAGTCTCTGCTGATCATGTGCAACCTGTGTTTCTCAAAGGCTTAAAACTTGGCTAAATTTTGGTGGAGTTTCATAGGACACAAAGGCCACTCTGCCCATTTCAAATTCCTGCTCCGATGCATAGAGTAGTAGAGTATTTCAAAGAAAAGGTCTCAAGAATTATTTTACATGGGACAAAGAATGTATTTTTCTCTAGCCTTGTTCTCAGAAATAGCTGAACCATTTTGCTGACATTTTCCCCAAGAAATTCAGTCTGAGGCAAACACAAGGCATGGAAAATTTCAGCTCAAAGGGTTAGAGTTTTGCAAAGTTATAAGCAACTGAAAGCAGGTGCTTATGATGGGAAGTGTCAGGGAAGCTTAATAATAGGTAGTGCTACCAGCCCCATCTATAATAAATTTTTCAGTGCTATTTTTTCTTTCTTTTAATGGATTGTGGCTTGATTACTGTACCAGCTCCAATTTTATGCCAACAGCCATAGCAAGGACTTTGGTGTTTTGGTCCTCTTATTTGGGATTTAATAACCTACTTTAAGCCTTACAAGACTCCCAGATACCAGGGTGATAGTACCTTATATGTGTTTGTTCTAATAATAATGTAACTCATTGTTTTATAAAGCATTTGAGTCTGAAAGTCACTATGAACTATGATTGCTAACTGGGTAACTATTAACTAGTAACATTAAAACACTGGAAGTATTATCTTCAGGAATCAATGGGCCTGATTCTTCCCTCACTTGCACTATTTTTACAGTGTAAACCCATCCATTTCAGAAAGTGGAGTAAGTTACCGGGGGACAGCCATTTTAGACTTGATTCTCACCAACAGGGAGGAATTGGTTGTGAATCAGAAGGCGGAAGGCAATTTGGGTGAAAGGGATCATGAAATGATAGATTTCATGATTCCAATGAAGGGAAGGTGTGAGAGCAGCAGCATAAAGACAATGGACTTTAAAAAAGCAGACATTAACAAGCTGGTAGGTAAGGTCCTTTGGCAAGAAGATCTAAGGGACACAGGATTTCAGGAGAGCTGGCAGTTTCTAAAGCAGACAATATTAAAGGCACAACTGCAAACTATCCCAATGCAAAGGAAAGATAGGAAGAATCTAAGAGGCCAATATGGCTCCATCAGGAGCTCTTTAATGACTGAAAATCAAAAAGGAATCCTACAAAAAGTGGACTCATGGACAAATTACTAAGGAAAAGTACAAAAGAACAGCATAAACTTGCCAGGACAAAATCAGAAAAGCTAGGGCACATAAAAGGCAATAAGAAGAGCTTCTTTAAATATATTAGGAACAAGAGACAGACGAAGGAAAGGTTAGGTCCTCTACTTAGTGGGGAAAGAGAGCGAATAACTGATGACATCAAGAATGTTGAGGTATTTAATATCTACAGTAGAACCTTAGAGTTACGAACACCTCGGAAATGGAGGTTGTTCCTAACTCTGAAATGTTTGTAACTCTGAACAAAACGTTATGGTTGTTCTTTCAAAAGTTTACAACTAAACATTGAATTAATACAGCTTTGAAACTTTACTATCCAGAAGAAAAATGCTGCTTTCACTTTATTTTTTAGTAATTTATGTTTAACAGTACCGTACTGTATTTGTGTTTGTTTGTTTGTTTTGTTTTGTCTCTGCTGCTGCCTGATTGTGTACTTCCAGTTACATATGTCGTGTGTGGTTGACTGGTCAGTTTGTAACTCTGGTATTCATAACTCTGAGGTTCTACTGTATTTTGCTTCAGTCTGCACTAAAAAGGTTAATGGTGACCAGATACTCAACACAATTAATATTAACAAGAAGGAGGAAGAAACACAGGCCAAAATAGGGAAAGAACAGGTTAAAAATATTTAGATAAGTTAGATATCTTCAAGTCAGCAGGACCTGACTAAGTTCATTCTATGGTACTTAAGGAACTAGCTAAGGCTGTCTCAGAAGCATTAGCAATTATCTTTGAGAACTCCTAGAAGACAGGTGAGGTCCCAGAGGACTGAAGAAGGGAAAACATAGTACCTACCTTTAAAGCAAAGAGAAACTGGGGAATTATAGACCAGTCAGCCTGACTTTGATACCTGGAACAAATCATTAAACAATCAAATTGTAAGCACCTCCTAGAGGATAAAGGGGTTAGAAGGAATAGCCAGCATGGTGCTGGTGATTCGATAAATGGCACTCTTCCCTGATGGCTTTAACTCTAAGTATGTGAGGAGTCCTATTACTTCAAGTCCCATTTACTACTCTCATGCTTTTAAGATAAACTCATGATTTTGTTGCTTTTCTGTATTGGAGCCAGAGTGCTCAACACATCATAGGATCAGCACCTAAGTCAGTACTCAGACAATGTCCCAGTGCTGCTAGAAGTGCCCTCTTTCAGAGGAGATGTACAACCAAGGTCCTTGTCACTTGGTGGTGGTTAAAGATACTGTGGTACTCTTTGTAAGAGTAGAATATATTAGCCAAATCCCATCTCTGAGAACTTAATTTCCCCTACCCTTTCAACTGTATATAGTGTTCTTCCCTTCCTGTCTTAGCTGTGCACTGGAAAACTGCTGCTGCATTCCATCATGGAGATGGCTGCATTTCAGAGTTCACCATCTATTCCTTATCTACCTCACAGGAGTGTTGTGCAACTTAGAGCAGGTCTACACTAGTGCTTAAGTTGATCTAACTTGCGTCACTAAGGGATGTGAAAAAGCCACACACAACCCGAGCAATGCAAGTTACAGTGATCTAAGCACTGTCCACACCAGCCCTATGTGAGTGGGAAATGCTGTTCCGTCGATGTAGCTTCTGCCTTTCGTGGAGGTGAAGTAATTTTGCTGATGGGAGAGCGCTCTCTGATCAGCGTAGAGCATCTTCTCCAGACACACTGCAGTTGCGTAGCTACATCAGAGCAGCTGGGCCAATGTAATGCTTCTAGTGTAGACCTGCCCTTGGTTAATGTTTGTTTGTAAAGCAGTTTGAAACCCTGGGATGTTGAAAAGTGCTATATACCTGAAAAGCATTATTAAGTGCTAAGTATTTCACCTTTTATCTTTAGTGCTTCTTAGCTATTTTCAGAAAAGCACTGAACACCAGTGGAAGGGGAATAAGAGGAAGGAGAATAATAGGCTGCATTCACACTGCAAAGGCTCAGTACTTATCCCACAGCTAGCTTAGTCCTAGTAGCTCTCAACAAGGATAGATGTCATGATGGTAAAAATGTCTGCATCCTGTCTTCACTAGCACTTCTGTCATTGCTACCACTGGTGCTAGACCAACAGTGGGGAAAATGCTAATATAGATATAAAACCAGAAGAAGGCACTCTTCTCTGAGTCGGTACTGAACCAGAGCCCCAGGATGGTTTCAGGATGCACCTTGGCATTCTGTTCATTCGTTATATCTGCTTTAGGCTAAGCTTGCAGCCCACAATTCACTCATGCTGCCATTTGCTTTGCCTGTGCTTGAATAATTCTAATGCCTGCACACATGCAAATGTTAGGATTTGTACCTGCAAAACTTTCTGGGTAAAAAGTGGGTTTTGTAGGAGCAGGTTGCAGTTTGGGCCCATGTAGATGAATGTGCAACTTTGCATGCGCATAGATGGAGAGCAGCTAGAAGTCTAGCTGAAAATTTAGTCCACAGTTGTCTGAAAGTGCACGGAATCCATCCATGCGAACATCTGTTCTCACTTTCAGGTGACATTGTAAACAAGAGGTGGGCAGCATTATCTCCTGCAAATTGTAACCAAACTTGTTTGTCTGAGCGATTGGCTGAAGTAGGACTGAGTGGACTTGTAGGTTCTAAAGTTTTACATTGTTTTATTTTTGAATGCAGGTATTTTTTGTACATAATTCTACATTTGTAAGTTCAACTTTCATTATAAAGAGATTGCACTACAGTACTTGTATTAGGTGAATTGAAATATACTATTTCTTTTGTTGTTTACAGTGCAAATATTTGTAATAAAAATAAATACAAAGTGAGCACTGTACACTTTGTATTCTGTGTTGTAATTGAAATCAATATATTTGAAAATGTAGAAAACATCAAAACATATTTAAATAAATGGTATTCTATTATTGTTTAACAGTGCGATTAATCACGATTCATTTTTTAATCGCACAATTAATCGCAATTAAAATTTTTAATCTCTTGAGAACCCTAATATTTAGCCGACACTCTGAGTACAAGATCAAACATATACTTTAGCAAGTAGTTACCACATATTAAGGGACCATTCAAGGTGTAGTGGCCTGTTAACACCCCTGTAGTCACAGGACAAAAAGAGGGGGTCAGTGATTACAGGCTGTTGTAATAAGCCATAAATCCAGTGTCTTAAGACCATGATTTAGTGTCTATCAATGTTCTGAATTTAAGCTCCTAGGCTCGTCTTTTATCTGTTAAACATCATCCTTAATATTTTGTGGTTTATTAAATGTAAAATACCAAGGGGCCAAATTCATCCCAGAATGTGCTCAAAGTCACATTGCCTTCCACTGGAGTTCCACATGGAGATCTGGGCAAGTTAGTGTTGCTGTTGCATTTAATACCATAAATCAATCTTTATTGGTGGGCAAGTAACTTCTGAAGCTGTAATTCACCTTTGGTAAAGGGGGGCAGAGCCGGTCCCTCCACACCATTTAGGCCCTACATTGGGGCTGTGCAATGGGGGGCTGCAATCAGAACAATGGCACAGGGGAGGATGCCTGTATACCCTCAGCATGGCACTGGAAATATCTCTGCACTGACCTGGCGTGGGCTGTTGCAGACAGCCATGCTAGAGACAGCTCCAGGGAGGGTCTGCAAATCTGTTTATACAGATTCACTGGCCTCAACATCTTTTGCAACTGGCATGGGCGGCAGGGGACGTGCAGCCACTACTCCAGTGAATGGGCTGAGCCAGCAGCCATGGTGAGGAAGAGGTACCCCTTCTGGTTGGAGGAGGGATTATACATCCCCTACTTCTCTGTTCTCTACCTGCATAGAGCCAGATCCCTTGGGCACCATGTAGGGTAGAGTGGATTCTACCTGACTACAAAGATTCTGTCATCAAATCACTGGCAATGGAAATAGACTATGTACTTCTCTGCATTTTCATTTAATAGCCCCATAATTCATGTTGGTCTGCTGAAAACTTCTTCATCCCACTTCTGAACAATTCTCCCTGGACCAGAGCCAGATAGGTACATTCTATTTACCTCCATTTCTCTTGCTATCATTCTGGAATCTCTCTAATCTGGCAGTACTGCGGTCTACAAACTTCACACAGACTCCTGTGTTGTTCTCAGTAGTACTTCATAGTAAATAAATTAGCACAACTTCACTGACTTCCATACTGTGTAACACTTGCATCTTTTCTTGACTGAGCCAGGCTCCCTGTTCTCTGCCTCACTTCAGTGCATTCTATAAAACCTAAATAGGACTTACTGTGAAATTGAATTTTTTAAATTATTTTTCTAATTTAGCCTCTGCGATCATGTTTTCCAATTCTTCTCCAATTTCACATCTCTCCATGCTCTGTTTCAGTTTTTCCTGCTGAGTGCTGCCAACTGCTGTGCAGCATACATTTTTCCTAGGGAAACAGAGCTAAATGGTAAATGTTTCTCCTACGTTTTTAAGCTGTGGATGGATAGACTATCTTCATATTAATCAAGGGCGAACGTGTCCCAAGCAATTCCTCTTCAATCTGAGTCCCACATGGTGGTTGATATAATAATAGTGTTAACCCACATGACTGAGTTAAGTGCAGCATTTATTACTAAGGGGGAAAAGCTAAAAAAGATCCTGGAAAAAATGTACTTTTTCCAGGATCTGGTTACAACTTCAAAACCAAGAGGGTTAGATCCTCAGCATAGGTCCAATGACTACAAAGAGCTATGCTGATTTACAGCAGCTGAGGATCTGGCTTAGGCCGTCTCTTACTATGTGTATTTATAGTGCCTAGCGGAATGCGGCCCTGAGCTTGGCTGGAGCCTCTAGGCGCTACCAGAACAACAGGTTGAAAACTCTGCAACAAGATTTTGTTTGTAAATGAATCTCTTGTACTGTCTCCTACTTCAACTTTATTAAGCGTTGGCAACTAGTCCTCTAACCTTGCTCAGGATGAATTAGTTCACCTCTTATTAGCTGCTATGATTATTGTTGCTGAGGTCTGGAAGAAATCTGAATACTCCATTGCTGTTCAGATTGCTTGCAAAAATTAGGGAGGTCTTTGCTATGGAAAAAAATGACTAGGCGGAAGCTAATAGTTGGATCAAAACCCCAGCGGTCTGCCAGAATTCTTCTCTTGACTCAGGTTTGTCTACACCAGCAGTTCTCAAACTGTGGGTCAGGACCCCAAAGTGTGTTGCGACCCATTTTAATGGGGTCACCGGGGCTGGTGTTAAACTTGCTGGGGCCCAGGGCCGAAGCTGAAGCCCTAGGCCCACCACTCGGGGCTGAAGCTGAAGCCCTGGCAGTGGGGCTCAGGTTACAGGCCCCCTGCCTGGAGTTGAAGCCCTTGGGCTAAGGCTTTTCCCCCCTCCCCCACACAGGGTGGTGGGGGTCGAGCTTTGCCCCCTTTGTCCCCCCATCTGGGATGGTGGAGCTCAGGCGGACTCAGGCTTTGGTCCCCCTCTTCTGGAGTCATCTAGTAATTTTTGTTATCAGAAGCAGGTCGCGGTGCAATGAAGTTTGAGAACTGCTGCTCTAGTCATTCCACCCAGCGAGTGAGATGACACACACCCCTCCTGTCTCCTGCACTGTTCCAAGAGCAATGTTAACCTTTGGCACCCACTGGGTAGCAATGCAATATACAGAGGGTAACTGAACCATGTCTAGGATTCATAAAAATATTGCAGACAATTCCCACTTTGTCACAGGGCTCGAACTGGTTCTCTTTTGTATTAAGAGGAACCCCTAGATATTTAACCTGGCCCTTGTACCTGCTGACCCCACTTGGCAGATGGACTATCTCTTAAGCTTTATTTCTCTATTTTAACCTAAGGACTCCTGATGCTGTTTGCCAGTTGACTAACAAACCCTACTGGTTTTTGAAAAGGGAGGAACAATACACATAGCACATACTGTCTCCGACGTTCCCCCAAGACTGGGAAGAATGCCAGGGAGGAAAAGTCAGAAATACCTGTAAAAGAAATGCTATCACAACTTCCCCAGAATATGAACAATAACCACTAGTCATATTTTTAATAATAATAAAGCATCACGCCTTTTTTGCTCCTTTGCTCTCCTGTGCAGGGACAGGCACAATCAGGACCGTAAGGAAGCCAGCCACAATACATCTTTTTGAAACTTATGTGATCTTATGTGAGGGAAATCCCACATTAACCTACTAGTATATAGAAATTGTGAGATTCATAAAACATCACAACCCTATTATGCCTTGATCATATCCAGGTGCCAGTCCTTTCCGACTGTAGGCTGCTTCCTTCCAGTTCCTGTTGCACAAAGATATTCACAACTATTCCATGAATGTCTCCTGGGCAGCTGGGTTATTCATCACTTCCCTTCCCTAAGGTGAGATGTAGCCATGTAAAAATATGATCCTTCACACTGGTAAGGCTTTCAAACATAGCCTATGGTGGACCTAGAAATACTACTGGTGCTTTTGGAGAGGCCAGAACGCTTTCCTTTGAGAAGAGCTTACACAAAAGGACATCTGGGATGAAGGATTAAATCATATTCAGCAGCAGCAAGTTTGCAATATAAAATGTCCTAAGACAAGCCCCACCCTTTATACCGGGGTGGCCAACCTGAACCTGAGAAGGAGCCAGAATTTACCAATGTACATTGCCAAAGAGCCACAGTAATACATCAGCAGCCCCCCATAAGCTCCCCCACCCCAGCTCACAGCACCTCCCGCCCACCGGCAGCTCCGCCGATCAGTGCCTCCCCCTCCCTCCCTCTTCCTCCCCGCACCTCCCGATCAGCTGTTTCATGGCATGCAGGAGGCTCTGGGGGGAAGGCGGGAGGAGCGAGGACACGGCAGGCTCAGGGGAGGGGGTGGGAAGGGGTGGAGTGGGGGCAGGGCCTGTGGCAGAGCCAGGGTTGAGCAGTGAGCACCCCCTGGCACATTGGAAAGTTGGCGCCTGTAGCTCCAGCCCCGGAGTTGGTGCCTGTACAAGGAGCTGCATATTAACTTCTGAAGAGCTGCATGTGGCTCCGGAGCCACAGGTTGGCCACCTCTGCTTTATACAAAATTGAACAGTATAAGTCAGGCAAACTGTGGGAAAGGGCATGATGTAGTATATTTTAAATACATGTGAAGTATATTTGAAAATTCAGCTGCAAAATATTAATCCCTGAAGTTGAGGTCCGTAGTCATTGCAAGATTAAACCATTTTCTACTCATTTGCCAAACAAAATAGAAGAATATCTGGGGCATACCCTAATATAGAGTAATAAAGAGCTTGCATTATATCTGTGCCCTCAAAAATTCTCCACAGTATGTGACTGCAATTCACATAATTAGCAGTGTATAGCTTAAATCTAATTAAGAGTCAGATAAATTAATCTTCTCTCTCTGTGTTTATGGTGGCCTATGATGTTAATTTGACTAAAAAACCAAAAACAAAAGAGAATTACTTTACAATACCATGGTAGAGTACTTCAGAACCACCAGACTTTAACCAAAAAGCCATCATTAAAATCAAGAAAATGTTGGAAACACAATACCAAAACAAAAGTTTAAAAAATATGTTCACTAAATGTTAATTGCTTCACTGTGCCTTTTGTAATGCATAATTCACATGCAGTGATTAAATGTCTTAACAAAACCAAGCAGAGATACTTATCCCACAATAATATATCTGTTGCTTATTTTTGTAGTGGCGTAATGTTTTAGTCAATGGAGTTGTTTGCTTTAAAATGTTACCACTAGAGGGTGCCCATATAGCAGTATTGCCAGACTTTCATAAATTGCTCTTCTTATCTTGGCTAGAATTATCTGCTTTTATGCAGTTATTAGTGGCCTTAGGTTTTGCATTCCTAGTTGTTCTATTTTTCCTCCCATCTCTTTATTTAGAGCTTCTGTATGCTGAGAGGGTCCTGCTGAATCAGCTACAAGTGGATCATTTACGTGAAAAACATCCCAGTGCTATTTTAATGGTGTTTGTCAACCCAGTGCAAATGGCACATCCCCATTGCATCTCACCCTACGTCAGCATCACATATTGCTCACCGCTTCCGGAAATGAAATCTGCATTAAATCAAAGGATGAAAATAGTTGTGGTGCACTACTGGGAAGAAGATTATTTCCAAGGGATCCTATATGAACAAAACGGTAGTACTATCCCCTGTATGGGAAAGCAAACACGCATTCTTTCAAATAAATCAACATACATTTTCTGTGCTATGGTATAGTCCAGGTCACAGAGTTGCTTCATCCGCCTAGCTAAAAGTGCTAAGCAAATATATCATACTCACCTACATCTCATGCATGTCACAATTATTACAATAGGCACACTGCATTACTCAACACTGTACAACATCCCCATGCTGTGTTAAGATATATTGATATTCATCCATCTTTAGTAGAATCTCTAAGGACCTCTCCTGCATACTGTTGTGTGCCCTGATGGATGAGTAGGGGAAATCCTCCTCAATCTGTGAATACATGGACAGCAGGTGAAGCTTCCCCTTGGGGAGGGTAGCCCCCTGCCCTGCCTCTTCCAGCCACGGCCATGCCCCTGCTTGCTGCTCTCAGCCCCCCATGGCGCTAACTGGGGTGAGGGGGCTGAGTGCTTGGCTCCTTTCCCCCATGGCTCCAGCTGGGGAAGAGGGGGCAGCGGAGAGCTCGGCTGGGGCCACAGGAAGGGGGCTGAGAGCTTGGTCCCAACTGGGGTTGAGCGCTCAACCTCGGCTGGGATCATGGCGGAGTTCTCGGCCCTGGCTGGAGCTTTGAGCCCGGAGCCCCTCCCCAGTTTTGCCTCTTCCATCTGTGGCCCCGCCCCTTACCCCATGGCCCCGCCCCCATTCCAGCTCTGCTCTGCCTCTTCCACCCCAAGGCCTCACTCCCCAGTTGCTCCTCCTCCCACGCTATGTGGCCCTGAAACCGGAAAAGCTCCGTGTCATGGCAGGGGGAGATTTTTCCAGGGGCTCCAAATCCGCCACTGACCCCGCCCCACCTCCCAGTGACACAAGGTTGGAGGAGGCTTAGCCTCCCCCAGCCTCCATTACACACCACCCATGTGTGAATATAATACAAACATCTAACAGCCAGCATTTTACTGAAGCTGTCAATGAGATAAGGAGATTTCTAGAATAAATGGCTTTCAAGAAGAAATTTGAAGGAGGGGAGAAAGAATACTTGGTAGACAAGAATTAAAACATGTGACAGCATGAAAGAGGATTCACAGACAAGTGGGAGAAGATGAAAGGAAATATGAGAAGAGAGGACTGAGACGAATGTAAGCAACAAGAGAGAGCATAGGACAAGGTTATGTATGACCATGACCATGAGCATTGGGAGCTTGAAACTGACATGGGAAAACAGGATGCCAATGAAGAGACTAAAGGAGAAGATGGAGGTTGGAGCAGCAGGATGGGAAGATGGCGTTAGCACCAGTATTTTCTAGGGTTTTTCTATGTATTTTTAGGCTTCATGGGGTTCCCTGATTGGTTGGGAGGGTGATTGAAGGATGAGATTTGTGAATAATGGTGACTGGTTATCTGAACAATGAGGTGCTGCCATCTCCTTAGCCCAGATCATTTATTTTGTGCTGATTTTCCATCCATGTCAGTAACTGGGAGGGAGATGCTCAGGAAGCACACAAAGTTACCGTGGAAAGATCTGCTTAGCAAAGTAATTAATTCTGAGGAATGGAGGGACCCAGGGGTTGGATAGGCAGTGGTGGAATAGATGTGTGGGGGACTGGGAAAAGTGAATATATAGTTTGTGCTTTGGTTACATTCTGGTGCTTATCTGGTTAGTATTTAATGTCCTGACCTCAGGGGCGGTAAGGATGATGTAAGCAAGCGCCTGATAAAGCTGGGACTGTTTGGATATCAGAACATGTCTAGACAGGCTCCTCTCCTTCTCCCCTGCTTGGGGCTTGACTTCAGCTCTGACCACTAGGCTTGGCTGCCTGCCTGCTCTGAGCACTGGGCCTGACCACCTACACCCCTGTCGGTGACACTAGTAATGGACAAGAATTATTATGTACATACATATACTGATTTTTATCAGCTGCATTTGACACTATTGGCCAGAGATAGTGTAGGTATTTCTGTGGTCACTGACAGAAATAGATAGAATCACTTTAGTTTGCCAGCTTCACTCCTTTTTGTTCTGGTTCATTCTTTGTTCCTAGATGTTTGACCTTCTGTTTGGCTGGATTAGGAACATACCATTTGATTGCACTCATTTTACCAAGCAAGCCAGAGTACCTGATATAAGTGAGCTGTCATCATTGTTATTTACCACTCCACCATTCTTTGGCATTTAGTTAGAACAGAGGTCCCCAAACTGTGGGGCGTGGAGGAACATTGGGGGTGAGGGGGTGTGCGGCAGGGCCCAGGCCAGCTCCACAGGGGGCAGGGAAGGAGCACCACCCATCCCGTCCCTGCCTCCAGCTTTGCTCCAGTCCCGCCCCCAGCCACATCCCGGGCTCCTGGCACCACACCTGCCCCCGGCCCTGTGCCACCCCCCAGCCTTGGCCACTGGCTGCAGCTCTATTCCCAGCCCAGGGCGAGGCTGGAGGTGAGGCCGGGAGCAGAGTTGCACCTGGCCGTGGGCCCAGCTGTCAGCCCCCACCACAGCCCGTCTGCGGCTCCATTGCCATCCCCAGCCTCAGCCCCAGGCCACGGCTCCCAGCCCCAGCCTCACCCCCAGCTGCAGCCCCAGCCTCAGCCCCCTCACCCCCTCCACGTCCCCCCACCCGGAGCATGTCCCACTCCCAGCCCTGGCTCTGGGATGCAGGGGGGCATGGATAGGGGTAAGGAGGATGCGACCCTCAAAAGTTTGGGGACCGCTGAGTTAGGTGGATGTCACTGGTGATCTTGATGAGCACAATTTTGATGGAGCAGAGAGGGTGGAGCCAGATTAGAGAGATCTAAGTGGACAGTTGGGATGGAGGAGTAAACAGCATGCTCAAGGATCTTGGAGGTGAAGGGGAGGAGAGATGAGGAAGTAGTTTGAGAATCAGCCTGGGACTCAGGGAAGGTTTTTCAGGACAAGAGATCCAGTAGCTTGCTTATAGGCAGACTAGTAAAGAGCCAGGAGCTAGAGGAGAGAGGCTAGTAAGGGAGTTAGTTAGAAATAAGGAAGGGGGGGGGGAAGGAGACATGAGGGGATGGAGTTGCAGGTTTGAGGCAGACAGAAGCAGGGTGACCTCAGAGTCCTGAAAGTGGCAAATACACAAATATCTTGGAAAAATTCTCTTAAAAATATGTACATGTTTCTTAATTAAAATTAACCATGGTCACCATAAATCCAAACTGGTGTGATTCCTCTGGGAATTTGTTTCCTTCTTTAGCTTTATATTTATTAAACATTATTCTCTGAAACCTCCTGCTATAGAAAATGTTAATCTCTTCCTATGCATAAGAAACACATTGCCATTTAAAGGTCAAATTTTAAAATGGGCTCCATCCTGGCTTCTAGATTTGAGCCTGTGGACTTTGTGTGCACAATATTTTGTGCCAGCAGATAACAGAATGTAAACATCTAGCTTCCTGATGTGTGAGCAAAAATGGTTTGTATCTGCTAATAAGGTACAAATAGTAATTTGTGGTCACAAATAATATTGCACACAGAATTACAGGTGAAATTTAGAAGCCATTTTTGAATATTGGAAGCTAAATTACAATAGCTAGAGGGAGTTTTCAAGAAGTCCGTAGGATGGTCCTAGTGGGCCCCACAGATTTTGCATGATCACTCCACGACCACTTAAGATGTTCCTGAAGGAGATGCATCTCTTGTTCCTTCTCTTCTTCATGCCTCCTCTTGTTCCCCTTCTGTAGGTCAAAAGCCCTTAGCTGGTTGGGCCATTGATTTGCTTCTGTCACTATCATTTCCCAAATTTTCATTTGTGAAATTTCATTTCCTTAGCTGATCTTACAGCCTGTGCAAGATAAACATATGATGTCGCTACTTGACATTTAGAACTGCCTGTGCGCAGTGGTATCACTGATTGGCATTTCTCAAATTGACTCTCAGATTAGCTTTCAAAGTGTAATGAATTGAGTAATTGTGCATTGCAACCATGCCTCTTTGTTACTATAGATCTAGTGTTGTTTCTTGTCCCAGCTTCTGCCTTTTACAACCTGCCATGGTTTGTTTGGTTTGAAGATCTACTCTGTCTGTCTGACTCATCACCATGGTATCTGAGCACTTTACAAAATTACATAATTCCACTGTGTAGTCTGATCAATGCTAATCTTTGCTTTACTCCCCTCTTCCCATAGCTAGGAGGGGAGACAAATATTGATAATTGCATTGTTGCACTAAATCAATAGTGAAGAGTCTTAAATGTTGTCCGGAAGACAGTGAGATGCATACTCATCCCAATCTGTTGTGGAGGGGGTGGATTGAAGTTGTTGGGCTTATTTTCTTATTGTTTAGATGGCAATGAGCAGTTCAGAAAAAATATACACCGTGCCTCTCATATATCCCCTCAGGAACTGTTATATTCCTCTATGGTTTCTATTAAAAGGATTTTGCCCCTTTCTTTTTTATTTCTGATCCACATATTGTTTCTGTTCAGATCTTGACTTACAATTTTACATTACTATTTCATGTGATTTCCTCCCCCTCCCCCGTCAAATAATGATCCAGATGTCCTCACCATAAGCTTTTCTAAAATTAAAGAGCTCTGGTCACTCCAAGAGTGATGGTATGTTATATTCTCATAATTGTTTGTGCCTTCTTATACATAACTCATAAAATATGGGAACACAAAGAAAAGATCTGTGCTGTCCGAACTGAGGCCATCTCAGGATAGTTGGGATCTGCAGATTTGAATATCAATCTCTTGACACAGTATGCTGAGATTAGACACCAGAGCATATAAAGAAAGGGATTCTCTTCGCCTCGCAGTCTCTTCACGTTAGTTTCACTCCACAGCTGTTCCTCCCTTCCCCTGCCCCGCTCACCTCCCTCCCTCCCCTTTTTCTTTCCATTTAACTGATCCCTTTCTAAGTAACCCCCTCTCCCCAGTCATGGAACTAACATGACATTTGCCACCATCACATTGTTCACTCTGCTTCTGGGGTCTACCCCTTGCCCCACCTTGTGTCTGCCTTGTCTATTTAGACAGTATTATCTCATTGTTTCCTTGTACTCCTTCATCTGCCTGCATCCATCCATTGTCTCTTGTCTTATTCTTAGATTATAAACTGTCTGGGGCAGAGACCATCTTTTTGTTCAGTGTTTGTACAGCACCTAGCACAATCGGATCCTGGTCCATCATTGGGGCTCCTAGGCGGTACGGGTAATACAAATAATAACAATAACAACTCAGGTACGTTACATGATTACAAAAAGCTGAAAAAACTCGGATTGAGATTCTCTGTATTGAGGTGGAGAGCTGTGTGGTAGTTTCTCAGCTACGGCATTGGAGAGATTTCAAACACAATTGTTAAACGTGCATTGCAGGCAGTCTCTATTTCTTATCTCCACATGAGTTTCAGTTGTACGCATAGTAATAACGCTGCTTTGTACTTGTATAGCACAGTTTGTCCAATGATCTCTATGAGCTTCACAAATATTAATGGATTACGCACACAGCTTTTATCAATCAGGGCTGCACTACACTGAGTCCTGTACTGTTCAGTCATGCATAGTTACACACAGACACAAACTACATGATGCAGTCTGAATTTACCAACATAGATTAAGCAGTGTTAAATAATTTCATTGTAGATTGTTTCACCATGTCAGTATGAATGTTTATATGTGTCTCAAACACTTGTTTAGTGCTCAGTTTGAGAGTTCATGGAGACAAAGTGATTAATCTTAATTCTTCCTTTTGTACAATAGCCAAGAACCCTCGTCCTTCTAAGTACTGTAGCCCAGTGCTTCTCAATCAGGGGTAGGTGTACCCTTGGGGGTACTCAGAGGTCTTCCAGGGGGTACTCAATTCATCTAGATCAGTGTTTCTCAATCTGGGGGTTGCAGCCCCCAGGGGCTCACAGGACAGGCTTAGGGGGGTGCAAGTGAAGGGCCAGCATTAGGGGGTGGCAAGCAAGGCTTCAGCCCCAGGCAGCAGGGCTTGGGCTTGAGACAAGGCTCACAAATGAAAAAGAGGCTCAAGCATCACACTGAAATATAAGTACAATATTTATATTCCAATCGATTTATTTAAGAATTATACAGTAAAAATGAGAAAGCAAGCAATTTTCCAGTATTAATGTGCTGTGACACTTTTGTATTTTTATGTCTGATTTTATAAACAAGTTGTTTTTAAGTGAGGTGAAACTTGGGGTACGCAAGACAAATCAGACTCCTGAAAGGGGGACAGTAGTCTGGAAAGGTTGAGAACCACTGCTATAGCCCTACCTGTATATACAATAGGGATGTTCATATCTTTCTGTTGTAACTGATATCTTTGAGCAGTGTCTAGCCTCCAAAAGAAGTAGAATTTTTGAAAAGGGGTCTTCCTGCCCTCTCAATCAAGAGATGAACATTCCTGGTCATATGCTAGAGCAAAGTGTAATGTGTTCAGTGGGAGATTCCCCCAAGACATAACTTGGAATATATTTTTTAAAGAGATAGGGGGCACTGAATTGTTGGGGATGGAGGATTTCTTATTTCATGTTGCTTTAATATCTAAGTCTACTTCAGAATGGTGAAATACATTTCATTTTTGAAAGATGTCTTCTGAAGATGCAACAATATATATTTAGAGTTATTTGGGATTTCTAAGCATCACCTTTTAGCTTCAGAATGTATCCTGCCTCAAAGGGGGGATTTTCTGTTTTTATTAGAAGCACAGGGGTCTTCCAGGGTCAGGAGACCATACGATCCAAGAAATCTGTATGTTATGCAACAATGAGAAAGATAAGATAACATTCATCATGTTAACGTCAATGGCTGTAGGATAGGTGCTCAGGTAATGTGGTAATGGGTGTCCTAAAAATATCCTAGATAGATTACATTAAATTCCTTTCTTCTCCAAAAAAATGTGTACAGCATGCTCCCTTGCTCTCTCCTCTAATTGTTTTATAAAGGTCTGTCAATTGGTTCTATATTCCAACCATCCATGGCTTACAGGAATTCTGTCAGAATTGCTCATAGGTCCATCATTTCTTTAACTTCAATCAATGAGCTCTTGTTTTGTTACTGCATACATTACTTGTCAGATGCACATTAATCTGTGTATAAGTGAGACCTCTCATTGATGTTTGTATTAGCAATAAAATATATCATTTTTGTTAAAAAGAAGTTTTCCAGATTTTAATAGAGTATTTATACACTGCATTATTTGTTATTGATTTGCTTCACAAGAACATAAAGGGAACCCAATCATATTTTCAGATTAACAGAATGTAATATAAGTAAAAATAAAGTGATTGTCTAATAACTAAATGAATGACTCAAGGCAAAACAAGAAACAACTGTACATGTCATTAGATTCAATTTATATTTGAGTTAAAATAACATGGCATTGACTGCACACAAAGCTTAAACTGTCAAAGATTAACTAGGGCAAATTAAAAGTGAATTTAACAACCGATACACTCTGAAGCCTATAGATAACAGAATTGATGCCGGATCCTATGGTCCTTACTCATACCTGTAGTCTTAACAAAATCAGTGGGTCAGATCACCTGGACTATACAAAGCTCTCAAGAGGTCCTTTGAACATGGATCTCCATTTCCCATACGGATAGGAGGTCAGTTGCTTTTTTAGTGCCATCCCCTTTCCTCTGCAGGGTCAGAGATCTGCAGCTGCAGAGGGAGTGAGCTGGGGCAGCCAAGAGCAGAGGCTGTGGATGACACAACCCTCTTCTGTGCACTACCAAAAAGCCAGTGCAGACATAATGCAATCTGGGGCTTCTTGAACTCTTCTTTTTCCTCTCCATGCTGAGGGAATACCTCATAAGGGGACTATGAACAACTGCAGTTGGGGAAACCTTGGCAGAGTGGCTTTTTAGACCTGTGCTGAGAGCTGGGACGAGCTGCAGAGTATCCACAGAGCTAAGGGAAGGGACTGTCTATTCTCCAAGGGAAAGAGGGGAGAAATAACAAAGCTCTCCATGACAAAATGGTCCTAGAAAGTCTCTGCAAGGGAAGGGGTTTCCACCCTCTATGTCCCAGGATTATTTCTGTATGGGGATAGGAGGGGAAAACCAAGCCAATGGCCACTGAAATCAGTATGGCTACATGCATGGATATGTGTTGCAGGATCAGGATCCTAGACTGCATCATAGGACAAACAGCTTTATCAGGCTTATGTATGTCTTTATAACAACTATAGCTGCACATTCAGGAGTGCAAATGTATTGTTATTATAGAAAGCCACACTCCCTTCTCTGAAGAATGGCCCTTTTTATGTGTTAATGACAACAGCAAGTATTATTTTGAGCAAATGTTTTTTTGTAGGACTTCTTGGTGAATAACACCCTGCTCTAGTCACCCAGCTGTATACTACCATTAGCTGATCACATTCTCTTATGATATATTGTCATCAAATCATGATCTTATGGTTAGACAGGTGTTTCCACTTGTCCTTGGGAAGACCTTAGATCCGAGGAAAGGTGAAACAAACATCATTTCAAACCTATAGGGACTGGGTGCTAATAAAAATAACAATCATAATGAATAATATGTGCATCCTCATTTATGAAAATATATTATTATAATATATGAATCCTCACTTTGTGGTCTGCCTCAACATTCCACTGGCAAATCCTGAAAGAGCATGTTGGCCTGACTGGGAAAGTACAAAAGGAAACGCATTGAAAAGCCCAGAGGGAAACTGCAGCAGATCTCAGTTTGACAATGCTTTACAATAACCAAGAGAAGCTGATTTTGAAGACAGCATATAAAGCTAGATTATGCCTGCCACTTGTGATGTTGCATGAGGGATGGGGAAGGGTCTTGTGCCCCTGTACTCAGATTAGGCATAGTCCTTACTCTCATGGAGCTTCCTTCTAGAGCCCCAGGGATGCAGGCTATCCTAAAACCCAATCCTGCACCTCTGAAATCAATGGCAAAACTCCCATTCATTTCAGTGGTGCAGGATTAGGGACCTGAAGAGAGTGGAAATGAGGTGGGGCCCCTTTACACTAGCTATTGGAGGTGGATGGCTACAAAGAGGACAACATGCTGCATCCTCCTTAAAGATGTTGCTGGGGATGCACTCCCCGGGCACGCCAGTGAGCTCTGGGAGGAACCGTTTCTCCTGATAGTGTTTCTTTTGAGAGCTCTCCCAGGAGCACCTCACAGTCTTCAGCATGGACCGGTGTCTATCAGGCACAATGTATTGATCCGTGTTGTTTTACTTTTCCTATTTATAACTTAATTTTTTAGCGACTTGCAATGATATGGTGGTACTGTGGGGATTTTGGTCAGGCAGCTCGTGTGCTGTGAACACTGCTTTATCTTGCTGTTCATAATCTTCTCACTGTTAAATTTGCCTTTGTTGTGTCCACCTGCTGTGTCTCATCCTGTACTCAGATTGCAGACTTTTCAGGGCAGGGACTGTCTTTTAGTTCTATGTTTGTAGAGTGCTTAGCACAATGGGGCCCTGATTCCTATTTGGAGTCCCTCATTGCTACATAAAAATAATAATAGTAATAATAATAAATACATGTATTGCGGGAGTTCTAAACCTGTTATTAAATCAATGTAAATACTATGTTATACTTCCAATATATTTTCAGCAAAAATAACATTTGTAAGAGGTGCACGTAAAATATGAGTGTGAGAAAGAGAGCGAATTCAGTGGACTCCAATGGAATCATCCTCAGGAAATGTTATTTAAAATACCTGACGCTTGTTGCAAACTGGTATATTTCAGATTTGCTCCTGGGAGTAGTTCTATGATCCCGAGGATCAAAGTTATCTTTGGCAATCATGATTTACCCAGGGGGTAGAATGCTCACCATAAGACACAGGGAAATCACTTCCTTCTTCCTTCGTCTTGATGATGGAATTTTAACATATAGGTCCTGACAATTGCTTTCAGTGCGTCACTACAATTACTATGGGTTATTTTAGATATATCAAAGTATATTTGTGTGTGTGTGTGTGTATCATTTTCAGAAGACTACCACTTGTAATGGATTGTAACAAGACTTGGTACAGAGCATGTATTTGTTTTACTAGCACCTTGGCATTTGTAAGCCTTTTTCTTTTCGCTATTTTCCCTATAATATGTTTTTCTATTCAGGGGCTACTTTAAGTTGAGCAAAGGGTGGGGGAGGAGTGGAGGAGAGGATGGCACAGCAAGAGACAAGGGTGAAGAGCTTTGAGGTGAGTACAAGAAGCTTGAATTTGATGCAAGAGGCAGACGGAGAGGGAGTGGAGGGCGCTGAAGAGGGAGGCGTGAGAAGTTGTCAGTGACAGGCCAGGAAGATTATCTCAACAGCTTTATTTTATATATTTATAATGGAGTGGGGGCGTCAGGAAGTACCTCTCCTGTCCCTGCAAAGCACGGGGGCTAAGCCCATCCCTTCCCCTGTTATTCTGCGTGTGCATTATTGTCTGGAACGTCTGTCTGGGCGCGTCAGTGTCTTATTGCGTGTGGCTCTGCGGTGCGTTATTGGCTGTGCTGCCGCACCTGTTGTAGGGGAGAGAGAATTAGGTTTCGTGCTGCAGGAGGGGGAGAAAACCAGTGATTGTATGAACGGGCAGCCATAGGTCCAGCAAGAGCAGGAGGGGCGCTGGGAGTCAGCCATCCTATGGGGGAGCCGGAGGCGGGGAGAGAGTGAAAGCTGAACTTGGAGACTTTTTTAGTCCTTCCTCACCTGCGATCAGCCGACGGGACGCCCGCTGGCTGACCCGGGCCAGCTCCCAGATTGACCCCATGTTAGAGGAAACAGAGCCGCCCACTTCACTCTGAATTTAACAGATTCCTTCAGCCTGGAAGCCCTTCTCGGCACTCGGCCACGGGAATCCCTTTACAATGAATGGGATCAGCTGCACGGAAGCGCTGCTGAACGAACCAAAGGAGAAGGTAACAGGACTGTGTGGGGCAGGCGAGCTCCTGGGGAGTTGATAAGCAAGACAGAGGCACTGGAAAACAAGTGCAGCTCTGTTGTTGAATCGGGTCCCTTTAGACTTAACACAAGGCATCCAGGTGCCAAATTCAGAATTTTGCAGTGTTCATGCACTGAGATGTGTCTCGGTCTGGAATATGTTGGTGCAATAGAGGACGCTTGTTCTCCATTCATGCAGGGATATCTGAGGGGTTGAAGGCCAAGAATTGGATGGATTCAAATAGGAGGATCCACCTACTAGATCCTAGGTTTTATGGTGCTGGTGCACTAGGGTACATCAGGGTCTAGATTTTTTTGGTGCAGTTGGAGCAACTAGGTTTGTTCTCTATTTAGGTATCAGAAATGGGGGAATCAGGGCCAAAGTTTGGCTGGGTCCAGAGGCTGGTTTTGGGACACTTGTGATCCAGGATGAATCAAGATCCAGATATTTTTAATAAAATCATATAATATCAGGGATGGAAGGGACCTCAGGAGGTCATCTAGTCCAATCCCCTGCTCAAAGCAGGACCAATCCCAAACTAAATCATCCCAGCCAGGGCTTCGTCAAGCCTGACCTTAAAAACCTTTAAGGAAGGGGATTCCATCACCGCCCTAGGTAACCCATTCCAGTGCTTCACCACCCCCTTAGTGAAAAAGTTTTTCCTAATATCCAACCTAAACCTCCCCCACTGCAACTTGAGACCATTACTCCTTGTTCTGTCATCTGGTACCACTGAGAACAGTCTAGATCCATCCTCTTTGGAACCCCCTTCAGGTAGTTGAAAGCAGCTATCAAATCCCCTCTCATTCTTCTCTTCTGCAGACTAAACAATCCCAGTTCCCTCAGCCTCTCCTCATAAGTCATGTGCTCTAGCCCCCTAATCATTTTGGTTGCCCTCCACTGGACTCTTTCCAATTTTTTCACATCCTTCTTGTAGTCTGGAGCCCAAAACTGGACACAGTACTCCAGATGAGGCCTCGCCAATGCTGAATAAAGAGGAATGATCACGCCCCCTCGATCTGCTGGCGATGCCCCTACTTATACAGCCCAAAATACCGTTCGCCTTCTTGGCAACAAAGGCACACTGTTGACTCATATCCAGCTTCTCATCCACGGTAACCCCTAGGTCCTTTTCTGCAGAACTGCTGCCTAGCCACTTGGTCCCTAGTCTGTAGCAGTGCATGGGATTCTTCCGTCCTAAGTGCAGGACTCTGCACTTGTCCTTTTTGAGCCTCATCAGATTTCTTTTGGCCCAATCCTCTAATTTGTCTAGGTCCCTCTGTATCCTATCCCTACCCTCCAGCATATCTACCACTCTTCCCAATTTAGTGTCATCTGCAAACTTGCTGAGGGTGCAGTCCATGCCATCCTCCAGATCATTAATGAAGATATTGAACAAAACCAGCCCCAGGACCGACCTGTGGGGCACTCAGGGGCGGCTCTGTTTTTTGCCGCCCCAAGCACAGCAGTCAGGTGGCCTTCGGCAGCATGCCTGTGGGCAGTCCATGGTCACGCGGCTTCGGCAGTGTTTCTGCGGGTGATCTGCCGGTCCCGTGGCTTCGGTATACTCACCGCCAAATTGCCGCCGAAACCACGGGATCGGTGGACCTCCCGCAGGCATGCCACCGAATGCCGCCTGATGCAGCCCTCACAGCAACCAGCAGGCCACCCCCCACGGCTTGCTGCCCCAGGCACGCGCTTGCTGCGCTGGTGCCTGGAACTGCCCCTGGGGGCACTCTACTTGATACCAGCTGCCAACTAGACAAGGAGCCATTGCTCACTACCCATTGAGCCCAACAATCTAGTCAGCTTTCTCTCCACCTTATAGTCCATTCATACAGCCCATACTTCTTTAACTTGTCGGCAAGAATGCTGTGGGAGACGATATCAAAAGCTTTGTTAAAGTCAAGGAATAACACGTCCACTGCTTTCCCCTCATCCACAGAACCAGTTATCTCATTTTTGGTACAATCCAAGCAGTTAGACTTGTTCTCTATTTGATTGGGAAGTTGGTGGGCAAAAATCAGACAGGATCCAAGTATATCCAGCTTTTACCCTTGTTTCACTGTGAGCTTTGGTTTTGGGATTTTCCACAAAAGTTCTGCCTAAATCTTGCTGTCATGTAGGTCAGAGGTTCTTGACCTTTTTCTTTCTGAGGCCCCCCCTCCCCACATGCTCTAAAAACTCCATGGTCCACCTGTGCTACAACAACTGTTTTTCTGCATATAAAAGCCAGGGCTGGTGTTAGGGGGTAGCAAGAAGGGCAATTGCCTGTGGCCCCATGCCACAGGGGGCCCTGGAAACTAAGTTGCTCACTCTTCAGCTTCAGCCCCGGGTGGTAGGGCTTGGAGCCCCAGCAAGTTTAATGCCGGCCCTGCTTGGTGGACCCCATTAAAACCTGTTCACAGCCCCCCAGTGGGCTCCATACCCCTGTTGAGAACCACTGATGTAGGTGATTCTTCCATAAAATTCCATATCTTCCTTCACAAAGTTTTAGGGTTACGAAGGGTATGTCCTTCAAAGTCATTAGACAAACATTTCATGAAGTGCTTGCATCCAGCCAATGAGATAATTCCATTCCCAGCTTCTATCCCCTGCTTACTGGGGCAGTCACTGCGGGAGACTTTTACACTCTCATTTGCTCTGACTCTGCTGCCCTGTCCTGGGAGTCCCAAGTATTTCTCAGAACCACAGCACACAAGCAGACTTGCAAGTCCCATGTAATTTACACTGCAGACCTTACTTGACCTTGTTTAACCTAATAAGGTGCAGATTGCTGGCAAAAATCAACTTAGATATTTGAAGCCAAAAGTTCCTTTCAAATGCGGTAACCACCTAGGCAGTATTTACTGTGCAAATAGAAAGAAATTGTTGATTTAACAATTAATCAATGGGAAACAATGTTACAAAGTGAAACAAACAAATGATAAGTTCGTTATGAGGAAATGACCATCCTTCTTTCCCCCCCCAGGAGAGCTGAGAAGGAGAAGTAGCTGCTCTCCTGTGAATGCAGGGGCTGCACTTCTTCCTTGCCCTTATTGAAGGGCAGGGAGAAAAGGTGGAAGCTACTTCCAGCCTCCCCTTCACTGCACACCCACATCAGGGCCACCCAAAATCTGTCCAGTTCTGCCACCCTTAGCAATATTGAGTAGTATTTCCCCAAGTAAAGCAAACAGACTCACTGGGTTTAATGGGACTACTCAACCTGAGTCACAGTGGCAGTAGTAGTACCTTACTATGCAAGTGTTCCCACTGGGAGAATATCCTGAGTTAGAACTAGAGGATCAGGCCCCTGAGCTATGTTTGTTTATTGTGGCAACTTACCATTTTTGCAGTGACAAGGTGAAAGTGACCCTGGGCAGAATAAAGATATAGGTCTGGATTCTGATTTCAGTTAAATAGAGGGAGTTCACTGACCTGAATGAAGTTCCTCCAAGTTTAATTGATATAAACAGGATCGCAATCTGACTCATGGAGTGCAAAGTATGGTCTAATCTTCTTGAGGTAAAGATTGAAAAAACAACCCTCTATGTTACAATATTTGGAAAGGAGAAGCAAGGTGAATGCAATTTCCTTTGCATTGTGTTTGTGAGTAAGAGCATGAAATTAATGCTCAATAATTTATCATTACAAAGATTACAAAAACAAAAGCACACGTAAGTAGAATACCACAAGAAGCCTTTTATCGTGGCTACTATTTCAAAACTGATATATGGAAGATTAAAAACCACAGCACTTAATTTAATTTAAATTATCCAGACTAATTTAAGCATGTATTTTGCTTTAGTCTAGATATGCATCACATTAGTTTGCACTGTAGTTTTTAAATCTCCCTGGTTTGATATGAATTTGGCTGAGGAATTGCCAAGCTGTATGGGAGCTCCCACACTAATCTAAGGAACTTTTTCCTATTCAGGATTATTTATACATTTTAAACTGGTTTTATGGCAAATTAACATAAATAGCGGTAATTGTCTTCAGAAGAAATTTGTCAGAGACCAGATTTTTAGATCCCTGTAAAATGTGACCAGTAAAGTATTGAGCTCTGGCCTTTTGGCTGAGGGGTGAAAACATTATCTATTCTCTCACTGTGATGAGCTGGAATTTACAGATGTAACTTCCAATAATACTAATACAGTATAAACTTTGAAATTTACCAAACTACCAGTAACACAAACTCTTAATATTGAGGGCAAAGTGAAATCTATGACTGGCTTTGGAAGGGATCTGAAGTTTGGAGGTGTATATTTCTCCTCTCGTTGTGAAGGGATTTACAGGTTTAATTCCCTTTAATATTAAAGGAAAGATGTATTTCCATTGCTTTGCACTGAGAGAAGAATAGCCCCCTCCATGTTTCAGAGATCTCTTCCAGAGCAATTCATGTACTTAAGTTCATCTCACTGAAATGCACAGGAAAGCAGTTTCTTCTAAGTGCAAAGTTTGTTAGAGGGTGCACAGTTTCATGGCACTTACCCTAAAAGCCTTTATCAGTGAAAGTTTCTTTTTAGTGGGAAAGCAAATAAAACAAATCAGCCCTTTTATGCTCACTACGTGTGTTTTCCAGAGGTGAGATATAATGGGCCAAATTCTGGAGGTGCACAAAATGTGTATGTGAGGTCAGAGTTTGTCTGACTACATTAAGCAAGTTCTGTCTTTGGTCCCCTGCTCTCCTGTATGTCTCTGACTGAATTCACACACTCCAATTACTACTAGTTTGCCACCTCAGTTTTGTCTTCAATTCTTCTCTCTTTCTCCTCACATCCAAACTCTTGCCAAAAGCTATCTCTTCTTCCTCTAGAGCATCTCTAAAATCCATCCTTAACTCTTCACCCCAACACCCCCCACGGCTAAAACCCTTGTCCATGCCTAGGTCATTTCTCATGTGAGCTACTCCTCTCTGGCCACCTGGCATCTCATTCTGGTCTGCTCCTCCAGTCTATGTTGCTGCCAAACTCATCTATCTCTCTTGCTGTTCTGACCAAATCATTGCCTTCGTCTCACTTTCTGCATCAAATTCAAGACTTATCTTCAAGGACCTGCACTACTCCTCTTCTGCCTACTACATCTCAGCTGACATTCTTCCGTTCCCCATCCTGTAGCCTACACTCTTGTCAAGCCTGTCTTAAATGCTCCAGTACCTCTCAATCTCAGGCCCCTACAACATGAGAGACTCAGGACATGTATTAATTTAATATGAATCATTTCCATTTTTTCAAGTTAATATTCTCTGCACTTAAAAATCATATGTTGGGTGGGCATTTTTAAAAGGCAAGAACCTCCTTATTATAAAGGAAATGGAAAATTAACCACAATTCAAGAAGGATGTTGATAAATTGGAGAGGGTTCAAAGAAGAACCAATAGAATGATTAAAAGATTGAAAAACATGGCTCGTGATAAACTCAAATAGCTCAATCTATTTAGCTTAACAAAGAGAAGGTTAAGGGGTGACACAGTTTATAAGTATCTACATGGGGAACAAATATTTAATAATGGGCTCTTCAGTCTAGCACAGAAAGGTATAACATGACCCAATGGCTGGAAATTGAAACTAGACACCATCAGACTGGAAAATGGTATACATTTTTAAGTGAGCATAATTAGCCATTACAACAATTTACCAAATTTGGTGGTGCATTCTCCATCACTGACCATTTTAAATCAAGATTGGACATTTTTATAAAGGACCTACTCTAGATATTTTTGGGAGAAGTTAAATGGCCTGTGCTATACAGGAGGTCTGACTAGATGATCACAATGGTCCCTTCTGGCCTTGGAGTCTATGAATCTATTAAACTTCCTCGTTAGGCAGAAATCAATAGCATCCTCAGAATCACACCTAGAAAAAGTGTCAGTCCTGCAACTTTGACTCCTATGAAATATCCTGTGACATGAATTGGGAGTAGTCATACAAGTACAGGATACTCCTGTAAGAAAATTGCAGAAGCCGATTCAAAATAAAGGTGGGTTCCTTCTTTCACTAACGTCGATGGCAAAAGCTCTGATAGACTTTGATTGTAGTAGGGTGGGGCCCTAAGTCTACTTCAGAATGTCGAGGAAACCTAGATATTGATTGACTGGTGAAATAAAGACGTAGTCATTTATGCTGATTTATAAAAGTTGACTGAACAGCTGAACAATATAAACACAGGTTTGATGTGACATATTTTAATCAAACTGTCTGAAGATTCAAAATACTATGTTTACTTGCAAAGCATACATTAAAATTCTAAATACTGTAAAATCTTGGTTGAATATATGAGAGTTACATTATTATGTAATAAGTATTAAATCCAAGACACAGCCATCAAAAGGCCTTTGTAGGCCATTATTCTGAATGCAGCTTGCTGAAAGGGAATGATGATCTTGTGGCTAAAGCATAGGCCTCTGAGTCAGGCCATTTGGGCTCTATTCCTGGCTTTGCCACAGTTTTCAAGTGTAGGCTTGGGCAAGTCACTAAAACTCCCAACTCTCCCCATCAGAAAATGTAGCCAACTGTTTATCAGAGATGAAACCAAAATCAAAACAGGTTTAAAAGAAATGTAGTCATAAGGAACAAATAAAATGTTGTCATTTAAAATGTCCTATGAACATTATTAATTATTATTCAGTGTAATTAATTTTGTACTAGGTGGTTATAGGCAGGTATGAAGGCAAGGTGTCTGCCCAGAAGAGCTTGTGTAACCCACACACCGCCCAGGTGTGATGTTCTGTCCCATCTAGTGGCACCGAGACTACTTAGAGATTAACAAGTCTGCTACAGCCTTAGCTAAGGGTCATGTGGCTTTTAGCTCATGCAGTAGAGCAGGGGTAGGTAAACTACGGGCTGTGTCCAACCCATCACACATTTCAATCGGTCCGTCGAGCTCCGGTTGGGGAGCAGGGTCTCGGGCTTGCCACACTCCAGCTGAGGAGTGGGGTCAGCGGCTTGCCCCGCTCTGCGGGTGCTGTGGCTACTCCACGCAGCTCCCGGAAGCAGCGGCATGTCCCTCCTCTGGCTCTTACATGTAGGAGCGGCCAGGGGACTTCGCATGCTGCCCCTGCCCCAAGTGCTGCCCCCGCAGCTCCCATTGGCTGGGAACCACAGCCAATGGGAGCTGCCGGGGTGGCACCTGCAGGCGGGGCAGCATGCAGAGCCGCCTGGCTGTGCTGCTGCATAGGAGCTGGAGAGGGGACATGCTGCTGCGACCAGGAGCTGCAGCGGCAGTGCCTGTGGACAGGGCAGCACGTAGAGCTGCCTGGCTGCACCTCCATGTAGGAGCTGGAGGTGGGACATTCTGGTGCTTCCAGGAGATGCTTGAGGTAAGCGCTGCCTGGAAGTTGCACTCCTGACCTCCTCCCATGCCCCAATCCCATGCCCCAGCCCTGATCCCCCCTCTTGCCCTCCAAACCCCTCAGTCCCAGCCTGGAGCACCCTCCTGCACCCCAAACCGCTCATCCCGCAGCCCCATCTAGAGCTCTCCCCCCTCGGATCCCAACTCCCTGCCCCAGCCTGGAGCCCTCTCCCGCACCCTGAACTCCTCGTTTCTGGACCACCCCAGAGCCCGCATCCCCAGGCGAAGCCCTCACCTCCTCCCGCACCCCAACCCCAATTTCATGAGCATTCATGGCCCACCATACAATTTCCATACCCAGATGTGGCCCTTGGGCTAATCAGTTTGCCCACCCCTGCAGTAGAGGCTCATCCATTTAGCTCCAGAGGTCCCAGGTTCAATCCTGCCTGCCGACCACCAGGGTCTGTTGTATTACACTTGCAATCTGCATACCATCCCAAAAGTGAGGATAGGAAGCAACAAAAGCAATGTGCTCTGATAGTGAAGTGTGGTCCACTTCATTAGTTCCACAGTCTAGTTTGTTCTCATGCCTTTTCCCAGAGTGAATCATCAGAATGTGGTAGCACAGTGCAAAAAACAGATATGCAGCATACATAGCATATGAGCTAAGGCCCAGTTTGTGAAGTTTGTTTATGTAGTTCTATTGAAAAATCAAAACTTTTTAATGGATTTGATTGCCAAATCCAACATAGGTCAATAGTAACCAGAAACAGTCTCACAGCAGTTTAGTGGCCTTTGTGAAATCAGTTGGTGGTCTCAGTCCCATTCTTAGTGAACAAGAGTCTTCATTGCCACAATCATCCTCCACATGTTGACAGTCTTGGCGGCAAAAGAGGCCTCAGACTAAGTGAATCTGCATACAGATCAACCCTTTAGGTGAAAGCATCTTGGTTGGGAAGCTTCCGCTGTTACTGCTCACACATGCTTTACCTGGTTGTGAATAGACAGCAGAATTCTGTCTCCAAGACTATCCATGTACACACTTTATTAATATTACATTCTATTTAAGAAATGAAATAAAAAGGGGCTTTTTTCAGTATAATCAAACCAGTTGTCTCCAGCATTCTGTACCATAATTCTTGCACTAATAATACTTCCTTGTTTCTAGAATTATAACAACACTTGGGAAAAAAAATCAGATTTGGGGAAAGAGTATGTTCTCACCTTAGCTATCATTCTAAGGAGAGCTAAACCAAGGACTCTCGCGTCGGAGTGGAGAGATTATATTACCTCTGTATTTGGTACTGCTGTAACCAGTGCTGGAATACTGTGTCCAATGTTCAAAAGATATTGATAAATTGGAGAAGGTTAAGAAAAGAGTCACAAGGATGCTCAAAGGATTGGAAAATGTGCTTAAAGGATTGGAAAACTATTTAGCTTAACAAAGAGTAGGTTAAGGGGCGATTTGATCTCAATCGGTAAGTACCTACACAGGGAACAAAAAATTGATAATTGTCTCTTCAATCTAGCAAAGATATAACAAGAGCCAATGGCTGGAAGCATAGGTGGTGCATGAGTGCCAGAAGCTCCCTAGAAGTGTGGGGGGCCACTGGTGCTTGGACCATGGCCCTGCCCCAAGGGGGGGGGGCCTCCACCCCCACTTTGCCTCTTTCCCAAAGGCCCCACCCCCGCTCTGCCCGCTCTTTTCTGCCGTTTTCCCCCAAGGCCCTGCCTGCCTGACCCTCGCTCCTTTCTGGGGCTGAGAGGAGCGAGCAGCGGTGGGAGGAGGCCTTGGGAGAAGAGGCAGAGCAAAAGTGGGGCCTCGGTGGAAGAGACCGAGGGGCAGGGCCGGCTCTAGCTTTTTTGCTGCCCCAAGCAGCAAAAAAAAGCGCCGCCCCCGAGCCCCCCCCCGCCGAGCGCCGCGCTGCTGGAGCCCGCCCCCACACCCTGCCGAGCGCCGCCGGAACCCCCCTCCAGCGCTGCGCCCGCGCCGCACCCCCACCGAGCGCCGCGCGCTGGAACCCCCCCAAGCGCCGAGCCCCGCGCTGCCCCCCCGCCGAGCGCCGCGCCACCGGAGCCCGCCCCCGCCGAGCGCCGCCAGAACCCCCCTCCAGCGCCGAGCCCGCGCTGCCCCCTCGCCAAGCCCCGCGCAACCGGAGCCCGTCCCCCCAGAACCCCCCCCCCGTGGAATGCCGCACCCTGCCCCTTACCAGGTGCCGCCCCAAGCATGTGCTTGGGTGCCTGGTGACTGGAGCCGGCCCTGCCGAGGGGGGGGCAGGGCCTTGGGGCAGAGTGTGGGTGGGGCCATGGTTCAGGCACTGGTGGCTCTCCCATTTCTAGGAAGCTTCTGGTGCTCCAAAGGTGGCTGGCTGGCACGCACGCTTCCAAAGGGAGGTGACCTGCACCGCAATCGCAGCATTTGTCCTCCTGCATGGCCAACCTTTTTGGGGGGAAGCTTAGCCTCTGCAAGCCTTTTATTCACACCTCCCACAGCTGGAAGTTGAAGCTAGACAAATTCAGACTGGAAATGAGGTGTAAATTTTTAACAGTGAGGGTAATTAACCATTGACAAAATTTACCAAGGGTTATGGTACATTCTCCATCACTGGCAATTTTAAAATCAAGATTAGATATGTGTGTTTTCCCCAAAAGATTTGCTCTAGTTCTAACAGAAATTATTTTGGGGAAATTTTATGGCTTGTGTTATATTGGGTGGTCAGATTAGATGACCACATTAGTCCCTTCTGACCTTTATCTATGAATGAAAAGGACTTGAGAGGTCTGTCAATTTTTGATTAGTGGCAGATTAAAGCTTTATTACGCAGTAAGCAAACCACTAGGGTGACACTCATAAATCGTATGGGATTTAAAACTTGCCATTCAAAATCAAGTGATTTAAACCTCCGTCCTACAAACATTTACACAGGGCATTGACCTTACTTGAGGTTAAGGAAATTTACTCAAAGTGCATAAGGTTAATCATTTCTACAAGTCCTTCACAGGAACAGGGCCTTAATTTGGTTATTATAGCATAGATGGGGGAGGAGGTGGCAGATGCATAGGCCAAGATATCAGAGTTCATTAAAATGTTTGGAATTCATTTTTTTTTTTTAACAAATAGCCTTTGTTTTTTAAGAAAGAATTTATTTGCCCAAAAAAACAAAAACCTGTTGAGTTTTTTTACAATCTTCATGTTTATGCCTTTTATGATTGAAATTTGTACTAAAGTGTTAATGAAATTATTATAGGATTTTTTTTTGCTTACCAAAATGATTTTGATTAATATTTTTAATGAGAAATGGGTCCATTTTGAATCCTGCAAACTACCTTAATCTTTTTATGAATATTCTGACCAGTACTACAATATCTACTCTTTTAGAGAATCAATCAGGACTTTCTCTTGGCCCATTTTAGAACAAATCTTTAAGGCAAGGAGACCTACAGAGGAGTGAAAAGGTTTATATACATAACTTCCTAGGAAACAAATCGCTCTCTGTCTTGATTGAGGAGCTTTTTTGCCTGTATCTAGTCCAGCGAAACCATAGAAATAGTGTTAATAAGATGATGCTGAAGGGGGACAGAGAGGTCTAAAGTACATTCCTGCTCCCTACTATCTTATTTGTAGCAGCTCTGAGGACAGTCCCAGCGCACTAATGCTGCCAAGGACACTAGTAGCAGCAGGTGTAGTAACAGCGGAGGTGGGCAAAGAAAGAATACAAAAAGTGGGGAGAGAGATCTACCAAGGAGACATCTTCTTGTTTTGCATCACCACCAGGATGCAGTGGCTGGGCAGCAGTAGGGAGCAGGAGTTCAAGAGAAACACTGAGCATTTGGGCTTATTAAAGTCCTCACGGTAGTGCGGGCTGGGGAACAGAGCCCAGGGGCGAGGGGGCTGTCACAGCTGCAGAGAAAGGGGTAGAAGAAGACTCCAGGGGACATTGGGGGTGGGGGGTTGGAAGGGAAACTGAAATCAAAGAGCACAAGAGAGCTGAGCAAGAGACGCCGCAAAGCCGGGTGTCCTGTAGTATGGTGCACTGGACATGCTAATCTGCAGTTGAAGAGAGAGCCTGACCCGGGGCTGCAGACTCTGGGCTGGTGCACGGGGCTGGAGCGGCGCGCCGGGGAGCTATACAGCCACCTCCGGCCGCCGCCACAAGTGACCCCAGGCTCGCGGCGCGGGAGCGGCGGCTGGCGGGCTCCTGGTAGCGGCGAGCAGCCGGGGCTGGGGGCGGGGGGATGCCCCGCCGGGGGGAGCGGCCGCCTCGCTGCTCTGTGGCTGTGCGGAGAAGAGGGCCCGCCGCGAGCCCCGCAGGAGGGGGCCGGGGAGGCAGCGGCGGGCGAGCGAGGAGATAAATGGGAGGGAGCGGCACGGCGAGCGCCACAGGCAGCGAGCGGCGGCTCGGCGGCGGGCGGTGCCCGAGGCACAGCTGCACAGGGGCGGCTGCGGCCCCCAGCGGGCTGCGGCTGGGCTGGGCGCGGACCGCGCCGCGCTGCGCTGGTGGCTCGGGGCCGGCGGGGGGAGCGGGATGGGCTGCGCGCCCAGCATCCACGTCTCGCAGAGCGGCGTGATCTACTGCCGGGACTCGGACGAGTCCACCTCCCCCCACCAGACCGCCGCCCTCTCGCAGGGCACCGCCGCCACCCTGCACGGCCTCTTCGTCAAGACCGACGCGGCCGACTCCATCCCCTCGGTGCTCGCCTACCAGAGCCGCCAGCCGCCGCCCTGCCCCGGCCCGCGCCGCCAGGAGCGCAGGGAGCCCGCGGCCGCCGGCCGGGCCGGGGCGCGCCGCTGCTGCAGCAGCGCCGAGGCGGAGACCCAGACCAGCCACACCAGTGTCAAGGTAAAGGCGGGGGGCGGGACGAGGTGCCAGGTGCGGCGCGCTCCCTGGGCGGGGGCCGAGTGGGGTCTGTCCCCTCCCCTCTTGCGCCGGAGGGGGCGGCCGGCCGGCAGAGCTGCCCCGCTCCGGGGAGCCGAGGAAGCACCGCCCGGCGCTGCAGAGAGATGCGCCGGGGAGGATGCAGCCCCAGGGAGCCGTTGCCTTGGTGCCCACGGCATCGCCCCAGCAGCAGATGATCCCAGCCCCTCCGGCCGGGCACCGAGTCCGTGCAGAGGCCGGCCAAAGCCGGGAGCGGCGGCGCTCGGGGCCGCGGGCTGGGGACCCAGGGAGCTGGGTTTTCTCGGCACATTGAGCGCAGCGGGGAGAAGCGGAACGCGCCCCGAATGCACGTGGGCCGCGTGTGCGGGCAGTAGCTTTCCAGAGGGAGATGGGTGTATGTCAACCTTGCGCTCTCTCCAAAAGCTGCTGGATGCATGATACTGGTGGATGGGTGTGTAGGGCGGGGAGCGAGATTTAGTAAAGCCAGGCTTTTCTGGTCTCCAGGCAGGCACAGCGGGGATTCTCATTCTAAAAGCCTGTTTCCCCATCCCTCTGCTGGATTATTTTACTAGGACTAATACTCAGTTCTAACACTCCACGGGTGCTGGGACAATTTTTATAGTGGAGGTGCTGAGAGCCATTGAACCAAGTTGTAAACCCTCTATATCGGGGTAGGCAACCTATGGCATGCGTGCTGAAGGCAGCTCGTGAGCTGATTTTCAGTGGCACTCACACTGCCTGGGTCCTGGCCACTGGTCCAGGGGGCTCTGCATTTTAATTTAATTTTAAATGAAGCTTCTTAAACATTTTAAAACCCTTCTTTACTTTACATACAACAATAGTTTAGTTATATATTATAGACTTATAGCGACCTTCTAAAAACGTTAAAATGTATTACTGGCACGTGACCCTTCAATTAGAATGAATAAATGAAGATTCGGCACACCACTTCTGAAAGGTTGCAGATCCCTGCTCTATATAATGGAAACCACTTCAAGCCAGGGGGTGCGGGAGCACCCTTAGTTCCAGCTCCTATGCATTCCACTCCAAACAAACAAACAAAAACAAAAACCACCCATATATATACAGTACATGAATGCACAAGTAAGTACATCTTGGACAGACATGACTGTAGTATGGCTAGTAGTAGTTGGTGAAGTAGTTCAACAGATGGCTTTAGTCTGTAGGATTCATTCGCTTGAAATCTATGGCTTGATTCCAGCCATCAGTGGTTAAGGTGTGCATTGCAGCAGTGTGCATGTGAAGTGTTACAGGTTAGATGTAGTAGTTAGGAGGATTATTATATAATGTGGTTTTGCTGTTTTTTTCCCCCCTTTTGTATTTTGTTTGGTTTGGTTTTTAGGAATAGCCTTTGATTAATATTAAAGTGGCCTGGCATTTTCTCTTCATAACCCTTGAGGGTCTGTAGGAATTACTTGTTAATGGTGTCATCACACTCAAAAGGTTGTGATTGGAGACTGTGGAGGTTGTGATTGTGATACAGTTTAAGTTTAGTTACCTTCTTATGCTGTAATGATGTGACAGTACACGATAACTTAGAAATTAAAAGGTCACCATCAACTTAAAAATCACACTTCTATCTGAAATCTTTTCACTTGAAACACATAAGATTCATATAAGTGAAAGAGATTACAGGGAAAATAATTTCCTGTGGTATATTTACTTGCTGTATACATTTCATAGCATTCTGTGTATATTTAGTTTCATTGTTTTCATCATAGAGGGGGCTGATCCTGCGCCCTTAAAATGAATGAGAGTTTGTTGTTGCCTTCAATGGGAGCAGGAGTGGGGCAATAGCTAGTTAGTCAATTTCCCCTGTTGTTTGTCTGGGTGTTTCACACAGCAACATAGGAGAAAAACATTTTAGGATAAGAAAATGTGGTTGTAAAACCTACAAAACTTGGGGCAGATACAATTCTCCACAATTCTTTTAACTCGCTCGCTTTCTCTCCAAAAAAAAGGTGTCTTGCTTTCAAATTGGTGTCCTTTTAAAGGGACAATATTGATTAAAAAACATGTTATAAACAAATACATTCCTTTACCTATGTTACCAATAACTCCTTTGGCTATTACAAATAAATGTATTTTAAAAATGCAATTTAATTTTCATAACTTATGTTCTGCTTGTTTTTTACATTTCTCTCAGCGTGAACAATGAAAATCAGTGAAGTCAGTTTGACTTTTAAGTTCTTGGTTCTGCAACGTTTTGGAGTCAGACACTGCAGATGAATGTTCATTTACTTGAAAACAACTGTTTTCATTGAAATGTTTAAAAAGTGAGAATATTTCTGTTTTTAGATTTTATAAAATCTTGTTTTTACAGCATTTAAATTTTGGGCCAAATTCAAATTTCCCTTTAACTTCTGTCACTATGTTCTATAAAAGTATGCCAGAGGAATAATGCCCACACTTGTACATATTTTACATTCTGTGACTAAAGTGAGGTTGGATATTACAGAATTATTACCCATACAAAACACTGTTCAGTTCCGACCTGGTTACAGAGAAAAATTAAAAGCATGATACTGTAGTTCTGTGGTGGTAGATACGTAAAACAAATTTAAAGAAAAAATATTCCGAATTTTGGCAAATCATCTGTTTATATTCAGCTGCCCATTGTTTTAACTATTATAATTCTTGGTTCTATATATTATCAGGAATGCAGCATCTCCATTGTGGTCTGAGTTGTTATCTTTAGGGAAAGAAAATAGATTCATTCATATATAGCATTATGTAGGCATGTTAACGCTGATGTCTTCATCAAATTCAATTTTGGATAACTATGTACTATGTAGTTTTACATACATTTCCACTGCTGTTTCCTCTGTCTTTACTTTCTGTCATAAACAGTGGGATAGTGCAGCTCCTGGTTAATGCATTGCTTGCCTGAGGTGGCTACACTTCAGTGGTGGATCATTTGCATATCAAGTTTGTTTATAAAACACTTTCAAGTTGATCAGTGTAATTGCATTATCACAATATACAACTGGCATTAAAAGAGAAGTTTACCCACAGTATGTTTTCAGCCCAAAGTAATTAAAATGAAAGGTAACAAAAACTGATTGTTGTTGTTTAAAATGTCTTGCATAAACTTGATTTAAGTCCAAATCTGTAGCTCATTACAAGTGAGACAATGATTATAAAAATACATTTCCCCACTTACTTTTTAACAAAATGTTCTAGTCTTCATCAGCCTCAAGCATTCAAGTCTGTTAGTCAACATTCAGGGTCAGTTCTTGCTCACCTTGGTCACATGAGCAATAATGAAACTTTATGCTTATATTCTGTTCTTTTCTCTGTAGATCTTAAATGCTTAACAAGGGTGGGTAAGCATTTTACAGATAGGTTAACCGAGACGGAGTTTAACTGACTTACCCATTGTCACACAGTGAGTCTGTAGCACAGTCGGAACTAGAACTCAGAGCTCCTAGCCTAATGTTCACTCTGGCAGGCTATAGCTGCAATGAGAATACTTCACTAAGGCCTGCTGTACACTACAAAGTTAGGTTGACATATGTTGCCTCGTGTTGTACGCTCAACTTTGTCTTCTGCCAATGTAAGCACCCCATTTCAACAATACGGTAACACCACCTCTCTGAATGGCACTGAGTCATGGTCAACATACTGTGGTTGATGCAGTGTGAGTGTAGATACCATGTTACCTACATCAACCCTCAGAGTCCTCCAGCAACTGTCCCACAGTGCCTGACAGTGACCAATTTGGTCACAACGGTGAACTGCACTGTCCACAGGTCATGGATACATGGAAGCCACCCCCCTCCTCTTTTAAAGCCCCCACATATTTTTGAAATGCTTGTTCCTGATTGTCCAGCTTGATGAGCACATCTTGCTGCTCTCCCTCCATCTGCAGGCTACATGCTCCAGATGTGCTCTGGCCTGTAGACAGGAGGTATTGGATCTCTTGGGCCTGTAGGGAGAAGAGGCTGTGCAGGCCCAGCTATGAAGCAGTCCTAGAAACATGGACATCTACAAGCAGATTGCACGGAGGATGCAGGTGAAGGGATCTGACAGGGATCAGCAGCAGTGCCTCATGAAGGTGAAGGAACTGCAGCAGACACACCAGAAGGCCAGGGAGACCAACAATCATTCTGGTGCAGGTGCCGAGCCACAGACCTGCCACTTTTACAATGAGATACCTGCTATACTTGGTAGAGACCCCACCAGGACCCCGCAGAGCACCATGGATACCTCTGAGAAACCTGAGTCACAGACCCCCTGCTATGAATGGCAAGGAGAAGGATGGGGATATACAACCAGGGAGTCGAGCATTGCTGCAAGCCAGAATCTGTTTGAGACTCCCCCGCAGTCTAGTCAGTCCCACCAGCCAACCATGGGTGAGCCCAATGCAGGGGGAGGAATCTCAGGAAGCATGTGAATGCATTTCCCATTACAGTGTTTTAATGTACGGGTGGTACACGACCCCGGTGTAGCAGGACACAGCTAATGAATTTTCATTAATTTGCTCGTACTAGAAGAAGTAGCGGTACAACAAACAGAGGTATTGTTATTATCTGCTTTTCATTCCCGTGTACAGTTAGGTGGGGCCATGCAGAGCAGTTTGTTGATGCATGCAGGGATCTCCCTTGAATCGTCCTGAGAGACCTCAATGAAATTTTCATGGAGATACACTGCAATCCTCTCCCAAAAGTTTCTAGAGATGGCAGCCTTATTTCTTCCTGTGCAGAAGACATTTTCCCACATCAGTCTGCGATTTCTTCAGCTGGCACCATTGAAGTAAATGGGTGCCTATGGGCCCACGTGGCTTCGGGATGCCAACATGGGCTGTACTCTCTGTGCCTTTGTTACCCTCACTCTGAGGGTATCAGCCAAAATCACCACTGCCTGTGGAAAATAGTGCCAAAACTCAGGGCCATTGCCCTGCACTGATGCACATGAAAATAGGGGCTGAAATTTTATTGTTTCATGCAACCCAACAATTCCCTCCTTATTCCAACCCATGACCCTGCTGGGCCATTGTCACCATGGCTGGAGCTCTGAGTGGCGGTGTGCACAGGCTCTCCAAAAGCTGAAGTGTCAATAAGCATGCCTTAAACTTTAGGGGAGCTAGGGAAGGGAGTTCTGAAACATTTGCTTTCTGTTCTGACTATACACTGGTGTGTTTTATCTGTAGCTGCTGCCATTGTGGCCTGGAGGGGTTCCCCCTCCACACCCATTGAGCACCTTAGCCAGATAAGGAGGAAAAAAAAGAGGACTCAGGAAGAGGTTCTTTGAGATCCTGCAAGCCAGTATTGCATTGGACTGTGAACAGAAGGCTTGGAGGGTGAATATTTCAGACAGGATGAAGAAGGAAAGAGCAGACAGGAGATAGGCCGCGTTGTCTGAGAGGGAGATGCATCAGGACATAATGGGGTTTCTTTGGCAGCAAACAAAAATGGCTGAAGAGTCTTGTTGACCTACAGGTTCAACAATCATAGGCTCGCCTCCTTTTGCAGTCAATAGAGAACTCCATTTTAGCACTTCTCTACACCCCCCAACTTTCCATGTGACACTGGGGGGCCACATCCCTAATCCTTCAACTCCATCCCAGGGGACATCAAGGACAACCACAGCTTCACATGCTCTGCCCTTGAGAAACTTGTTGCTTTATGTATAGGCAAAATTAACTGAAATGGACATTACTGTTCTTTCCCCTTGTTAGAATCTGTTCCGTTAATTTATTATGGACGTTTTAATTGTATTTGCTTTTTAATTGCACATTGTTTTTTTTGCACTGGTTTTGATACGCAATGAAAATCTATTTTTTGGAAAATAATTCCTCTTTATTACTTCACAACATATGCTGCAGAATGTCTAGCACTAATTAAAAAACACCCACTACTTGTTATTGTTCAGGGCGACAGAACTCCTAGAATCAGCAACAAACACAGTTTAATAATTATAAATGTACAGCAAGCACTGCAAAATTAATAGGTGCATTAACAGACATGTTATGTTCATAAATGTATGCCAGGCACCACACAATTCCTAACAGCACCCAAAACTTCAGTGCTAAGAAGAACACAGTCCCCCATACCGTATTACTGGGGCTGACTGTTAAAGTACTCTTTCAAGGCCTCCCTCTCCCATATAGCTCCTTGTTGAGTTCTTCTAATTGCCCTTGTGTTTGGTTGTTCAAACTCAGCAGACAGCCATTCCACCTCCACCCCAGCAGTAGTTTTCCCCCTTTTGCCTCACAGATAAGCACAGGTCTGTCTCATCTTATGCGGGGGTTCCGTTCCGCGGTTAGCGCGTAAAGCGAAAACCGCGTATAGCCAAAACCCCATTGAGTTCAATGGCGGCGAAATCGCCCGCACTACAGGTATAGTATTAAAACTGTTGTTTTTCTCTTTTTTGTTTTTTTGTTTTTGTTTTTGCCGACCGCGTAAAGTTGAAATTGCGCATGTTAAATGTGCGTAAGATGCGACAGACCTGTAGGACACAACAGGCAGCTCTAAGCTTTGGGATATTTTTCTCACTGAGATCAAATCTAGTGTGTCTCTTGAGTCTACCAAAAGCGCATTCAGCTGTCATGTTGCACCTGCTGAGACATTAGTTGAATCTTTCCTTGGTGCCGTCAAGGTGGCTGGTGCACGGCTTCATGAGCCAGGGTAGCTAGAGGTAGACTGGGTCCCCCACGATCACTGTTGGCATTTCAGCATTGCCAGTGGTAATCCGCTGGTCAGAAAAGAAAGTCCCTGCTTGCAGCTTTCTGAACAGTCCTGTGTTCTTAAAGATGTGAGCATCATGCACCTTCTCTGACCAGCCAATATTGACATAGATGAAACTTCCCTGGTAATCCACCAGTGCTTGCATACCCAGAGAGAAGTATCTCTTTCTGTTGATGTACTCTCTGGCAAGGTGGGCTGTTGGCAAAACAGGGACATGCTTGCCATCTGTAGTTTGGGGACCCCACTGCTTCAAATCCATCCATTACATCTGGTATGTTACCAGAACCACAGTCCTGCACAGCAGAAGATTATTAATGCCCCTATACACTTGCATGACAATGGCCCCTACTGTGGATTTCCAACTCCAAAATGATTTCCTACTGACTGGTAGCAATCCAGCATTGCAAGCTGCCATCGTGCGATCACTTGCTTCTCAACTGTCAGTGCAGCTCTCATTCTGGTGTCCCTGTGCTGGAGATTTGGGGTGAACTTGGCACACAGATCCAGGAATGTGGCCTTTCACATCCCAAAGTTCTGCAGCCACTGCTTATCATCCCAAACCTGCTTTACAATGCAATCCCACAAGTCAGTGCTCATTTCTCAGGCACAGAAGCAGCGCTCCACCATCTGCAGCTGCTCTGTGAATGCCCCCAACAATCTTGAATTGGTTTTCATTATGCCCCACAGCAGTCTGTCCTCTACAAAATTGTCATGTCCCCTGCTGCTGCGGTTCTTCCTGCAGCTATGCAAATACTGGAGGATAGTTCGTCCTGTATTTGCAATGCTCATGACAGTAGTGCAGAGCTGTGCAGGCTCCGTGCTTTTGTCAGAGATGGCAGACAGCGAAAAGTGCCATGTGGGTTTGTGGGATTTTTTTAAAAAAGGTGTGAAAATAATGCGATTTGGATGGTATATGGGGATGTAGAAAGTTGCATAATGGGAACTTAACCCCTTGCTTCCTGTCACCCTGAATGACTCGTTTCTGCCTCCCCATGCATTGCCAAAATTTCCCAGAAGACAGTGCACTGGATGAGGGTGAGTTGCACACCCAAGGGATACTTGCCCTTGGTGCATCACACTGTGTACCAACACAAGCACTCCTGTTGAGTACACACAGCATCTACACAAGGAGACAACAGTCAAGGGCATGAGTGATATACCAACTGCGGGGGCTTTACGCTGATGTAACTTTCATCAACCAAAGTTTGTAGTGTAGACATGGCCTAAGTAAGAATGCATTCTTTCCCTTAAAGATTAGTATTACATTTCGAAATTCCCACGGCTTAAGAGAAGCTTCAGCTTGATATATATTCATATTGATGATGATACTGCACAAATCTATAGCACCTTTCATTTGAGGATATCCAAGCATTTTACAAATATTAAATAATGACACCAACATCCTGTACATCGGATGGAGAAGGGATCACTTCACCCATCACTCAGATGCAGTCACTTCTGGGTGGTGCACAGCAACATTCCACAACACTTTAATAAAGAATATCATAGAAGTAAAGAATATCAGATCCGGAGGAAAGTTAGCCTTGAGTTAACAACTCAATTCTTATGCAAAGTTCTATGGAAACTTCAGTTACAAGAAGTGGTCAGGTCTTCTATTTTAAACCTCATCAGAAAGATGACACCTCTACTAAGAGATGGCAATATTGTTAAAAAATGTCTGTACAAAAGATGATAATGTGAAAAACTGCCCAGTGAAAACTCTCTTGTTCAAACATTCATTAAAACAATTCTTTAAGTGAGCTGAAGAAAATAACAAAAATAGAAGTTTAAAAATTATTTTTGTCAGAAACTCATGTCTATTAGATGTATAAGAGATTATTACCATACTTGTAAAAGAACTGTTTATCTATATTTGCTAATTAGGACTTAACTGTAAAGAAGTTGCAATACATTTACAAATTGCAGATGTTATAGAAATGTATTTACTTAAAATGTTAGTTTAGAAATACAGTATTTTTAAAGTATCAAGTGGTTAAATCTATTAATTTTGCAGATTTTAAATTAAGTTAATTTTAAATCTAACATTGCTGGCCTAAGGATCGAACTTTAAAAGGTTCTGCAGTCCATTCGTTTTCTACTGATGCCTTGATCCTCCTTTCTTTTCCATTTGACAGGGAGGAGATCCAGTAGGATTTCCTTTTCTCCTGCCATTTGTCTTTGTTGTGAACTTTACTCCAGGTTTTTCTTTGCTTCCTTGAGGACAATCACAGCAGAAGCAGCTCTTGATGGAGTCTTCAAATTCTTTGTTAAAAACCTAGAAGATTTACTTTTATGAAAACAGCTCATTTGAAGCATGTCCCAGAAAGGGAAAGAAATACAGGAATCCTGTTTTATCAGACTAGTGACTATGTTAACTCTGCTGAGGAAGTTGATTCTCACTGAGCTCCTCAGTGCCCTATGGTCTGTTCACAAAGAAAAAGGAATGAATGAAAAACGAATGAATCTGAGGAGGATAGGACTATGGAGAGCCTTGAGAAACCTGAGCACTGAGAGAGGTGCTAGGTCCACATGGGGAGGTGCAGTTCTTCAGGCTTTCTCTTCCTTCATGGTGGTCCTTCCAAATGGATATGGTATTCTTTGCTTCTGAGACATTCTAACAAGGTCTAACTTGGAGCACTGCCTTGCACCAAGAGAAATATTCAACTCTATAAAGCAACATTTTGCCTGAGACAATTTGAACAAAGAGATTGATAGAGCTCTTAGAAAAGTCTCTTTTCTTTTTCACTATACTGCTGTTCTGATGGCTGCTACTCCACTGACTATATGCAGCTAGAGTTCTCATAGCACAGAAAGGGTAGATACAGGGGAAAGCCTCCTTGAAGGAGAGATTAATGAGACTGGGACTTTTCAGCTTGGAAAAGAGACAGCTAAGGGGAGATATAAATGAGGTCTATAAAATCATGACTGGTATAGAGAAAGTAGATAAGGAAGTGTTGTTTACTACTACTCATAACATAAGAACTAGGGGTGACCAAATGAAATTAATAAACAGCAGGTTTAAAACAAATAAGAAGTATTTCTTCACACAACATACAGTCAACCTGTGGAACTCCTTGCCAGAGGATGTTGTGAAGGCCAAGACCATAACAGGGTTCAAAAAAGAACTAGATAAATTCATGGAGAATAGGTCCATCAATGACTATTAGCCAGGCTGGGCAGGAAGGGTGTCCCTAGCCTCTGTTTGTCAGAAGCTGGGAATGAGTGACAGGGGATGGATCACTTGATGATTACCTGTTGTGTTCATTCCCTTTGGGGCACCTGGCACTGGGCACTGTCAGAAGATAGGATACTGGGCTAGATGGACCCTTGGTCTGATCCAATAGGGCCATTCTTATGTTCTTATGAAGGTGAAATCTGAGTCACTCAAGACAGCCATTTGTAGAAGCAACCTCCTTCTTCCATGATGTAATGCAACATGGAATCATGGTTTCACCATTAAGTATGGTCTGTAATGGCCTGACAGTCCTCTTGACTGTGCCCTTGGATAGCAAAGGTATCCGCAACATTCTTGGAATAAACTAAAAAATGATGGTAACACAAGCAGTGTTACAATCCTGAGCCTGAGGGACATAGGATAACAATCTTCTTAGAGCTGCTCTATTATCAGGCTTGGCCTGGACAATTCTAAGCATGTAAGGGACACCAAATAGCCCAGGGAAAACAGTCTTGTCATAAGCCCAGGCTTCAAATTTGTAACCATTTTCTTCTATAAATGAGTACAATAAGAAAGGTTCTGCGCAGATTTTGCTCTCGTATACCAGACTTCATGTGATATAGGTTAATTCAAAAAAATACTGTGAGAAGCAACACTAGACAGGAAAGTCTGTGTCTGGAAGCCCTGTTATGGAATGGATGAAACAGTATCTCAAGGCAATACAAACCAGACACTTAACAAGAAAACAAAACATCCTGGCAGACAGACTTAGTTAGTATCCAATTCAGCACCTAGACATCTAATAAGGGTTCAAAAGGGATGACTGGTGAAAGGGGATGACTAGCTGCCATGGACTATGTTTGAAACCCAGGATAGATTTTTACTTCAGCCACTATCTACTGCATTTTAGACTGGCTTTAGTTTTTGGTATAGTCAAGGCAGAAGTGGCTTCTCTCCCCAATAGCCTAGAATTTTTACGAGGGAAATTAAACAAAGATCTTTCCTCCTGATCCCTTGAAGTTCAAGTGTCAGCCCTGGGAGCCCTTAGGGGAAGAGTGCAGGATGTACAGATTGGGTCTCAGCTGATAGATTAAATATTGCTCCACTGCAAGCAGAGAGTGCAGAGTCTCTTTGCATGTTCTCTCTGTAGTATGCTGTGCTGCGCAGTTCTGCTGCAGTTTGAACCTTGCATGCCTGCAAAATAAAGAACCATTATTTCTCCCTATGGGAATACTAGTCGAGTTTCATCAGTCACAAAATTATGTACTAAGAATGCAGAAATAGATATTCTTATTCTTAAACCATGACTGGCTGTACTGCCTGTCAGTCAGAAATGAAAGGAGAAGCATCTCAGTAGTCACATAATGATAGATTAGGATGTAGAAGGCTTATTAACAGGTAAGCATTGTCAATTGGAGTTTGGGATTGATTCTGAGCTCTAAAAAATGAAATAATCTACATGTTCAGTTTTGCATTTTCTGAATATAAAATTGTGAAAAACCTTTCTTTTAACAATGCCTTTTTGGTTTACTGTACTGTACTGCATTTGATAGAACAGTGTTGGTGGTGGTGAAAGTGGTAAACATCTGGTTTGCTTTTCTATCTGCAAGAAAGATGCTAAGAACAATATGTGAAAGAAATGGGGAGGGAGACAATGGAGGGAACTTGTAGGAAGGGCTTAGAGAAACATTGTGGAAAAAGCCCGATCCAAAGACCACTGGAGTCAATATCTTCACTTCAACCAGTCAAATCTAGCCCTGTTTTCTTTGTTACGGTTTTCTCATAACACAAAATACTTCTGGAACATGTTAAACCTGTACGATTTTATTGGATTTCTCTTTAATATGTGTGTAATTTTTCCTAAGTCATTTTTAGTGAAGAGTAGATTAAAGGTCTTTTTGCCTCTGTGTACCGGTGTGGTTGCTAGGAAATAGTATGTGAAGTGTTTCAGAGTGCAGCAGAATTAACTCTTTTTCTGAAGTGTTGTCATGGTGACTAAAAGCAATATTTTCTGGACTTTAAAAAATAAAATAAGCCAAGGATAGCAGAATTATAATTTTAAAAAGTCCTATAACAACCTTGTTGGATATTAAAATAGATGCATTATAATTAAATGTGTGAAGATCTGAAGTACAGTTTAATGTGTATTGAAAAAACACTTTTGTGGGGAGGGGAATGACTTTGCAATGATGAAAACTAGATATAAGTTTACACTTAGAGCTGGGAGGCATGCTTGCCATCTTGAAGCGACATACTCATACTAGCTGTTATCCAGCTAATGTGCTAAAAGTAGAATGTAGCCACAATAGTGCGCATACACACCTAGGATCTCTGGCATGCACTCAGGGCAGCTAGCTCCTCCTGCCACTTGCACTGCCATCACTATGGTCTATTTTTAGCATGCTAGCTTGAAGAGAGCTAGCACGAGTATGTCTCCTTGATCTGGGAATCACACCCCGAGTTTGACATGTAGACATACCAAAGTGTGTGTTTGACTCTGTGGTATATTGTTGTCTTCCATTCAGCCAGAGTTTAGTAGTCACCTTGCTACCCCAATAACTCATTGGTTTTGCAATCTAATAATAGTTTCAATTGTCGTCTGGTGGAAACATCATCTTCATGCATAGAGGTAGCTAAAGTTGGGTGATTTGTTAAGGGGATTTTTAGTTTTCCATCTCAAGGTGACTAGTTCAAATGTGGCCCAGACTGATAGTGACTGCCTGTAATTAAGGCCCTGTCTGTCATGTTCAGTTTTTACCAACTTTTACTGAATAATTCCCAGGTTTTACAAAAGCTATTGTTCTGATTTTTTTTTTTTACTGATTTTCACCAGAACTTTGGAAGTGCTGGAACTTCCCAGACCCAACTTCCTCCTCCAAAAGGAGAAATGGAGGCTCAGTAACCTGGGCCACCCAGGTTACTGAGCCACCATCTCTCCTTCCCGAGCAGGGAACCAGGTCCGAAGTACTGGAATGCCTTGATTGCTGGTGTGCGTACTGTTGGCAATCCCATGCTCACCATGTATACATTACCAGCTTTGCAGATAGCAGAGATAGGTATTAGCTTTCAAAGCAAATATAAGTTAGTGAATTACTTCTCATGCTAAAATGGGTCAGAAATGAAAAACTGTGTCTGACTCTGTTTCAGAACGTGTGTTGTTTGTTTTTCAACTGAAAAAAAAATGAAAACAGGAGACGAGAGTGATATTTACTGAGAAACTTGTAATAGTTTTTTTTCAACTGATTTTTCACTCATTTTTAAACTTTTGTAATAAACACTGATAAGTTCCTGGGAAATTTTAAACAAAATAAAAACTGAAAATGAAGGGCCTTACATGTGATTATTACATTTGATAGTTATTTAATAGGACTATCAGCCAGAGAAGAAGTTTCAGGCCTGAAAACAAAGTTTATCAGGCTGACAGATCTGTTATGAAGCTTAGTCTTGGGAGTAATGAAAGATTTCCCTCCCCCGTTGCCTCTCACAAATCTGCTGCAAATGCTGTTTCTCCTGAACTGCCTGCTACTACTTGCCACCAGAAGGCTGTGTGTGTACAGGAGGTTATGACTGAAGTATCTTGCAGCTGAGGGAGTCCATCTATTATAGTGATGGGGTATGAAGGTCTTACACATCTCCAGAGATGGAGATGGGACACTCACCATCACGTTAGGGTTATGGGAGTGAGGGGTTTTGTTTTTGTTTACAATCCACAGGCTTCTGAAGATCCATCCCTCTCTCCTCTTAGGGCCTCTCACTGGGGTAATGGGCTGTGCAAAATGAGGTGCTCATTTACATGAACTATCACCACACCTTAAAATATTCTGTTACTCTAGACGCGTAAAGTTTGGGTAGTTTTTTTTTTTTAATATATATATTTGTGATGGGAGGAAGGGAGCTCTGTACGGCAGGATATCATTTCTCCTGAATAGGCTGATGTGCTGCACAGCCTTCTGGAGTCTAGGTAGCCTGTAAAGCCATAACTGTTTTTTGCAGGATAGAGCTATTAGTCCATGGTGTACAAGCATTTTCTCTTTGCAGTTCAACTGTTATCTATCTGGCCTATTCACTGCTCCAGCCTTTAGCCCCCAAATATTTATAGACCTTTTTCTCACTCACATGATCAATTGCAACAGAACACAATGTACTAGAGTTGTACTATTTCTTTAGACTCCCATCTTCATTTACATCCCTCTGAATAGGGAGTTATTTTGGAGAATCATTGAAATACATCAGTACATATCTGCCCACCCACTTGCTGCCAAGTATTTTATATTCTGAATGCAGGAAAGGCAGAGCTTCAACTGTTTCCAAAAAACATTTCAGTTTAATGATGACTGTGCTCATTAATAGTGCCTCAGTGCAGAGCTCTTAAATATTAAATTACTTCACTCTTAAAACACACAGAATCCATTTTTAATGAAATTGTAATTAATTGATGCATTCCATGACTTCCCAAAACTAATTCCTTGGGTTAATGGCCACTGAGGGGCAACTGCTGCCCCCCTCCACTCTGGGCACAAAATGTCCTGATGACACTGGAACCAGCATGATTCCACAGCATGGGGGGAACAAGGGGGAAGTACAGGATTCCAGGAGGAGCATACCATCTGCTGTGCACAGTGCACAGTTCTGTGTTAGATCCCTGGGACTGAGTGTGTAGAGTATTTGTGTGGGCCAGGCAGGCTGGAGGAGGGGATAGCAGATCCACTACACTCCAATTGCCACCGTGGAGCTGCTCTACAGCTAATTTGTAGCCTGTTGGGAGCCATTATTTCCGGTCTCTGGCCTTCATGGATCTACCCAGTGCACAGCCCAAACTATGTACAGAAGCCAGCATTTGACCTCAAATACTTAGAAATTGCGGTGATTTTAGTCAGTCACTCGGCTCTGCACTTACAGAATATTAATGTTTTTTCCCCCCAGGGATAGGGTTACCATATTTAAAAAATAAAAAAAGAGGACACTCCACGGGGCCCTGCCCCAACTCCGCCCATTCCCCAAAGTCCCCACCCTAACTCCCCCTCCCCCCTCCCAGCCACGCAAAAAGGGCTGCCCGAGCGCTACCGGCTTCACGGTTTGCCGGGCAGCTCCCAGACCCTGCGCCTCTGGCTGGCACTTCCCCAGTGCAGCTGGAGCCCGGGAGGGGAAGCGCCCAGCCAGGGGCGCAGGATCTGGAGGCTGCCCGGCAAACCATGAAGCCGGTAGCGCTCGGGCTTCGGGCAGCCCCCATGCCTCCGGACCCTGCACCCCCGGAGCCCCGGAGGGGAAGTGCCTGGCCGGCGGCTCAGGGTCCGGAAGCATGGGGGCTGCCCGAAGCCGGTAGCGCTCGGGCCGCTCGGCTTTTAAACAGAGCCGAAGAGTCAGGGGAGGAGCACAGCAGCCGTGGGAGGGGAAGTGATCGGCCGGCGGTATTTTTCCCGGACATGTTCGGCTTTTTGGCAATTCCCCCCGGACAGGGGTTTGATTACCAAAAAGCCGGACATGTACGGGAAAAACCGGACGTATGGTAACCCTACCCAGAGACAACAAAAATAGCATAGCTTACTCCTACTCGTTCATGACAGGCTTATGTATTTCTTAGGACAAACTGTGCTCTCAGCCAGCGTGCACACATCAGTGTGATTCATTCCTGTTCAACTACAATTTGTTTGTAACTTGTTTTTTCAGACCTGATTCTCCTCTCACACTGGTTTAAGCCTGGAGTGGCTCCACTGAAGTCATTGCAGTTATACCAGTGTAAAAATCATGTAAGTGAATGTAGAATCAAGCCCTTGGTTTCAAAAAGATGGTTTTGAATCTCCTTCCTCTGTTAGCTCAGTCAGTTGGGAATTATGTAGGAGACTTCCCCCCCCCCCCTTTGTTGATCTAGGAGCCTCTCTGTCTGGGATTGCTATACAAAGGGAACCAATTTGAACTCAAGTGTTAATCATCTTCATTCTATTGCAACTTTATTTTATAACAATTATTGTTAAGTGCATTTCTAAAGGGCATATTACAACACTGTCTAGGCACCAAGGGGTAGATCCACAGAGGAAGTTATGCGTTGCAGCCTCATTGTTGCCATGCCTAACTTTTAGGTGCCCTGTTGCCAAGAGGAATTCACAACCCTGAAATAGGAGCCCAGGCTCCCTATACCATGCGTGGTGGGAGGTAGGTGCCTAAGAATTGAATCCACAGAAGCCAGGAGGCTGAGTGGGGAGCTGCCTAAACTAACCAATAGGAAATACTGAGAAGAGAAGTGTGGCCTAAGCCCTGCCCCTCAAAGAGATTTAGGCACCAAAGTCCAGGGAGGAAGGAGACTCCTATCTCTGTTTGGTATTTCCAGCCATGAACCCTCTCCAGGAATTAGGCACCTGTGACCGAATGTACCTCTGTAGTCACACTTTACACACCATTGTAATAATCTTTGTACAGAATATGCCTTGTGAGGTACCATTTGAAAACTAGTAACGTACTGGTCAGTAATATGATATATGTAAAGTTATGAACATATGCTGGAATTATGACTGAAATGTGTTTGCCAGATAAGTCTGGGGAGGGAGTAAACCTGTTCCTCAAAGACAAACTCATGCCTCTAGCCAGGTGTCAAAGTTGATTGGCAATCCCCGGTCAAGTGGCCATTCTTTGACAGCGAAGTGGAACAGGAAAAGATTAATCTGCATTTTAGCAAATGATAGCATGGAACCTTTTTCACCACAAGACTCCTGCCTCATTCCTCACAGTCGGAAGGAACTTTATCTAGGGCATAGAGTTGCCAACTTTCTAATTGCACAAAACTGAACACCCTTCCCCGAGGCCCTGCCCCCTTCTCTGAGGCCCCCGTCCCCACTCACTCCAGCCCCCTCCCTCAGTCGCTTACTCTCCCCCACCCTCACTCACTTTCACTGGGCTGGGGCAGGAGGCTGGGATGCGTGAGGGGTGTGTGGGCTCTGGGGTGGGGCCAGAAATGAGGGATTCAGGGTGTGGGAGGGGGCTCCAGGCTGGGGCAGGGGGTTGGGGTGTGGGAGGGTTTGTGGACTCTGGGAGGGGGTTTGGGTGCAGGAGGGGGTTCCGACCTGGGGCAGGGGTTTGGGGTACTGGTGGAGCCGTGGGGTCTGGGAGGGAGTTAGGGTACAGGAGGGGGTTCTAACCTGGGACAGAGGGTGGAGTGGGGGTGGGGGAGCAGGGTCTGGGAGGAAATTAGGGTGCAGGAAGGGGTTCCAACCTGGGGCAGGCAGAGGGTTCAGGATGGGGGCTCCTGCCAGGCAGTGCTTACCTCAGGTGGCTCCCGGTCGATGGTGCAGCGGGACTAAGGCAGGCTCCCTGCCTGCCTGCCCTGGCTTTGCGCTGTTCCCAGAAGTGGCCACCATGTATGGCCTCTAGGCAGAGGCCTCTGCAGCTTCCATTGGCTGTGGTTCCTGGCCAGTGGGAGCTGCGGAGGCGGTGCTCAGGGCAGGGGCAGCACATGGCGCTTCCCTGATCCCACCCGCATCCAGGGGCTGCAGGGACATGCCAGTCACTTCTGGGAGCTGTGCGGAGCCAGGGCAGGCAGGGAGCCTGCCTTAGCCCTGCTGTGCTGTTGACCGGACTTTTAACAACCCGGTCAGCAGTTCTGTCTGGAGCCGCCAGAGTCCCTTTTCAACCAGGTGTTCCAGTTGAAAATTGGATGCCTGGCAACCCTACTAGCACAGCGTTTCTTAAATGTGGCCACAAAGGGTTTTTCTTGTGGCCACAGCCTCCTGGGCAGTGATTGGGGAGAGGACAAAGCAATGGCCCCTTCCCCAGGATTGCCAGCAGAGGTTGGGGCCTGCCCCCCTCTGGAGCCACAAACGCCAGAGGAGCAGACAGCCACTGTGAGTTTCCACCTTTCCAGAGGTGGTGGGCCTCAGGCTTCCGGCTTCAGCCCTTGGGTGGCAGGCGTCAGGCTCTGGTTGTGGGGCTTTGGGCTCTGGCCCTGGGCTCACCACTCCTACCACTGCCCCAGGCCCCTGCTGGCTACAGGGCTTTGGGCTCTGGCTGCACGATGGTGGGCTCTGTCACCCGGCTGCAGGGCCATGGAATCCAGTTCTGGGCTCACCCCCACCGCCCCAATCAGCCCTTGCTCCTGTTGCCTCCCCTGACCTCCCCATCATCCATGGCCCCTGCTGCCTCCTTACTCACCTCTCCATCCAGGGCTTAGTTTGTCCCCCAGCTTGTCAGGCCTGAGTAAGTCTGCTGTGAAAAGTGATATTTGTATGTTTTTTAATATCACTTTTCACTGCCCCCCAGCTAGCTAGTAAGTCTGGTGTGAAAAATGATATTAACAAACGTACAAATATCACTTTTCACAGCAGCAGATTTACTAGCTAGCAAGTCCAAAAAAAAAAAAAAAGAAACCAAAAAAGCAAAAGAAACAACAATAAAAAAGACAAGAATGTGCAAAGCAACTTATTTTTTTTTCTATTCTGTTTAGGTCCAGTAAAGAATAAAGACACCTGTACATCATTTTTATTATTGAGTCTGCAAAAAACTCCTACATAAATTACAATGATTTGGACATGTATATGTGCATATTTATTTGTTTTTCCTAAAGCTAATTAAGTATTTTAGAAAAAATTGTCAGAGCGGCAACAAGCAAGATTTGGTAGCTGCACTCTAAAGCCATCAAAATTTTTCTTGTGCGAACCCCTGATCTAGGGGTAACCCTCAGGAAAATGCATTTCAAAGGATAACAAGACTACAAATGTGAGGGGCAAAACCACCCCAGGGATTCTCTTTTTCTATCTCTGTCTGTCTGTCTCACCTAACAAGACAAAGAAAACAGCCCTTTGGACTTTGAGGGTAGATTCTGACTTGAGAATTTGATTTGCCATGTTGCTGGGAATATGTAGAAAGAGATCTACCTTGAACCAAGCCTAGTTTAAGTTTTTGTTACTAGAATGTGTTTATCTTTATTTCTCTCTAAATCATTTTGACTTTAGTGCCTTGTACTTGTACTCACTTAAAATCTCTCTCTCTCTCTCTCTCTCTGTAGTTAAGTAAACTTATTTTATTCTTTAGTCAAAACTGTTTAATCCAGTGCTGTGTTTAAACTGAATTGCTTGGTAAATCCAGTAAAAGTAGCAAACTGCTGTATGTTGACCTCTTACAGGGGCAACAGACCTCTAATATCTGAATTGTCCAGGAGAGGGCTGGACACTGCAGAACACACGTTTTGGGAAAAATTTAAGACAGGGCATGCGTTGAGATTACCCTATATAGTAATAGCCAGGTGATGATACAGCCAGCGGTGAGCTGGAGCCGGTTCGCATGAACCAGTTTGTTAAATTTAGAAGCTAGTTTAGAACCGGTTGTTAAAGGGGTGGGCAATTGGGAGAGGGAGGTTTTTCTGTCATTACACCCGCCCGTGGGACCATCCTGTCCGGCCCGCCTGAGCTCCCAGCTGGGGAGGCTCTCCCGCACCCCCCCCCCAGAGCCTCAGCGTGCCACACTGCCGGCGCCAGCGCTCTGGACGCCTATCCAACTCCCCCCATTCCCCATCCCCTGACTACCCCCCCAGAACCTGTGCCTCCTCCAACTGTTCCCTGCTCCTTATCCAACCCCTCCTCCCAGCCCCAGCTCAGCCCCCTTACCATGCTGCTCAGGGCAGCGTGTATGGATGCCGCGTGGCCTCCTGGGCAGCTCTGCAGCTCCTGCCGCTTTGAGCGGCATGGTAAGGGGGTGGGGCTGCGAGCTCCAGGAGGCCGCGCGGCATCCATACACGCTGCCCTGAGCAGCATGGTAAGGGGGCTGAGCTGGGGCTGGGAGGAGGGGTTGGATAAGGAGCAGGGAACAGTTGGAGGAGGCACAGGTTCTGGGGGGGTAGTCAGGGGATGGGGAATGGGGGGAGTTGGATAGGCGTGGGAGTTCTGGGGGGTCTGTCGGGGTGGTGATGGATGGGGTCGGAGCAGTCAGGGGACAGGGAGCGGGGCAAGTTTGGTAGGGGGTGGGGTCCTGGGGGGCAGTTACGGTGGGGGTCTCAGGAGGGGGTGGTCAGGAGACAAGGAGCGGGGGGGGTTGATGGGTTATGGGTTCTGAGGGGGGCAGTCGGGAGCAGGATGTGGGTGGGGGTTGGATGGGGGGTGGGGAATAGGCTGTTTTGGAAGGCACGTTGGGCTTGTACTCACCGGGCGGTTCCCTACCAGTTCTTTGGCGGCACTTCGGCGGCGGGTCCTTCACTCGCTCTGTGTCTTCGGTGGCACTGAAGGACCCGCTGCCGAAGAACCAGTTCCTAAGATTTTCGCAGCTCATCACTGGATACAGCCCCTCACTAAACTGGTTTGCACCCTGGAATGTGATGGCACCTAAGCCAGTTTTGAAGAAATGTAGGAGGAGAAGGCAGAAGAGGCCCTTATAACCTTCAGTCCAGGATGTGGGAGACCTAACTTCAATTTGAACTTGGATCTTCCACCTCCCAGAAGGGTGCCCTAATCACTGGACTGTGGGATATCCAGGTTGCCCTCAATCTCTCCTCTTGAAGCTGGTCCACTGTGTATAAATAACTAAATATTAATTGGGCCAGAGAGAGAGGTGAGGATGGCTCTCTAGTTCAGTGGGCAGGGCAGTCACAAAAGAAGGGGGAAGACCCAATTTCTAATCCTTCAGATCAGGCAGAGGGGGGATTGAACCTGGGTCTCCAACATCCCAGGAGAATACCCTAATCTTTGTCTTAAAGGTTGTAAGGAAGTTGTCATCTTCCTCCCTTAGTCAATCAGGTGTGCAGAACACACCTACTACATCAGGCCCTGCAGGCAAAATAGGCAAGAGAATGCTTAGTTTGAGGGTCCTGCACAGGGGTAGGCACTGAGCTGTGGGGTGGTGGTAGGACTGAGGTGGCTGTGTGCATGTCCAGATGCTGAAATTTAGGTACCCAGGGTCTTTAGAAACTTAAGTACCTGGAGGACTTTAGGCACCTCCAGGGTTGGGAAGCAGCTGAGCAGTGGTTTTGTGAATGTCAGTGGTGCCTAAATGTTGGACTTTGGTGCTTAGTGGCAGTTAGGCATGTAAAACCCTTTGTGAATCAAGTCTCAATTATATAACTTTATTAGAAAAGCAGCACTCTCTCTTCCCTCCCAGATTAAAGGTACTTGCGTATGAAATATAGCTGGGGCTGTATCACAGTTTGTTGGGTCACATCAGGTCATGTTGTGACCTTGGGGAAGATGTAAAAAACACATGCAGAGCAACCCACAGCTATTTTATGCTAGGCCACTTCCTGCTGTATCAGAGAATTCAGTGGGAGGAGCCAGGCTGCCAGGAAAGGAGGGGTCCCATGGATGTGGAATAATCATTCCTCCCCATGCCCTGAAATCATATCACAGCCTCATGTCTTGATCTGTGAGTGACTTGGAGGGGAAAGAGGAGAGAGACTGGCTACAGTTGCTGGGCAATCCACATGCATATCAGCAACTCTCTCATGGTGGATTCAATGTGCTGCATATACTACAACACTATTTTGAGGAAGACTGAGGGAGTGGGGTCTGGTTAACATCTGGTTGTGAAGGAGGATACACTAAATCAGCACCAGAGAGAGAGAGGCAAGAATGTTAACAGCAGTGTAAAAATATCAGTATGTAGTGGATGACCAGAGAAGAGAGAGATGGAAATACAACCTAGATGGGAGTAACTATAAGGTGGATGTATAACTGGTTGTAAAACCATTCCTAGAGAGTAGTTATCGGTGGTTCACAGTCATGCTGGAAGAGCATATCAAGTGGGGTCCCACAGGGTCCGTTCTATGTCTGGGTCTGTTCAATATCTTCATCAATGATTTAGATAATGGCATAGAGAGTACACTTATAAAGTTTGTGGACGATACAAAGCCAGGAGGGATTGCAAGTGCTGTAGAGGATAGGATTAAAATTCAAAATGATCTGGACAAACTGGAGAAATGGTTTGAAGTACTTTACTTAGGAAGGAACAATCAGTTGCACACATACAAAATGGGAAATGACTGCCTAGGAAGGAGTACTGTGGAAAGGTATCTGGGGGTCATAGTGGATCACAAGCTAAATTATGAGTCAACTGTGTAACACTGTTGCAAAAAAAGCAAACATCATTCTGGGATGCATTAGCAGGAGTGTTGTAAGCAAGACACAAGAAGTAATTCTTCTGCTCTACTCCATGCTGATTAGACTTCAACTGGAGTATTGTGTCCAGTTCTGGGTGTCACATTTCAGGAAAGATGTGGACAAATTGGAGAAAGTCCAGAGAAGAGCAACAAAAATAATTAAAGATCTAGAAAACATGACCTATGAGAGAAGATTGAAAAAACTGGGTTTGTTTAGTCTGGAGAAGTACATCAAAGGTTGTTACAAGGAGGAGGGAGAAAAATTGTTCTTGTTAATCTCTGAGGATAGGACAAGAAGCAATGGTCTTAAATTGTTTAGGTTGGACATTAGGATAAACTTCCTAATTGCAAGGTAGTTAAGCACTGGGATAAATTGCCTAGGGAGGTTGTGGAATCTCTGTCATTGGAGATTTTTAAGAGCAGGTTAGACAAACACCTGTCAGGGATGACCTAGATAATATTTAGTCCTGCCTTGAGTGCAGGGGACTGGACTAGAAGACCTCTCAAGGTCACTTCCAGTCCTACAATTCTATGATTCAATGACATTAGTTAGTCTAGAGAAAAGTGCCTAGGTGGAAGGCATTGCCAAGCCAAGGGTGTTTTGAGTCCCGTTCGAAGACTCAAATCCAGGGATCCCTGCTCCCCACTGCAAAAAACTTTGGAATCACCACTAAGTACTTTTACAAAGGGGCCTTCATGGCCTTCTCTAAAACAATCTCATTGATCTTGCTTCTGAGTTCTCTATAGAAATAACTGCCAGAGCACTTAACCTTTCCTGCCCCGGGGATGTTCTTAGATAGGTCTTGATTAATTTTAATTTGCTGAAACTCCTTTCATTAGCAGACCTGATTAAAGGAAGACATCAAAAATACACAGTGCGGTTTCTATGTTTGGGAAACTCCCATCTAAAGACTTTTTATGAATGTAGCTAAGGAGATCAATGGGTGCCTTTGTTTCCAAGTCAGTCTTAAAGATTCAGTTGCAAAAACTGGTGAAAAGCTCAATCTCATTCTCAAAACTGAGTTTAAATCCTCAAGGTAGCTACTTGCTAAATTTCAAATGTGCCTCGACATTTCAGTTTCCTGCCTGTTACAAGAAGCAAACCTTTCTCCATGTCCATCATGTTTGCACATCCTATCATCTAATTGTATTACTACTGGATCTAAAATGGAGTTGAAAACCTCGCATTCAAAAACTTTTTTGAGATCTGATGACCTTTCATCCTGTGCAAGTTTGCCTGGCATTGGTTTCCTCCTTTGAGATTGTTTCTCTTTGAACTGCATGGATATGCCTAATGTTTCAGCCTGTGAAGCAGCAGCTGCTTTACATGCAACAAACCCAGAGGCCATGATTCCGAAAAAGCGACTGGAAGACCACCAAGTAAGCTGCAAGTTATTTTGAATGTCAAGATCTAGATTCAGCAAGTTTTTTGCTCACAACATTCATTTTTGATAAGCTGTTGTACCACATCTTAGCCAAAACAAGAAATGAAACCTCTGAAATATTTGTTTGCAAGCTATCAGCTTCTAACTTAAGTTCTGGCATGTGAAACCTTTATCTTGTCTAAAGCATCAAAAACACCCTGTACCTGATTTCATAGTGGATGGATTGCCCCTACTCTTGCTGACCATCTTGTTGTGCTTGACATCTTTTATGTAACATTAATATGCTTTTTCAACACACCCCAATTACTAGTAGAAGCAGAAAACAGGGTATACAATATTTGAACAATTCCAAAAAATAGAACTTGTGGAACAATAATTGCAGCAGCTCCTCCAACAATAGACCATGAGTGGGCAGCACATGGGATGAAAGACCTGTATTGATTTTACCTGCTGAATCCGATTTTGAACACCTTTTTATGCTGCAGCCATGTTAGCTCTGTTGTCATAGTTTAGATACGGCTGATAGCTTTGTCCTTGGCAATATTTTTTTCAGCTTCTCTAAAATAACCTCTGTAATGCCCGCCTCTGTTTTGGAGTGGATATCAATGAAATATATTAAGCTCTCAACAACCTTTGCTCTGCCTTTCGAAACCTCAACGTACCTTAACACCTGAGACATTTGTTCCATTCAGAAGATGTCTGGAGTGCAATCAATTGTAATACAGAAGTATTTAACTTTCCTAACATTGTCAAAAATAGTCTGCTGTATTTTTCTTGTGATCCTACTGATAAATACATTTTGAATTCAATTTGATAATTATGTCACTTTGCTGTACTAGCCGTAATAGGTTCCACATAATCTCAACATGCTATCATACCTTGTAAACAATTCAAGTAAACCCAAACAATTACCATTACAAAGACTGCCTAATTTCTCATCTGAACTTCTCAAGGTAAACCCCTATCACCTAAGTACAGCAAAAGATTCAAGAGATGATGCAAAATATTGCACCACATGTCCTTCTGCATCTGATCACAGATTGTATATCTTTGCCAATTGTGTGACCCTTTTCCAACCATTCTACAAGCTCCATCTAGTGAGCAATTGCCTCCACATGTTCCTTTGAATGTTCATGTTGGCATACTCACTCACTAAAGTCAAAGAAGATCATCATGAATCCAATTTACAGTTCACAAAGGAAGATGAGGAATTTGGCTGGAAAAGCAAACAAGTGAAACAGAACAAGGAGGTGTAAGAGTTGAACTGTATATCAATCACGCTCGCTAGCATAACTCCCCATTAAGAATTTTGACAAAGAACCATGGTTTTAATACTTGCATTCTTTTGTGTTTGCTAGGAAAAAAATATTGTTCTCAATGAACAGCAAACAGAATCCATCACTTGTGGCCAAGTAGCCAGATCTGCCAAGTCAAAGTCAAAACCCTGCCCTATGCTTTCAATAACACTGCTCTACAGCCAAAATGCTTCTGAAATAAATGTAGTCAAACTTTACTAATTCTGGGTCACTGAGAACGAAAATGATGCTTAAAATTGTTGATTGGCTCTAGTTTTCAAGATATGCTATTGGGTCAGTATATACGACTCTTGACTTGGGAATGGCGGAGGATAAGTGAGTTATAAAGGGGAGGGATCTCAATTTAAACCAGAAACGACTAAAATACATCTTTGACTGGATCTGTGAATAAATCTATGACTGGGTTTGGACAGTACTTGCTTTTTAGGCAAAACAATCAATGATTGAAGCTGGTATTGCGTAATACATGATATGAATTGCATCCTGTTATTCCTAGAAGTCATGGATGATGCAAGCATAACGAAGCTTGCATCACTCTGCTGAACAAATTGCCCTATATCAGCTCTAGAAATCATACAGTGTCATGCTCTCTTATTTGTCATATGCTGCAACACTTGTGCAACAAATCTTCGCCAGTGGTTGAACAGGAAAAGGACATCTATGCCTTTTGCAGTGCCAATGATTTGGAGAGAGCCAACAGATCATACCAGCAATTGTTACTTCTGCATGGTGCCTCCAGTTGGGAAAGGTGTGTCAAAGAAGAAAAAGTGGACTGTGCATTATCCAAACATTCCATCAGCTATACGCCCAGTACCCCACGGAGAAGACTGCCGGTTCCTGATGCACCAGAATCATTCTCACTTGAGTCAGACGAGGAAGAGGATGAAACTTCTGGTCCTGAACCATCAATGTCACAGGACCCACATTTTCTCCCATCCTCCTCCTCTGAACCACACCTCATAACACAAGGTGAACTGAATGACCTTGTCAGGGATTTGGAACTACCCAAGAGTAAGGCAGAGCTGTTGGGCTCCAGACTACAGCAGTGGGATCTCCTGGCAGGTGATGTTAGGGTTTCCATGTTCCGTGACCGTCAAAAGGATCTTGTCCCATTCTTCTTCATGGAAGGTGATCTTGTAGCCTGCAACAACATCGATGGTGTGATGGCAGCCCTCAACATCGTTCATGATCCAGATGAGTGGAGACTGTTCATTGATTCATCGAAGACAAGTCTTAAAGCTGTTTTACTGCATAATGGCAATGTTTTGCCATCAATTCCAGTTGGTCATGCAGTCCATATGAAGGAAACCTATGACAACATGAAACAACTTTTGAGGTGCATAAACTATGACCAACATCAGTGGCAGCTTTGTGGCGATTTGAAGGTTGTTGCTCTCTTGCTTGGTCTGCAAACTGGATACACAAAGTACTGCTGTTTTCTCTGCGAATGGGATAGTCGTGCAAGAGATTCCCACTACATCAAGAAAGATTGGCCACTCCGACAGTCATTGGAGCCTGGGAGGAAAAGTGTTCAGCATCCACCACTTGTTGAATCAAGGAAGATTTTGTTACCACCCTTACACATCAAGCTGGGTCTGATGAAGAACTTTGTCAAGGCCATTGACAAAACACAAGCAGCTTTCAAGTACCTCCGTGGAAAATTTCCAAGGTTAAGTGAAGCTAAGATAAAGGAAGGTGTCTTTGTTGGTCCTCAGATTCGTGCACTTCTTCGAGATGATGCATTTGACCATGCACTGTGTGGAAAGGAAAAGACGGCATGGAAAGCCTTCCAGTTAGTGGCAATAAATTTTCTCGGAAACAACAAGGCAGACTACTACAGGTTGTTGGTGGAAAACCTCCTCAAGGCATGCAAAAGCTTTGGTTGCAACATGTCACTAAAGATACATTTTTTGCACTCTCATCTAGATTTTTTTCCACCGAACTGCAGAGCAGTGAGCGACGAGCATGGCGAGCGATTTCACCAGGACATTGCAACAATGGAGAAATGCTATCAGGGCAAATGGAGCCCATTGATGCTTGCAGACTATTGCTGGACAGTGACAAGAGATGCTCCATTTAATGAATACAAGAGACAAGCCAGGAAGCGCCGAGTAGACACTGAATAGGACTAAACTATGTACATAGTTTATTTTTTGCCTTTTGTTTCACAATACATTTTATTTATATAACCCCTTTTGCTGATTTTTAAAGTGTTACATAAACAGGACAGGTGAAATATTATCATGTAAAGCAACCATAAACACATAAAAAGACCTAGGTTTACAATTTATGATTAAAACTCTACTATCTACACAATATACATAGACATAAAATGTAAAAACTTAAATATCTTAGAAATAGTAGCCAATCAGTTGTTTTAATTGTCATATTTGAATTCAGCACATCAAAATACATAATAAATAGCACATTTTATCTCTGAAGCAGATGACTTCTCAAAAATTGTAGACCAGTGTAATCAAAATCTTTTCTGCATCCATGTCCATAACAATTATACTAGCAACCAATGGGCAACTCTCTTCCTGGAATCAGAGATGCTGGCACCCAACAAGCCTGACAAACCCAAATCAACATCCTTGCTCACTGAGGCAGAATCGTCCACGGATACCACAGGCGGCAGCAGTAGAGGCACAGTTTAGCCATGCTGAGTATGTACCCACTATTTTTAGGCAAGTTTGTACTCAGCCTGGCTAAGCCATGCCACTGCTGCCCATGCTACTGGATCTACACTATTATACTTGTGTTAGCTCGATGAGAGAGAGTGTGAGTATGCATAGTCAAACTGGGAATCACACCCCCACCTGGTAGTGTAGACATAGCCTATACTGACCACTTGCATGAGTACCACCCTCAGGGCAGACTGTTTAAAAATTAGGACTCAATTGATTGTGAGTTCTAAACTTAGATTTACCAACCAATTGCACCAAGTACAAATTCCTCAGGCACATTAACAGCCTTAACATGGAGTCTCAGACTGTTCCTTGGGTACTCTTGTTTGTCTTGCCACCCGGGTGAGTGCATCTCTGTGATAGATGGCCCCTTACATCAAGAATCACAGCAATATTCAGGTTACTCCTAATCCCAAAGGACCAATCATTTACCCATGTTGATTGTGCTTTAGGTCTCACACCAAAGACAACCCCTGTAGCCAGTGCTATGGTAAATTATATGAAGATTTATTAAATAGGGAAAGGAAATTAGAGGATTATTTACAAGGTTAAAGCAAGTAAATATAGACACACAAACGAGTTACAGTCTTTGGTTTCAAAAGGTAATATAGGCTTCTGAGATCAGCAAGCTCTATTGTTTAGGGCTAACACAGGCTAAGCAGCTGGAGATTTCTTGTTACACCTTGAAACACCTTTCCGCCTCATCCCCCAAGTCCAAGCAGCATAGACATACCTTTTTTGGGAGGGGGGCAGTTATCTCCCTCCTGCCATGTGCACTGAGCTGCAAACTCAGCAGATAGGAGAAGTCCACTTGCATGGCTCATCTTTGCAGGGAAGAGAGCAGAACAATTATAAAAGCCTTTAATTCTTTTGTTGACGATTCCTCAATCCAGATGTGCGGAGTTTCCAGTTGCAAAATCCACCCTTAGTCTGTCTAATATCAATTGGTTTGCTCTTTCAGGAGGGGCATAACAATTTCTGTAGAAGAGCAGCGCTTCACATAATTAACATCCCTCCCCTGTATGGCGATTCATAATACAACCACTCACATATTACTTTACAATGTGGAACACAGATATGACAAGTAAGATTAATGCATGCAGCAATTCAAAGCATTCAATAGAGTCCAAACACTACCCACTTTCTTTTAGTTCTAATATCTCTTTTATCAATATTAACCCACAAGTGAGCCAGACAGATTCCAGATGTGTATCTGTTAGTATCCAGTTGAGACATGGGGACCTTGGCATGAGCTGGCACCTAGCCTGCCAGTATCACAGTTTTGCCAGATATGCCTGAGGTTAGTTTAAATAAGGTCTTTTTCACATAGTGTCACTATTGGCTGAACTGTATAATACAGTTTAGCATTCCATTACATCTCCACCTTGAAGTTCTACATTCCTAACGTTTACAAAATATACACTATCATGCTATCTTTGAAGTTAAGTGTCTCTGAATCATACTGGTTTTCTAATGACATGACCTGAATGCATAACAACTTGGTCATCTGACTGTCCATTAGTTGCAATGACTGGCTGTGTTTGGTTTGGAATCTCTGAGTCGTCTTCTTGTTTTGTATCCACCATCTGTAGAGTTTGCTCTGCCCATTGTTCTTTCTGGAGGAACAAACTGTAGATGTCAACAGTTTCGGTTGAACTCTCCACAGTCCATTCCAATTAGATATGATGCGGGCTCTGAAGTCCTTTTCTTTATGACAGCTGGAGTTCATCTTTTTTCCTCCATCCAGTTTGAGACAAACATAGTCACCACATTCTCGACCTGGCAGTTCTCTAAGTGATATCTGTTGTAAAGTATTTGTAGGCTCTTTTTGCCTTTTTATTTGATTTGGAGATAGATACTTTTCCAGAGTCAGAAGAGTAGTTCTGAGTTGTCTTCTCATCATGATTTTTGCTGGACTATATCCAGTAGCTGCTACTGGTATTGATCTGTAACTCAGAAAAGCAAGGAATGGATCTTCCTAGTGTGGGATTTTCTTGTGTTGTCTGTACAGCTCTCTCAGCCACTCCATTCACTTGTGCATAATGTGGGCTGCTAGTAATATGTTTTTAAAATTATATTTCATTCAGAATGACTTAAATTCAGAGAATTGTGGCCCATTGTCTGTCACTAGTTGTTCTGAAATACCGAAATGAGTAAAAGGGCACTTCATTTTCTCGATAACACAGTGACGTTATGTCTTTCAAGTACATTATTTCTTTATACCTGGAAAAACTGTCCACTACGACCTGGTAATGATGTCTTCTGAATTCACATAAATCTGCAACTAGTCTCTTCCAAGGTCTCTCTGGTTGGAGTGTTTTGTACACTATATGGTTCAACATTGTCTCAAGTTGATTTGTATCGGATCTTCTTTCAAAAATCCAATATCATCAATCCTCCATTGAGTTCTTCCGCCTTTCCCATCAGGCCCATCATGGCTGCCACATTGCAGCTCAGAAAGTTGTTGGCCTTTGATTTTTTGATCACATGCACTCTGAATGCAAAGGTTCTTTCTTTGTAAGTTGTTACTGTGGTGAACTGGCTGGTGCAGTTCGTACCTCCAGAGCTAGTCGGAGCTGGGTCAGGTGACTTCAGCTCTGGGAGGGGTTGAAAGTGCTTGTAAATCCCTCCTGAGATGATTGTGACATCAACTCCTGAGTTAATTTTAAAGGCATTAGTCTTGCCATGAATATTCAGTTCACTCTCCAGGCAGGCTCATGCTCCAGCTGCAAAATATCCATATTTCACGCATTTATTACTGTGTGCACCTCTGCTGGACATGCATTATCTCTTGGGATATGACTTTTTCCACATTTTGTGCATGTAGGCTGGAATTTATCCCTTAGCCTGGGAGTTCTCTCTTCTTGCCTCAGGAGTTTTATGATAATGACTTTGAACACTCAAATGTCTGTTTGTAGCTTCTAAGCTAGTTTCAGGTTTTTCAAGTTGCTCCTGCCTTTTGTTCTATTGTTTGACCAGTTCAGACTGCTTTGCTTTCTGTATAGCTGTGGCTCAGGTTAAGTGTGTCTTCAGTTATAGCTGCTGAGAAAGGTTTTTAATCTGTTCATCCAGTAACCAGCCCATCTCTGATATTTTCATGTTTTGCAGTCCCAAAATCATGGTTTTCAGCCAGTGTATGCAGAGCTCTTATAAAACCTTCAATGTTTTCCCCGGGTTCTTGAATTCTTTGGTGAAAACATACTCTTTCATAAACCACATTTCTTTGAGGTATAAAGTATTCATCAAACATAGCCAGAACCTTTTATAGTCATCTTTGTGACTGTCTTCAGTAAAGTCAAAGGATTTAAAGATTTGCTCTGCCTTCTCCCCTATAGCACAAATTAAAGAAGATATCCATATATCTCTAGTTTCCCTGTTGAGCTTGGTAGCAATATGAAATCTTGCAAAATATTGTTTCTAATCTGTCCATTCTGAAGGGTTTGTCAAAGCTGAAGTTCCCTGGGGCATTGAAGAGTGGCATGTTGATGAGATCCTGCAATCTTTGTTGCTTTGTTCCTTCTGTTGACAAGCTTTGTTGCTGTTTTCCTTCTGTTTCTGTTCTCCTCTGTCACTAGTTTTATTTCTGACTCTGTCATATTCCTGTACCAGATATAGATTGTCAAAAGAGCTTCCTTATTGGTGAGGTACACACTGGATGTGTTCATCATAAGATCCTTTAATGCTTGGCCAAGTATGGTGGAGGTTAGTTTAAATAAGGTATATTACACACAGTGCCATCTAGTGCCTGAACAGTAAAATACAGTTTAGCACCCCATTACCTCTAGGGCCCCATGATGGAAGAAAAGAGCAAGTAGATGTTTTTTTTAAAAGTCCTGTACAGGCCTGAGCACAGTTCCATTTGAAATCCCTCTTTGCATGGTCTTGGTGGAAGGAAAGTCAGAGTCTAGTCTAGGCTGAGGAATCATGAAAGAAGAGTCTGTTGGGCAGGTGGGTGGGGATGGAGAGTGGGGCCAGGAAAAAGGTTGGTGCTAGGCTAAGAAGGGTTGGAGGAATAGTTGCGTGGAGAGGTAGCTGGGAAGAAAGTGTCTGTCTAGGTGGCATACTATTTTGAAGGAGCCAAAAGTTTGAGGGATCTATGCCTGAGCTTGCTTTCATCCACCATAGCCCTGCAGAACCATGGCTGATGATATTGCCTTGAAGTTGACTTATAACAAAATCTTTTTAAACCACTGTGTCTCTGGTGCTTATTTATAGGAGTCTGATTCAGAACTTGCTAAAACTGCTCAAGTGTATTTCTGTCTCACTATAATAAGTGAAGTGTAGGTGTTATTCTGTGCTCATGTTTTAAATTAGTAGTAGAATGCCCATTGCCATCTAAACCATCTAACATGAGTCTGTTCTCTGTACATACGCATTCTTTCTTCCAAGGACAGTGGGGAAATATATGCATGTGTGGATAGTAGAAGAGACTACTATGTATCCACAGAATTTGGAGGAGCATTAATCCATCCATTTCCCTGTGGCATACATGCCAGCGTGTACATCCATAAGAGTAAAACATGGTCTTTCATCTTCATCCATTTTTCTTGCTAACACAGATTATTGCTACCATCAAATAATGTTGATTAGTAATAGATATATGGTGGTACCAGAGAATCTGGGAGTGGAGTGTGGGCAGCTACAGTTGTGGCTCTATTGTAGACAGGGAAGGTTGCTGGCAAGAGTGTGCTACCGCTGCCAAGAAAGCTGTGGATGGGCAAAACAGGGGCATGACTGCTGCAACAATCAACAGCTGAAAGGGGAAACTCCTGGCAGCACTCCAGAATAAACCTAAATTATGAAAATCACCCCTATGCAGCAGATCCTGCACATGGCATTTATGTCCCATATAAGCCCTCACCATAGGATTTGAGTGGCTATGCAGGGGTGAATTTCACCAAAGTGCAGTTTTACTCTGGAAAAGCGACTTTGTAAAATTGGCACCACTGTACTCAGCAGAGCTGTTTCTTTTGTGCAGTCAGGCTTAGCCACTCACTTTAGTGACTAAAAGCAATGTTTACTACTTTTCATTTCTGTTAGCTCTGCAGCACCCGCACAGGTAAGACTGAGAGAACTGCAGACTCTAGTCCATCTTTTGCAACTTCAGTAGTATTGTTTATTGAAGTCCAACCAGCTCTATCTGTTTTAAAACCACTGAAACAATCAGATTGTCTAGGAGTTACTAAGGGCACAACTGGCAGGCAGTAGCAGTACTGTCAACTCAATGGCTTAAAATCATGAGATTTTTAAAAAAATAGTAAATGTGGGGTTCTTTTTTTGTGTGTGTCTCTGTCTTCTGGTGTTTGAGCCACTAGGGGTCACATTGTCCAGCTTTTCTCTACACACGTGAGTGCAGGGCTGGCCTTACCATGAGGTGAACTGAGGCAGCCGTCTCAGGTGCCAGACTGTGTGTGGGCGCCATTAGGACCCAGAGTGTAGAAAATTGTGTCTGCTGCTGGTAGGGTGACCAGATGTCCCGATTTTATAGGGACAGTCCCGATTTTTGGGTCTTTTTCTTATATAGGCTCCTATTACCCCCCACCCCCATCCCGATTTTTCACATTTGCTGTCTGGAGACCCTAGCTGCTGGTGCATATGTAGTCTCTCTGCTCTAGATGCACAGAGATGGTGGAGTGCTGTGCTGGAGGAAGGGGGGCACAAGAGACATAACAGGCAGGCAGGAGAAAAGGTGAGAGGGAATAACAGAAAGCAGCAGAAGCTGCAGGGAGCAAGAGGAGGAGGAGCCTTTTATGTACCTCTCTAGCACCTGCAGGAGCCTGGACTGATTAACGCCAGATTCTCAGGGAGCTTCCTGTTTCCTGCTGCTTCCCTGAACCTACTTGAGGAGAACAGGCAGACAACTGAAGTAGTAGGAGCCAGTTAGGCCCTTAAGATGCTGATATCTTCCCTCACTCAGGCCTTGCTACCAGCCTGTTTATTTGTCCCCTTCAATTGAGTGTTGAGAGCCATTATAGCTGGCACAGAACAGCAGTCATGAGTGAAAGAAGAAAACGCCCCCTGGGGCAGCATTCAGAAAAAGAAAGCAAAGGAAGCTTTTCTATCTAAGCTGGAAGGAGCTCTCCTGAGATACATAGACACAAATGTTCACGGTGAGGCTTCTGGCCCCAGTGAGGATGTGAGTGGTGAGGAGATGCCTCCAGTTAGTTAGAGTGCAGGTGACCTGACAGCTACTGCAGCATCCATATCTCCATCTCAAATGGATGTAACCATGCACATTCCTGAAGAAAAGTGTAGATCAGAGAAGAGTGTGGTGGAGGCGCAAGAAACAGCTGCTGCTGAGTTTAGTTCCTTAAGTCTAGATGATCCAGGACTGTGGACCCTCTTGAGCAGTAGCCTGAGGGACTTCCTTGTACTGCATGGGCCACAGCAAGTGAAAAACTTCCCCAAAGACAATGAAAATAGAGGTTTCCATCCAACACATTACTGGTGTGAAATCTCCAATGGTGACAAAGTGGAGAGGCCATGGCTTATGTACTCAAAAACCCAGAATGCTGCATACTGTTTTTGTTGCAAACTCTTCCAGTCTAATGTTCCAGCCACACTGGGTTCTACAGGAACAAAGGACTGGAAAAATCTGGCTAGAAATTTGGCATGCCATGAGAAGGAGCTGGATTTTATAATGTACTATAAGAATTAATGTATGATTTTATTTCATCCTGTCAGCCACCCTTTTTGAATAGCAGAAAGGAATGACAGACCAGAACAATCCTTGTGAGTAATTATGGTCACCCTTTTGTTTTAGGATAAGTTATAATGTCTACTATGGTTTCCTATATGTATTATTAGGCACTCTAGTTAAATATACATTTCTTTGTTTTAAGGTTTTAGTAAGTAAGAGACAGGATTCTCTATTGTGTCTATGTTAAGTAGATTAGAGGAACATTGAAGGCCTTGGTCTCAATGTTAATTGTCTTGGTTCTTGATTGTAAAACTTAGCAAAATTTAATTTGCAATGCCTTTTTGCTCGATATAAAATACTACTGTTTGTATTCTCAATCTGTTTGTGTGAATGAGGAATGTATGCATCAGGAAAAGATAAGGTGTGAAGGCCATTGTTATAGCCAGATGGTCAAGGAAGGAGGAGTGAAGAGACTTAACGGACATCAAAGAATCATCAACGCGCATCCATAATGAAGGGCAGATTGATGACCCTGAGGTGAAGGCTGGCACCCCTAAGGACAATTGGGTAAATCAGAACAAAGGACATGATGACTCTCTTGGAGGTGTATTGGAATGTTTACACCAATTAAGAAGTAACCCGTCACAAACTGACACAGCAAAATCCATAGACTTCAACAGAGAAAAAAACCTATAAGAACAGGGTGCTTGGCCATGGGACTTTGGGTTCGTCTTGCCACACTCCAGGAGCATTGGATCGTGACCGACAAGGGCCCAGCTCCACACTTGTGCTCAATCTAACTGGCCATTAGATTGACTCAAGCTACAACACACTGGTAACTATGAACATCACTGGCAGGACTGTGTGTGTGTGTGTGACTGAAAAGCATATGCTAACTGTTGTATTTTCAATAAATGCTGCGTATTTACCTTCCTCTATAAAGATCCTGTGTGCTTTGTATGAGCATAACAATTCCATAGGTGGAAAGAGCTTGAGATGAGACTAAGGTTAAAGGCCACCATAGATGATCAGCATCAAGAGAAGATTGCATCAGAGTCTCTTTACTGGCAAAATGTTCTGAAAAGGCTCATTGCCATTGTGAGAATGCTTGCTACCCAAAATCTAGCACTGTGTGGCACTTCAGATCAGCTGTATGTGCCAAACAATGGAAATTTCCTTAAAATTGTGGAGCTGATGGCTAAGTTTGATGCTGTACTCCAGGAGCATCTAAGAATCACCACCCAAGAAATGTACACACACCACTACCTTGGAAAAACAATTCAAAATGAGATCATACAGTTACTGGCAACAAAAGTCAAACAGAAGATTGTGGCAGATCTGCAGTCAGCAAGATGTTATTCTGGACTGCACACCTGACATCAGCCATATGGAACAAATTACTTTAATGGTGCGTTTTGTAATAACAACAGAACCTAATGAAAATGTCCCTGCAATGGTGACCGTCAGAGAGCATTTCCTAGAATTTATTGACATTGATGATACTACAGGAGCTGGTATGACAAATGTGCTTCTTAAAAAGCTGGAAGATACGGGAATTGCGATAGCTGACATGAGAGGTCAGGGCTATGATAATGGTGCCAACATGAGAGGAAAGAACAGAGGAGTGCAGACACGGATCCGAGAGTTAAACCCTTGAGCTTTTCTTGTCCCATGCAGTTCTCATTCATTGAACATGGTGGTCAGTGATGCAGCATCAGGTTCTAGTGAGGATGCTGAATTTTTTAATGTAATTCAAAGCATCTATGTATTTTTCTCTGCATCAATTCATCAATGGCAAATTTTGAAGCAACATCTGGGAACATCCCCTCTGACACTGAAACCACTGAGTGCCACACGATGGGAAAGTCGAGTGGAGACGATAAAGCCTATCAAACACCAAATTGGGAAGATAGATGATGCCATAGTTGCCACTATGGAGGATAATGCTATGACAGGAACTGTTCTTGGGAGAACAGTGGCAGAGGGAGATGGAATCACCAGAAACATACATCACTAAGCCACACAGAAATTTGAAGTTTTGTGGCACGACATACTGTTTGAAATAAATGTTGTAAGCAAGAGACTCCAAGATGTTGACCTTGATATATCTGGAGCAATGGAACAACTGGACAAAGCAAAGTCATACCTACAGTCTTACCGGTCAGATGAGGGATTTCAAAATGTTCTGAAGAGTGCACAGAAGTTGGCAGAAGAACTTCACACTGAAGCTATTTTACGACCCATTCAAGAATATAAGAGTCACCGAAGAAGAAGACATTTTGATTACGAGGCACGGGATAATCCCATAAGAGACCCCAAACAACAATTCAAAGTTGAATTCTTTAACCAGGTGCTAGATTGTGCAATACAGTCAGTTGAAGAACGTTTCATGCAGCTCAAGGAACACAGCAGTATATTTGGGATGTTGTATGATATTCCAAAATGCTTCACTATATCTGAAGAAGACCTACACCAGCAATGCAGGGCACTAGAGACAGTGTTGACACACGATGACAATGCGAGTGATTTAGGTGATGAACTGAAAGCCCTTTCAACATACGTTTCAGCAGGATCAACTCCAAAGGCTGTTCTGGAATATATGAGCACAAATAAGATGACCACGCTCTTTCCAAATGCTTTTGTTGCTCTGCGTATACTTCTAACACTTCCTGTAACAGTTGCCAGTGGAGAACGCTTCTCCAAGCTGAAGTTAATAAAAACACATCTACGCTCCACAATGACACAGGAGAGGCTGGTCGGCCTTGCAACCATCTCAATAGAGCATGAGCTGGCCCAGACTGTGGACCTTCAGGAAGCAGTTCAAATCTTTGCAACAAGAAAGCACGGAAAGCACCACTTTGATTATTCAAACAGATAAAAATGCCAGTGTTTACTATGCAGACAAGAAAAGTTACATTTGCTGTTCAGGCGTTTGAAAGTTAAGTGTTACTTAAAATTTTCGAACAAGGCATTTTAAGTTGTTAGTTCTCCTTTATTGGGGTAGGTAGCAGAGCAGTGCCATGAGAGGACTAGAACAGGAAGAAGGCAGAATTGAGACCTTTCAAAGTTTTGGCCCAAGCGAGGGAGCATGGGGGTGTCATTTTGAGCTCGCTGCCTCAGGTGCCAAAATGTTGTGGGCTGGCCCTGTGTGAGTGCTAGAAACCTACTTTTTAATGAAAACAAATTTACCAGTAATCACATGAATCTGGGAGCTAGGGCTGTAAGATAAACACCAAATAGCATGAGGTTCATAGGTTGAGTTGGCAGCACTATACAATGCCCAATTTGTCTGGCAGAATCTATCACACAATCAGTATGAGGCTGTGTATTGTCTATCAAATACTACTGCAGTGGATCAGTTTATCTGTCTGAGGGCATGTCTACACTACAAAATTAGGTTGAATTTATTTAAGTCGACATTTAGCCTCCAATTTTACGAAGTCGATGCTGCATGTCCCCACTATGCACATTCCGTTGGCGGAGCACATCCTCACTACCATGGCTAGCATTGACTCACGGAGTGATGCACTGTGGGCAGCTATCCCACAGTTCCTGCTGCTGATTGGAATTCTGGGTTAGGCTCCCAATGCCTGATGGGACAAAAACATTTTCGCGGGTTGTTTTGGGTACATGTCGTCAGCCTTCCATGATGTACTTGCCTCCTCACTCCGTCCCTCCCCGAAAGCAATGGTAAACAATCATTTTTGCACCTTTTTTCCCTAAGCCTGGGTTACCCGTGCAGATGCCATTGCATGGCAAGCATGGACCCCGCTCAGCTGTACACTGTTGTTGTGAGTGTCGCAAACACCTCACACATTGTCCTGCGGTATTTGCAGAGCCACTTAGCCAGGAGTCGCCGCACGGAAGAATGTGATGCCATGCAACTAGCTGTGCTGGAAGCCATGGAATGGAACAATTCGCCCATGCTGGCGGCAGCAGTCAGGCTTGTTGACATGGTGGAATGCCGCTTCTGGGCCTGGGAAACGAGCACAGACTAGTGGGACTGCATAATTATGTGGGTATGGGATGAGGAGCAGTGGCTGCAGAACTTTCAAATGCGTAAGGCCACTTTCATGGAACTTTGCAAATTACTTTTCCCAGCCCTGAAGTGCAGAAATACTAAAATGAGAGCTGCTCTGACAGTTGAGAAGCGAGTGATGATAGCCCTGTGGAAGCCTGCCATGCCAGATGGCTACCGGTCAGTCAGGAATCAGTTTAGAGTGGGTAAATCTACCATGGGGGTTGCTGTGATCCAAATAGCCAGGGCAATTAATTCACTTCTGCTAAGAAAGGTAGTGACTCTGGGAAACGTTCAGGCATAGTGGATGGCTTTGCTGTGAGGGGGTTCCCTAACTGTGGTGGGGCGATGGTCAGGAAAGGTACATGACACGTGCATCTTTAGGAACTCCGGTCTCTTCAGAAAGCTGCAAGAATAAACTTTCTTCCCAGATCGGAAAATTACCGTTGGTGGCGTTGAAATGCAAATAGTTATCCTTGGAGACCCAGCCTACCCCTTGCTCCCATGGCTCATGAAGCTGTACACAGGCAGCCTGGACAGCAGTAAGGAGCAATTCAGCCATAGGCTGAGCAAGTGCAGAATGGTGGTAGAATGTGCCTTTATGTTTAAAGGGGCGCTGGCACAGTTTACTCACTAGGTTAGACCTCAGCGAAAGCAGTATTCCCATTGTTGTTGCTGGTTGCTGTGTGCGCCATAATATCTGTGAAAGTAAGGGGGAAAAGTTTTGGTGGGGTGGGAGGTTGAGGCAGATCGCCTGGCTGCTAAAATTATGAGCCAATTATGAGCAGCCAGACACCAGGGCAATAAGAAGAGCACATCGAAGAGCACTGCGTCTCCGAGAGGCTTTGAAAACCAGTTTCATGAATGACCCAACACTGATGTGACAGTTGTGTGTGTTGTTCCTTACCAAGCTGCCCCCTCTTATGCATGTGCTGCCCTGTAAACTAAACACCTATCAACCACAGTGTGCACAGTGAATAAAGAGCCTCTTGTCCTCAATCCATGCATTTTTATTATGCTAACAAACACTGAACAGAGACAGCAATGAATAGCAAAGATCACCCTGGTCTAAGGGCCTGATAACACAGGGTGGGAGGGACAAGAACACATAGCTTATTACAATTGCACTGTGTAGCAATCAAAGCTGTGGGAATGAGAGCCTTCTACTCCATGAACCATCCTCTGGAGTTGAGCTCAAGGGATACCGGAGCTTCTCTCTCCCTCCTCCCGCCCCCACATTCTAGGATGTCTGGGAGAGGAGGATATGGAACTTGGTGAGGAGGGCAGCTGGTTCATCACTGGGTGCAGTGGGACTCTAAAGTGTAGCTGCCTTTCCTGCACCTCAACCAGAGGCCTCAACATGTCTGTTTGGTCCCCCGCAAGCCACAACATCTCCTCTTGCATGTTACGCTCTTGTTCCCTGCTTGCTTTCCTGCCCTCTTGGTCGGTGCGCATGCTCTCCGACTGTCTGAGCCTCCACACATTCAGCTGGGCCCTGTCAGTCTCGGAGAATGCATCAAATCACAGAACATGTCTTCCCTTGTCAGCTTTTTTTCGCCTTCTAATCTGGGACAGCCTTTGTGCTGGTGTGGTGGAAGCACCCAAAGACAAGGTTGCAGCTGCAAGGGAACCCCCCCCCCCCCCCGCGCCACAAGGGTGGCCTTACAGAACATACATTGTTGAAAACAGATGGTTAACTCTTGCAATGAATGAAACACTTCACAGCAATAAATACATTCCCTGAGGTACAAGGCCACGTTTTGTCTTTAAAAGAAGCACCTACCAATAAGATACAACACACAGCAGAGTGCTGGGCAGCAGATTTCAGTTTGCAGGCAGGCATGGTAGGCACACAAGAAAGGGTAAAAGGTGTCAGGGCACACCCAGGGACATTTTTTGGTGGAGATCAGCAAACAGTGGCGGATTACTTCAGGGCAATCACTTATGAAACTTCCCCCATTTCACCCAGGTAACCATGTGTGATATCAGTCTCCTGAGGGTAACAGAGCCGGAAAGGGAGTGGTTGCTTCAGGAATCTGGGCAGAGACCACGACTTTTTGCTGCTATCTGTGTGCTGCAGTGATGCCAGATCACTTAATACTAGTGTGGTGTGGGAAAGTGTCCTACCACGGTGGATGGAATAAGGCAGTCCTCCCCAGAAACCTTCTGCAAAGGATTGCGAAAGCTTATGCTGAAATAAATTTGTTGGTCTCTAAGGTGCCACAAGTACTCCTGTTCTTTTTGCGGATACAGACTAACACAGCTGCTACTTTGAAAAGAACAAGGAGTCTGGTGGCACCTTAAAGACTAACAGATTTATTTGGGCATAAGCTTTCGTTGGTAAAAACCGGGATGCACCCGAAGAAGTGAGGTTTTTACCCACGAAAGCTTATGCCTAAATAAATCTGTTAGTCTTTAAGGTGCCACCAGACTCCTTGTTGTTTTTGTAGATACAGACTAACACGGCTACCCCCTGATACTTTGAAAAGAGTACCTCCAGGAGAGCTTCCTAGAGATATCCATGGAGGATTCCTGGTCCATCCCCAGGCACATAAGGAGGCTTTTCCGGGGAGCACCCTTTGCATATCTGGACTGGCTGCCACTGTATCCCAATTATTTACCTCAGATTAAACATTAAACACATTTGCATTTAACCCCTGTAGTGTGATTACAAGTGTGCACTCACCAGAGGGCCTTCCCTGCCATCATGGTCCCGCAACAATAGGTCCTGTGAGGGGACTGGCTCCAGAGTTAGGAAAAGGTCCTGGCTGTCAGGGAGAACAGATCCTCTGCTTGCCTGCTGTGATTCTGCTCCTCCTCCTCTTCCACAATGTCCTCCTCGTTGTTGCCCAAGGCTGCCTGGGGCCCTGGGAGGTATCCACAGAGAGTGTTGGGGTACTGGTGGGTTCCCCGCTTAGAATCACATGCAGCTGCTCATAGAAGCGGCATGTCTGTGGCTCAGAACCAGAGTGACTGTTCATCTCCCTTGTCTTCTAATACGCTTTCCTGAGCTCCGTTATTTTCACATGGCACTGCTGTGTGTCCCTGGTGTAGCCCTTGTCCCTGTGCAATTTTGGCATATATGTCAGTGATTCTTCTGCTGGTTTGGAGCTGTGCCTGCACATACTCTTCTCCCCACCCAGCAATCGGATCCAATGTCTCCATGCTGGAGCTTGTTTGCAGCCCTGGGCAGGCATGGTCAATTATGCTGGTGAGCTCTTCACGCTGATCAAACAGGAAATGAAATTCAAAAGTTCCTGAGGCTTTTCCTGCATATCTGGCTGACGTGCAGTGGAGCTGAAAGTGCTATCCAGAGCAATCACATTGGAGCACTCTGGGACACCTCCCAGAGGCCAATCCTGTCGAATTACACAGTGTTGTGTCTACACTACTCCTAATTCGACCCAGGAAGGTAGACTCTAGCACTTCGCCTCTTGCCGAGGTGGAGTACAGGCATCGATTTTACAAACCCTTTAGGTCGGTGGAAAGGGCTTGGTAGTGTAGACACACACATTATAAATTCGACCTAACGCGGCATATGTCAACCTAATGCCATAGTGTAGACCAGGCCTCAGATAGCTGTGATGCTGCCCTCCACGCAGTTTGGGTCTCCATGGGTGTTAGTGGAAGGAGAGCCCATGAACTCCCCTTCCTCCCCCAATGAAACAGTTCAATTGAACGCTGTTTAGAACTCTTTGGGCTTAAAACTCTTGGTTTCCGCCCCTCTCTTAATAGCAAATTACTTTATTTCCTCTCACAGATCCTCTCTGTGGGACTCCATTAAATAAAATAGCTGATCCACATGCATGTCTCTCCTGACTTTCTAGCACCTTAGTGACATCCATAAAGTTCAAAGAGCTCACTTATGAGTCATCTTCAAAGCGGGAAACCTTTTCATGGGGTTCACCTGCTTTGTAAGTGGAGTAATTTTTAGATCAAAGACTTTTTCTAAGGACATTAAGAAGTCTGCAGCCTCATCTTAAATTTGGAAAAGCCCCCGTACTGAAAGTGACAGCTTCACAGCCTCCCCATCATTTTTCATAAGGGTTTTAAGAAGTCCACAGTCTATGGCTATGGACATCTTAAATTTGGAGACGCTGTACTTCTACAGTTGCAGGTAGAGTATCCAAAATGCACTACAATACGGTGCCTTGATATTTGGTTTCATACATACTTTTGGTCTTCTTATGTCAGTACTGTAATGTCTTGATTTTCAAAAAGACATTTGACTGCCTGTCTAGGTATATATTATGGAATATTTTTCGGTCTTATGAAATTCCAGATAAAGTCATGATCATCATCACGGCTATGTAGAGTGATGCAAAATGCACTTTAAGGGTGAACAACCTGATAATGGTTCAGCCTGGACAATGGCATGAAACAAGGCTGCATTCTGTTTCTGCTGTTGTTTGGCATTAGCATAGACTGGGTAATGAATAAATGTATTAGCAACACAAACACTGGCATAGCTTGGGCAGGTGCAGGGTCGGCTCCAGGCACCAGCATAGCAAGCAGGTGCCTGGGGCGGCCAATGAAGAGGGGAGCAGCACGTCTGGCCGTTTGGAAGCAATTCAGTGGCGAGGCCGTCACTCCCTCTCGGAGCGAAGGACCTGCCGCCGAATTGCCACCAAGCGTGATCGCGGCTTTTTTTTTTTGCCGCTTGGGACAGCAAAAACGCTAGAGCCGGCCCTGGGCAGGTGGCAAATGCCTAAAAACCTTTGCTGATGATATTGCACTATTAAGCAACACCCCAACAAGCTGCAACCAAAGACAGATTTAGCAAAACCAGCAGTGCTCAGGATCAGTTACACCAAAACAAACATCCTTAAAACCCAGACATCAAGCAGTAACACCACATAAGACAACAAACACATCAAGAAAGTAGAACAGCTCATTTACGTGGTGTGATGGGATCCCATCTGGACTGTGGGATTGCTGAACCCTCCCTCCTACCAACCTGGGCTGCCTCTCAGACTGTGAGGCTGATGTCAAGCTAGAAGCCTCTGATAGGTGCTGCACTTATACAGCCATTCACAGGCAGGGACACACCCAACTGAGTTACATGAAGGATCTCCCAGCCACTTGTGAACCATCAATAGGGAGGCTCTAGCCAATTCCCCCCAGTTCCCCAGTCTTGCACCCCAGAACTGTACCATCTTACACTGCTCAAGACGCATTTGTGCAGTGCAAGTTCATTAAAGAAGTTTGCCACTTCTTCACAGGAAAGTGGACATGCACTAGCCTTTGTAACCTGAGCTGAGATTTCCCAAGTACTTCAACTGAAACATACTGTTTTAGGTAAAATATAAAACAGATTTATTGACTACAGAAAGATAGATTTTAAGTGATTATAAGTCGCAGGCATAGAGATCAAAGTTGGTTACTTAAGAAATAAAAATAAAAATGCAGTCTAAATTCTAACTTTAGCAGATTAAGCAAGATTTGAATCAAGCAATGTCTCTCTCTAACAGATGGTGCAAGCAGGTTACAGTTCCTCAGTACACAGACTGGATCACTGTCTAGCCTGGGATCAAACTTCCCCAGTTCAAAGTTCTTTTTTTTGCAGCCATTCTTCTAGGTGTTGAGAGTGGGGGTGAGGGAAAGAGGCCCAGTGGTGATGTCACTCGCCCTCTTTTATACTTCCAGCTGCTAGAAAGATCCTTGGTGTGACAAGGGGGTCAGTCAGTCCCCATTGGTCAAGCAGTTTCCACGGCATATATGCCTTCTCTAAGGAGTCTCTGGGATAGTGGATTGCTCTCTTGATGGGCCATTAATGCTATCTGGGCCCTCCTTTGTTGCAACTGAAAGGCTGGTTGTGGGTGTTCCCAACCTCACAACATATTTCAAAAACACATATGGCAATATGTCATAACTCTACATACAACTACAGCACATACAGTACAACAGGATATTAATGTTCAACAGATCAATACTTTTAAAATGATACCTCAATGTATACAGTGTACAAAACATATCAATCATATCACAGTAGTGTATATGGGGGTTCCAAGGTGCTATTTTGAGGTGCAGAGTGCAACACCTGGACAGCACCATATTAGCTAATGGAGACCTCAAAAAAGAAGAGACATCAAGGATAGGAAAGGCGTCCACAGTATTCACTAAACTCAGTCACATGTGGAAATCCAAGTTATGCAGTAGCCAGACAAAACTGAGAATTTTCAACTGAGGTATACTCTAACATATGGCTGCTTCTTCCGCTCCAGGTCTTCCGCGGCAATTCGGCAGCGGGGGCCCCCCCACTGCCGAAGACCGCAGGCCCCCTGAATCCTCTGGGCAGCCCTGCTCCTATGCAGAGCCAGTGGGGACAGTTGGCACAGAGCAGACTATTCCACCTTTGCACCACCCAAACACATCAGAGTAATCCTTGGCTGCCCATTTTGAGAAGTTTTCCAGCTGCTTTGTGCTGCCTTAAGGTTTGGCCCAAATATTCAGTGTTTTTTAATCTTTCCATGGAACAGCTATTTCAGTGGCACAGGTTTTGTGAACAAAGGGCCTGATCCTGGGAGATGCTGAGCTCTTGCCAGCACCTGCAATTCCCAGGATCAGGTCTGGAGGGCTTAATCCTACTTCCATTCAAGTCAGTGGCAAAACTCACACTGACTTAAATTGGAGCAGAATCAAATCCAAACTATATAATTAATATTCGTGAGAAGAAAAAAGTTATATTAAGACACAATGTTACTATATATTTGTCTCAGCATCAATAAAAAGAACAACCCCCACCCCCAAATCCCATCAAAGTTTCCCCTGCTAGAATTCTACTTTTCCTTTTTAGATACAAAAACACAGCTTGAATACAGAGGGGAAGATTTAGAAATCATTTACAGAATGAAAAGAGAAGTGTCTGCTAATTAGCAATAGGGCATTGATTAGTGTGTAGTTTTGAGCATAAGTAATATCCTTGGAGTATTTACAGTCTCTGATATTCACATGCATAGCTTTGCACCAAGTGATCCATTAAGAGCACGATGTCGGAGAATAACAGAGTTCTTACTTTTTGTTTGGGTACAGCAAGTCAGATACTTTATTTTCTCAAGCAATTGCATAGAGAATCAGTTCCCTCAGGGACACCTCAAATGGGGATGGGGACAGAATCTAATATGTGATACTGGGGAGAAACCCCCTGGACACCCATCCCCAGAGGCACACACAATCGTCCCTGGAAACCTTCAGCTTCCATATACACCTCTTCCCACACCCCAGCCACACCTGTAGTCCCCACAATTCCCTCACAGTCTCCGGGTGCACACTCCCACAACACCGTGTTCACACAACCCCCCTGAACACACTCTGTATCCCTCCACAAACACCCCCCCACTCATCACTTAATAAAAGAGTAAGCTTGCTCAAGGACAAAAAATGGAGTGCTCTGTGGACTTCGTAGTCTTCAGCGCGCACACAAAATTAGAGTGAACTTTGCTGGTTTTTATTATCCAGGATCCTAGCACTGGTGTATAGGTAAAGAATTTCTTTACTTCACATCCCCTGGTGCCTTGATCTTTCTCCTGTCAATGACTAGAGAACAGAGATCCATTCTCATCCTCCTCTGTAGCACTGAACACTGTAACCATGAGCTACCGCTGTCTCATCTGAGAGATGTGGTAGAGTTCCAAGATAATGGGCTAAAATAGGTTGAGTCCTTCCTGGAGGGGCGCATCCAACAAGTAGTGATGGGAAACTGCACATCCACCACTAGACTCCCTCACCTGTGGGGTTCCACAAGGATCAGTTTTCTCCAGTCCTTTCCAAAATCAACATGTGGCCACTAGGTGAACAACATGGACTCAAGTGCCAGCACTATGCAGATGACACACAGTTCCACCTAGCCTGCTCCACAAACAACCATACCTCTACCACCAAGATGGCCCAGTGCTTGGATGAGATCAGTTCATGAGGAAGAAGGGCTGACTGAAGCTGAACCTGAGAAGGCAGAAGTGATCACCTTCTCACATGCAGACATCAGAGTTCAATGTCAAGGGAGGCTACACGTTGTAAGCTGCCCTCCAGATGTCAAGGCGGGCACTCTTCCACCACATGAGTTATTGTCTGCAATTCTGCTCCACAGTCAGAGTGGAGAGGTCAAGCTGGTGCCTAGTTGCAGCAACTCTGGACAAGTCAGAGAGTAGCCTGCTGAACTCGGTCCAGGATCTGTGATGAAATGGAGATGCAGTGATGGACTCAAGAACGTACTTAGAGCATCAGACTCTTTCCCAGTGATGCTTCCACTCTATAAGAATGTAGTTTTCAGCTCCCCGGCAGTGCTGATCATCCGTGCATCCAAGGGTCAGTAGCACTCTTGTCCAGGAGTGTGTGAGCTGCTGTAGCAAAGGGGTGTCGAGAGATCAGCCCCGGTGTCAGACCCTGGTCTGCAGGAGTGAGATTCCTCCTCTGAATATGAGCTAACCTTTGAGCTGGCGCTACATGTTGTTTCCTGTCTGAAAATGAGGCATTAGTCAGCTGGAGCTGTAGTAGGTTGGTTTCCATCTGTCACAACTCTCCAGGCAGACTTAACAGTAAAGGCATCTGGGCGAAGGTCGGGCAGAGCTACGTGTGCTAGAACATACAGACTGGAGGTTGTTGTATAATTCAAGTACCAATAATAATGTGAGTGGCCAAATTCAGCTCTGTGGTGACTGCACCCACGAAACACAGAGCAGCGTTCAGCTGAAGCCAACACCAGAACCAGGACAGTTGTAGGAAGGACTGAAGGGTCTGATACTCAGGAGGTTCCCATCTACCTCAGAGCGTCAGCCTTTTCTATTTCTTCTGAGAGAATGGTTGGAAGGTTTGGCTTTTATTGGTGCCACTCTATTTTTGATTGACACCTTGGAAATATTATTTTTGTCTGCTTTAGCTATGTTGGTCAGGTGTGTGGTGACACCATTTGGAGAGAACTCCTGTTGCCATGTATCTGGTGGGTTTTGTGCTGCACTGAACTTCTTGAATGTCCTTGCTTCCCTGCTAGCTCTTGACCTCTCCATTTCTAAGATTGCCCCTCCTCCCCCGTGCAGTGTGCTCTTCAGGGTGTATTCAAGCTCTCAAAGAGGTGGTTGCCTATTTCTGGAACACCAGGTTTTTCATACCGTTTAAAGAAGTATGCCTATTCTTCATCCAGATGTGGCATATAGGTATTTTGGTAGTCATATGGGCTGGGCTTGGAGGTGGCCTTAAAGATTGCTTTGGTAAACCTGGAGTGTGCTTAGGCTTGTCAGGGTGTGATGTCAATTGATAGAGCTTGGTACACACTGATTCCAGCTCACATACTGAAATCGATGAAAAAGCAGTTGGCATGTCTGCAGGGATTGGGTGTCACCAGTCCTACAGCAGTGCAGGGAGCCTCTGCATCCTTGTGTCACGGGAGTGAGACTCTGACAACAGGGTGCAGGGAAGGCTCTGGTCCTGGCAGGGCAGAGCAGAGCAGAGAACCCTGGGCAGGACTGGAAGGGAGCGAAGGAGGAGGAGCCCCCTGGTCACAGGAGAGGCCACCCCACTACTGAATGGCTGCCGTGGCAGCACAGGGACTCTGCAGCCCCATTGTCACAGGTGTGCTCTCACCCACCAGCTGGGAGGTTTCTGCTCTGCCCCACCAGGACTGCAGCCTTCCCTGCACCTTGCGCCTGCAGGGATCCAGTGACACCAACCCCTTGGCAGTGCAGGGAGCCCTCTGCAGCTCCATTGTCATGGGAGTGAGTGAATAGGACTGTGAGAGCAGAGCTGCAGAGGGCTGCCTGGGCTGTCATGGAGCCAGAAACACCCAATCTGCAAACACAAGCTGTGGAGAAGGCTGCGGTCCTGGCTCAGCTGACCAAAGACCCCTGGCCAGGACTGCGAGGAAGGGGACAATCTCCTGGGTGTGGGAGAAGACCACCTTGCCGTTGAATGACTCCATCCTTAGGCAGGAACTGTTCAGCAACAGGGCAGCCTCCACCTTGCAGTCCTGACTGGAGGTCATTGCTCCACTGGGTCAGGAGTGCAGCCTCCCTGACACCATGCACCCTGTGTCTTTGGCCCCTTGGTTGTGCAAGGAGCTCCCTGCAGCCCACTGTCAGTACTGGGAACCTCTTGCAACCCTGCCCTAACCTTAACCTGTCCTCCTTAATTTCCAGGAACTGTCCAAATATATATATATATATATATAAAAGGTTAAAAATAGACAAGTTGTTAAAAAAGAAGAAAAAAACCCACAAAAATTAAAAACCCTTAATTCATATTACTCCAAATTAGAAAAAATAAAAACTGAATTCTGCCAAGCCTAAGTATGCTTGATTATTGAGATGTTTTGCAGGATACCGACTATATATTGGTCAATGAGCTTAATATAGCTGTCCCATTCTGCCTTTCTGTAGTTCCAATGTAGTCTCAGTCTAGTGGTCACGATAGGTGTGGTAACCCCTATTTGGATGAGGATGGGGCAATGCTGGCTGTAGGGGAAGTTTCCAAGGACCCTACAGGTGGCTGGTAAAGGGCAGTCTCCAGCAAGAACAAAGCTCATCTGTGTGGGAGACAGAACTTTCTAGGAGTGGTCCAAGACTGTGGAATGAACTCCCCCAGGAACTAAGGGCCATGACAATCCTGATCCCCTTCCACTCCAAGTTCAAGGCGCATTTCTTTGCTTTTTCCTTCTCTAACAAACAAACATGTAGCAACGGGTACATCTATTTAAAAAAACCTTAAAACAAAGCCCCTGTCAAAACAAGATACTCCACTGCACATGCTTCTCCCACTGGGGAGAGGATGAGAGAACAAACAACATGTGACAGATTTGCAGTCCTGGTGCTTAATGCACTACAGGAAGATGCTTAGATACTATGGTGATGAGCACAATATGAAAACCTGAATAGAATAGAATAAAGATATTTTCTGCAGTTTCCATGCTGAGAAACTGATAATGATTGGATACTCTAAGCTGTGTGGAATTCCTCCTAGTCCTCTTCTCTTTGGTAATCACAGCCTGTCCTTCCTCATCTGCCTTCAGCGGTGCAGAATGCTACATGATTCTCTTTCCTCTTGTGGTTACAAATTGTCACTCCTCCTTCTGGTTTCCACATTCAGTGGCTCCTTGATCACCAGTTCCTTTCTTTCTTGAATCTGGGATGGTGACGCTTCTCAGATCTGGTTGTTTTAAATTTTGTTAATTGAATCATAAAAGTAAAGCATATTTGATTGAATAATTATGAATTGCTGACTTATCATTGGGCCAGGGAAAGAGAGTGAAAATTACTCTCTAGTCTGGTAGTTCGTAGAGTCATGTATGATGTGGGAGACACAAGTTCAAGTCCCTCCTCCAATGACTATTTAATTAGTTATAAAAATTGGAATGGCTTCAATAGGAGAGACTGAGGAAAAACCCATACCAGAATATCCCATAACACAGTGACTCAGGCATTCTCCTGCAATGTGGAAGACTCAAGTTCAAATCCCTTCTCCACATCAGGCAGAGGGGGGAATTAAACCTGGGAGAGTACCCCAACCACTGGGCTAAATGTTATTAGGGAATGTCACAGAGTGCTCTACTCACAGCTGGGCTGCACCTTCTTCTGGGGATTAGCTCTGCCCAGTTCAGCACCCCCTTTCTTCTCTTTCACTATTGCAGTTCTCCTCCCACCCACAGAGTCACACTACAGCTGCTTCATGACTTGGTCCTCTGGCCAGGTCGCACTGTGATTCCCCTTCTAGGAGAGTCTTTCCAAGTGTCTCGCCACAAAGTAGTGTCAGGCAGTCCATAGGCACTGACTCTGTGGGTGCTCCGGGCCTGGTGCACCCACAGGGAAGAAATAGTGGGTGCTGAGCACCCACGAGAAGCCCCCTTATCAGCTCTCCCCCATCCACCCCAGCTCCTCCCACCTATTGGTGGGCACCGCAGATCTGCACCTCCCCGCACCTCCCACTCGTGGTGTGCAGGAGGCTGGGAGGGAGGGGGGAGGAGCTAGGACTCAGGGAGGGGGCAAAACTGGGTGAGGAGAGGCGGGGTAAGGGTGAGGCTTTGGGAGAAGGGATGGAGTGGGGGCAGGGCCTGGGTCAGAGCCAGGGGTCAAGTACCTCCCAGCACTTTGGAAAGTCAGCGCCTGTGAAGCAGTCCTCATACCTGCCACCCTGACTATGTCACTCCTGCAGTGACTCAGGCAGTCTTCCTGTTCACTGCCCAATGCAGTATCACTCAGTGATGGATGGTAGGGGAACCCAGGCCCACCCTTTACCCTGAATTCCAGTCCAGGGCCCTGTAGTGAACAATTAAGGACTACATCTACCTTACTGCTCTCACCCCCTGACAGTGTTGCCTGCCTCATGGCTTTATAGAAGCCCCACCTGTTCCCTCACAGGTGAGCTTTATTCTAAGTAGCACGCTCTACACAGCCTAAATCTTCCCTATTTGCAGCTTAATTGGCTGATTGGAGCCTACCTTGCTTAATTCAGCTCTCTTAGGGCTGGTATGGGGAGTACACCCCATCACAGAGACAGGACTGGCTCCAGGGTTTTTGCCGCCCCAAGCAGTGGGAAAAAAAAAATCCGCTATCGCAATTGCGATCGGTGGCACTCCAGCGGCAGCTCCACCGCGCCGCTTTCTTCTTCGGCGGGAATTCGGCGGCAGGTGCTTCCCTCCAAGAGGGACCCCCTGCCGAATTGCTGCTGAACAGCCCGACGTGCCGCCCCAAGCACCTGCTTGCTGGGGTGGTGCCTGGAGCCGGCCCTGCACAGAGAGATCATCATCATCTTCCCTCAGCATTTTGTGAGCCTATGCCTTTACGTTTCTGAAAAAGTCTGAAATCGAAACAAAAAATGTTCAGGTTGGGTTGAAATGAAATGTTTCATTCTGACATTATCAAAATGTATCAAGTTTTTTTTTTCACTCAAAACTATTTGGCAAACTCAACAAGAATTTGCAAATAACTTCAGGTTGAATGAAACTGCATTTTGGTGAATAAACTGCTGAAAAAAATTGACCCAGTTCTATACAAAATTAAATTCCTATAATAATTTGTTTTGCATTGATCAAGACATTTCATTCCAGTTTCAACCTTTTCAAATTTTCATATTATATTAGATCACATAAAATAAACAAATTGAAACAAAAAGTTGCGTTGACCTTATTGGAATGTTTATTCAGGTATTTTTCCTAACAAAATTTAGTCAAAATCAACACGCTTCCATTAAATGTTTCATTTTCTGCCGGTTGGCATTGTCTTATGGAAAAACATTCAGTTGGAAAATTTCCAACCAACTCTAATATTAACTCTTGCTGCTTAACTTCACCTGCTCATTAACAGGAAGAGATTGACCACTCAGATTTCAAACACACAGCCTTCACCAAGACACAAACAGACCTGTTTTGCCTGGCCTGTTCAGGAGCCCAAAGAGCCAAGCTACATGACTCTCAAAGACAATAAATAAACAAACAAACAACAAACAGACCAGACCAAATACACAACTCACCAAGTCCCTCTATCTTCAAGCTCAGGATCTCCTGCTGCTGCTCCTTCCAAAATTCCACTGTTTGCCTGTCCTGTTCACTTGCTCAGGAGTTTGCTTGGCAGCTGACTTGATTTTAAGCTTCTGTGGAGATGTATCTTGCATCTTTGATAGTTGTGCAGTATGGGACTTAGCTGTTGGATTTAAATTCAGAGCAAAGAATGAAATGCATGATTTACCCTTTTTACATTCTGCCATATCATCATTTGTGTGCTCTTTGATTTGGCTTAGACATCCAGGTTTAATGGTTGCAAATATATTCAGTGAACCATCTGGGCATGAAAAATCTTCCCCTTTGAAGGCAAATATCAAGCAAAGCATCAAGGTGAAGAATGCAGCAAGCCATCTGTAAATAAATATGGTTCTTGACCTCGGTTTGGCTGGGAGATAAACTATCAAAAGCAGCAAAGCAAATGTTTGATTTGGCCTCATGTAGCATGGTGCCATTACCCAATTCATTGTTGTTATCGTTCTAGGCATGAAGAACCCAGTCACACAAGAAAGCACATGAGTGAGATGTTCATTTGATGTTGCTGTCAGTAATGGCAATGTGAGATGACCTACAATCAATGTTATGTGTTTTACTGTACATAAAAATTCATTGAGACTCTTGTACCACATCCATACACATTTCAGTGATAAGTAATAACCTCAGAAAGAAATGTCTTTCGTGTACCTTTTGGCAGTAACAAAGACAATCATTAAACCAAGCCATCTTAAAGAAGATAGAAGTTCTTGCAGTTGTTTCATTTTCTAAGAATGGGTCTTTTCACTATGGATCATTTATATATCCCCACCTAGTATATTCATTCTGTTTCTATATACTGTCACAGCATTTTCATCAGCCTTGCAAGGATAATAAAATAATTTGTGATGGGTACCAATGGAATTATTTCACTTGCACTATAATTTAGCTGCTTGAACCTGTCTATGGTTGCATTGCAATTTATAGTAAATGTCTTATGCAGCATAGCCAAGCTGAACTAAAAATAACTGGCACATGTCAAAATGCAGGAACAGTTGTAGTGTTATAGCTGTAGTTAAGGTTTCATACAAATTTCCATTCTAACCTTTTTGTTTTGAGTCTTTCATAACTTTCAATATTCACAAAGCTATAGTCATCATAATGTACAGGAATAGGGTGGCACCCTTTTAAATAGTTTGTGAGCTGTGCCAAGTTTAGAGAATTGTATGTGCTTTCTGCTTTAGGGTATACTTGAAAGCTTTTCAACTAAGTTTCTGAAATATTATGATACCTTAATGTTATTATGTGGTTCCTATGAGATAGAACAGGGGTTCTCATTGCAAACAGGTGTCGGGGGTCACAACCACCTTGCCTTTCCCATATTGCTAATTGGGAGGGGGGATCCTGGCTAAATCCCAGATAGATGGGAGGGCGGGTCCAGATATGGAAAACGATGAGAACCACTAAGATAAAACTGGCTAGGATCAGTGTTTAGCACTGTGCCGATGCCCATTTTTCTTCCCAACCATACATCCCTTCGTTGACTGACGACAGTGTGCTGATGCCATAGTATTTCTAAGGTATATGGTTTAGAGTTTTTCAGTTATTCAAAAAAAGAGCTCAGTTTCAGTTAGTGGAATTGACCAAGTAACATTGGGGAATGGAATTAAAGTTTTTACTTTCATGACAAAGTAGATCAGGGGATTTATTTGAAGTCTCACTTCCTTACTAAAATACAAAAATATTAGTCAGTAAGGCTGTACCTGTTCTCTCACTGGAACAATCTAAGTAAGAACCATGTTTGTAAATGCATGCATCGAAGGATTACAAACCCTGCAAGTTAAAAAATTATGAGATAGGTGACTTTCCCCAGGCTTCCTCCCCAAAAAAGAGATTTACAAACAGTACAGTTTCATGTATTATGATTATAACTCTTTGGGGAAATGGCCCCTTTCTTCGCCCTTTGTGTGTGCCTATTTCAGATTAAAAAAAACCCTGAACATTTATACATAATGCTCTCACAAAAACTGCAGGAAGTTCACTGCTCACAGATGAGAGAGATGCTCGTGCTAGCATTCTCACCTGATCCTGGGCCCGATTGACAGCTCCTTCTCTTGACTACTGGTCAGTTGCTTTGCAGGCTCTCAAAGCTATTGTTTCTGGCTGGTTAAAGATTTGCATTGTTGCATTGAGTCCCACTTAATTCATATTTTCAAAGTTATCTTTATAACCATCAGGGCTAGAAACTAATCCTTTAAAATGAAAGGTTAGATTCTCCCGCACAATTCTACCCCAATGGGAGGATTCTGTGGAAAATTGCTTGGTCACAAAATTACAGAACAAACCACCCCCGGGCTATATATAGTTAACTAGTATATAGGTATTTTTTATATTCATTTGTAAACATAAAGAACCAGATCCTGGCTTTGATTAAAGCCCTGATTCAGCAAAGCATTTGAGTAATACTTAATTTTAAGTCTCTTGGGGAACATTGCAGTTGGGTGCAATTTGAAGCAGCCTTGAGGCTGCTATAACCTGTGTCAGGGTCTGATCCAGGCCCTGGCTAGCCCAAGGATTGGGCAGCAGAGAGAAGATATAAAGCCATCTTTGGCTCCATGCTCAGAAGAATTGAGCGCTGTTCTAGTGTAGCTAAAGTTCAAACCTCAAAGTGCCTTGCGCCTTATGTTGTCGTTTGCACAGTGAGTGTGAAAAAACATAACCCCATGCAAGAGAGGATTTGCTGATTTGGATGTACTGTATTTTACACCCACTTTGCGTTCAGCCCAGGCGTAAATGACTACCCAGGTACAATCGGTGAAGAATCAGCCACTCTCTAACAAATTACAGCAATTTTACTTTGTATGTCAAAAAAACTGTAACTTTTCACTACATTTCTTTTCAGAAGTATGTTGCAAGGCTACAAAATGAAAATGATTCCATACACTAACATTAGTGTTGCATTTATTTGTTTTATCATTTGTTGGCACTGTGTAAAATACAAATTGTCTTTTTATTCATTTTAGTATTGTTTTGTAGGCAGAAATAATGCACATATGCTAAAGGTTTAGGGTCTGATTCTCCTCTGACCTACACAGGTGTAAACTTGGAGTAAATCAGCTAAAGGTAGAGAAGCTATCCTAGTGTAACAGAGAGGCGAATCAGGCCATAAGTACTAACAATTTGCACTGAATCATGATATACAGTATTTTGTTCTTGTGAGAAAAACTATTCTAAGTTACCAACTATATGCTTCTTGAGAAAAGCATGTAATCCACAAATGCAATGTGTAAGGCTCAAGTCAATTAAAAATATTTCTCACCTTTTATGCAAACTAGTTCTGGCTCAGCAACAAATTATAGAAGTACTCTTAAAAAAACAATAATATTTTCTGTATTTTAATGTGCGCTTTGGTGAACAAATAAAATATGAAAAGAAAAAAACAAGACAAGGATGCTTTTACTCAGAGCTCATCCAAAGACTTGTAAAATGACTTAAGACATAGAGAAGTCATGTAATAAATTCTCCTCTTCCTGAGGATTGTAGTGCCTAATTAGTAGGGTGACCAGATGTCCCAATTTTATAGGGACAGTCCCAATTTTGGGGGTTCTTTCTTATATAGGCACCTATTACCCCCCACCCCCATCTCAATTTTTTACACTTGCTATCTGGTCACCTTACTGATTAGGAATAATTTAGGCTGGACTAATTCTCTAGCGATGCTGCAGATGGGGAACAGGCTCATGTATTTAAACAAAGACTTTACCTGTGTGTTTTGCTATGGAGGACTTTGTCCATCCATTGGAGTTTGGTGTTCCCTTGCATGCTTTCTCTAGAGAGCGATACATAGTAGAGCAGTAGAACATGTTGTGCTTTGTGTGCAGCTGCTCACAGTTTCTAATCGGTCACAGAGGAGATGAATATTTCCTTCATTTTAGTTAGTTTTGTCAGCTCTTTGGGGCAGGGACCATCTTTTTGTTCTGTATACAGTGCCTAACAGAGTGAGGACTGAGTCTGTGACTGGGGACCTAGGCACTACTATAATACAAATAACAATAGTATATATCCTGGGGATATAATACAATTTTAGAGGAGGCAAGGGTGGATTTCCAAGATAGAACACTCTCTTTGGTCAATGTCAGGAATGTACAACCTGTCATAAACTCATTTGGGGCTTGATCTTGAAAGATGCGGAACACTCTGGTCCTGGTTGTGATCCAGCAAAGCACTTAAGCACATGAGTAGTTGCATTGATTTCAGTAGCTCACAGGCTTGAAGGTAAGCACATGCTTAAGTATTTAGTCAGATTGGGGCTGAAGTGCACACAATTGAGTCCTATGATCTTATTGCACTGCAAGGCTAGACGGTCATAAGAGCCTTACAGAACTCTTCAGGGAAGGAAAGCATAATGGCGGATATGGCATTCTGCAGCCACCAATGAGTTTGCACTTTTCATGCTCATACATATAAGTTCACATATTGTAGCATGTGCAGAATCAGGAGAGGGCTTCAGCTACTGAGACATTTTGTTGAAGAATAATGTTTTATTGTCTGTGAATAATGTAATGGTGATGCCATTTTTATTTTCTCAGTGTTGTCTTGGGAGTGGGTTGAATAATATATTTTAATAGTGGACTGTGGTTCTGCTGGAATATATTTCAGTAAATATAAAATCTTGGGGTAGTGTTTAAGGACTCTCTCTGGAATATTGGTATTATTATATGCAACTGATTCTGGGAAGCAGGTTTTCTGAAGTCAGGTTTGGTTTACTTGTCCTTGTAAGCACAGAGAACATTACAAACCATCACTATCCATATAGATGTACACCTCTACCCCAATATAACGCAACCCGATATAACACGAATTCGGATATAACGCGGTAAAGCTGTGTTCCAGGCGGGCGGGGCTGCGCACTCCAGCGGATCAAAGCAAGTTCGATATAACGCGGTTTCATCTATAACACGGTACGATTTTTTGGCTCCTGAGGACAGCGTTATATCGGGGTAGAGGTGTATTAAAAAGTGGCATTTTTAAGTGTAGTATGTGAAAAAGACGACTGTAATGTAGTAATTAGCAACTGCCACTTGGGAGTGTTTACGTAAAGCCCAGCAAATTTACTCCTGTGCTGATGGCCATTCCAAAGACTGTGCAATGTGTAAGTCCCACACAAGCCCTCATAATGACTCTTAAGTGATGCATAGGCAGAGAACTAAACTGCATGCAAAAATTAACAGTTCTAAAGTTAGATTCTGCTCTTCCAAACACTTATATGCAGGAGTAGTTCTAGTAAGATCACATGAATAAGGGTTGCAGGACTAGGGTCTTAAATTTTAAGTGCTTCATGGCTGAGACCTCCCTTCAGCAAGCTGGCATGACTACAGGTCTCTGTAACGTGCAGCTGCTTTGGCCCAGACCCACAAAGAGACATAGGTGTCTAAATCCCAGATTGAGGCACCTAAATCCCAGTTTTAGGCACGACTGATCCACAAAACTGATCCACTGTTTGGCTGCCACCTAACCCTGTGGGTGTGTAAACTCACTCAGCACCTAAATTTTTGCTGTAAAAGTTCCCTAGGCACCTGAATTTCTGCTTGTGGGCATGCACGCTGCTACCTCACTTTAGGAAGCTGGACGCCTACCTCACACTAAAGCCCCACTGCAATGCACAAACCAGCAGAGGGTAGATGCTCCTTCACCCAGCTTGCCTATGGGGCCTGATCGTGATACTTAAATAGTCATTGGGACAGAGAGAGAACTTGAGAGAATGACTAGAGCCTGGTAGAGCACCTGCATGGGAGATTGGAGACCTAGGGTCCAGTCTCCCTATTACAATGACTATTTAATTATTTATCCAAAGTGGAACAACTTTAACAGGAGAAACTGAGGGTAACCCCATCCAAATATCCCATGGTCCAGAGGTTAGGGCACTGGCCTGAAAGGTGGGAGACCAGGTTAAATCCTTTCTCCCCACCAGGCAAAGAGGGGAATTGAACCTCGGTCTCCCCCATACTGGGTGAGTGGTCTAACTACTGGCCTAAAAATAATAAGGGAACTACCATCTCCTCCAGTGGTTTTTCAAAGAAACACCTTAGGTACCTGAGCTGCCTGACTCCAGGAGCAGGGTTCTCAGCTGTGGATAGCAAACAGAGATAGGAACCTCCCTTCAGCTGGGTTAGGTGCCTAGCTCTGTGGAAAGGGCAGATCTCAGAACCCACCCCTGTCATCTGTATCTCCCATTAGCTAGCCTAGGGGGCTGTCTGCCTAGCATGTTGCCTTTTGTGGATAGCATTCTTAAGTGTTTCTGGTTGTGCCATTCCACATTTTCAGTTTTCAATGTGATACAGATTTTTATGTTGACAGTGCATAACAGTATTATACAAGATGTAAGGGGAAGCTGGAGGCTTTAGTATCAGGGTGAGAGAAGAGAAGGCATGGGAGGCAGTTTGGGATTAGCACATTAGCTATATGTTTCTGGTGAAATGATCAGCAGAGAAGTAGGTAACAATGTTAACACTGAAACAGTCATTTTCAGGTTTTAGACTTAACACAACATTGCGATGAATGGGGAAGTTCACACTTTTCAGATCTATCATTTCATGCCACCTGAAGACTCAGGAAAATAATGCTGATCGCTTTATATGCAATTAATATTTTTCTTTGCAACTCTGAGAGCTAGAAGCATAATTTTTTTTAAAAGTTTAGATTCTGGAGCAAAGGGTGCATTCTGCAGCAAAGACCATGACTGCTGAAGCATGGATTACTCAGGCCCTGCTAATCTGCCTCAGTTGCCTTTCTTCAGGCCCAGACCATCTGAAGAGAGAAGTCCCAAGAAATGATTATTCAGAAGTACTTGAGAATGGGGGAAAGCCAGGGAGAAAAACTAGGTCCCCCCCCCCTTCTTCTGTTATAGCTTCCACTTCTAGGGCTGATCCACAAAATTGGAATCAGGATCCACAACAAGCTCATCCAGATAAATAAGTTTCTAATGTATATTCCAGACTTCCTCTTTCTGTTTGTCTTTTCTCCTTCTTGTTGTCTTCCAATACATAGAGTAGTGTTTGGACTGAGATAAGGTATACATGCCCTATGATTGCTGGCACAGGAAGGGGTTAATGGACTTCATTAGACTAGCCTCATCCTGCAGACACTGCAGCTCCTAGGCAGAATGCCCTCCAGCTGTGGACACCTAGGAATAAGAAATAAAAGGAGGAGGCAGGGATAAGTAAAGACCTTTTGTTGTTGCTGCTGCTGTAGGAGGGAGTGGCTCTGGAAGAGGTTTCAGGCTGTTAAACCCTAAAGTTTTAAAGGTCAGTAGCAGTAGCTACATGTTCCTGGGGGAAAGAGTCTACAGGGATTTAAATAGCTCCTAGATCAAAAAGGAGCCTTTCTGTTTTTGCCTTGGAGTAGAGGCAGCCTCATTATTTTGGGATGTGCTTACAAACTAATTTTTTAGGTGTCTGATTCTGGCCACTGTTGGCACATAACAAGGAGCAGAGCTGGAGTAAGGAGAACTCTTGAGCACTGCTCAGTCTTAATGGACTCATTTTATATGAAAAGCCTGGACCTTGGCAAGCAAGGGGCCCTTAGTCACTGGGGAGCTTTGCATGCATTCTGGTAAATTGTAATGGAGCACACTAATTGCCATAATGAGGCCCCTGTGAAGTAAATAATTAGAATTGTTTCCCTTTTAGAGATGGGGGAAATTAAGGCAGAGAGGTTACTTGGTGACCGGCCCCAGGCCATAGAGGGAGTTGTTGTCAGCGCTGCATTTGGAGTGTTGTGGTAAAACTTTCAAAAGCACTTAAGTGACTCAGCCAGTCTCCATTGTCAAAAGTTGCTTAAATGATTTAAATGCTTAGGCTTCTGAGTCACTTAGGCACCTTTGAAAATGCTGCCTTTAGTCTCTAGTCTAGACTGTGTCTTGCACTGCTGAACCATGCTGTTTGTGGCAAGAGGCCACAAAGGTACCTTAGCAAAGGAGGTTGTGGTAGTTCTAGTGTTATCACTACTAGCTTAGGCAGCCCTGTGCCCTACAGTCAAGAACTGCTCTGAGTTCCTGCCAAAATGGAAAGCTACGTTTTATGAGTATTCAACACCAAACCTGGGTGGCGGTAGAAAGAGTCATGAATCAGCCATGAACATCAGAAAAAATTGCACTATGGCAAACTTGCAACCCTAGCAATGAACTTCTGTGTTCAAGGTCATGTCTGCAAGGAAGATGGCTAGAAACTTAATTTTCACTTTCAAATGAAAGCTGAGCTTTTCTTTGACATTTAGAAGGCTCCCAAACTGAAGGGGAAGGAGTCGGGGCAAGAACATGACTGACAGGCCCCAGAGGCCAGTTTGGGGGCCTGTGGTAAGGGCCTGATTATTTGTCTTTTCTATCTGATGGTAACAGTGTACACTATAACTGTGCCAGAAGTGAAGGACTCTCCTCACAACTAAGAACAACCAAGGTTGCCTCCCTGAGGCTCGGTTATTTACTATTGTGGCAGTGGAGCTTGGGGCTATTCCAGGATGGGATGTACACAGCCAACTGGTCTAATCCCTCTTTACCTGAGAAATAGCCAGTAAACAGTCACCAAATGCAGTAAAGAGAGAGGGGAAAACTGCCCTTTTCTGATTAAGGTTAGACTTTGGAAAGCTCCTGAACATAGTCGTCATTAAATATTTAATTGCTTCCTTTCCTAACTTCCGGGAGCAATTTCAAATATAATTCTGGCCCAGTAAACTCCTAGTGACGTCATACAGCCCTGTAATTATGCCTCTCCCCACTGTAACAGCACAGAAGGGAGACTTTAAACTTCCATTACCCGCATCTGCGGCATGAGACAGGGGATTGGGTGGCACCTGGTGCAAATGTTGAGCTGGCAGTCTCTGGGACACATACAATCTCCTGTTTCCTTCATTCACTCTTTGGAGGAGGATGAGTTTACGTTAAAATTAGGTAACTGATTATTTTGCAGTCCAATAGTCTTTTATAAGCTGTGCACAAGTAGCCAGCTTAGGAGCTGGTGGAAGGTCATTAGAGCTATTTCGTTCACCGTAACACTGGGTTTTCTTTCTTACTGCTGCAATTACTGCTTTAGCTGTAGTTACTCACTGACATTTATTAGATCACATTGCTCTCTCGAGGCTCTCATGCTATCCATACTTACTTTATACCCATGTACCAATTACAAGGTGATGACAAGACCCTTTACAAAATTCTGGTGTGTCTAATCATATTTTTAGAAATTTCTCTCTCCTCTCCCTCCTCCCCCTCCCTCAGTGTCTGCATCACTGATGTGGTTCAGAGTTAGTTATAATAGCCTTTCGTAAGATTGACGTAACCAGATCTGACCTGATTCACCAGTGAGAAGTGACTCATCCTGCTACTGAAACGAGAATGGACAATAATGACAAATGGTTGTACAGAATGAAATCTCAGAGACACTGAGAAGACCCATTCTGGACAGATTACACTTACCTTTGACAGATACTGGAGGGATTTGTCTTTTTTCTAATATTTTGGTGACACTAATAAAGCTTGTTGTGCCAATAAGTATTTAACAATGTGAACCGGTGTGCTAGGGAACTACATAATACGTCTTCAGAGAGAACTGCCTTTAAAAAGACAGAATTGCCATGATCTTATTTTTGAATATTGTATCTTGTTACAATTCCTTTTCTCCCCTCCCCCCGCCATACGCCCAATTTGTAAAACTCACTGCTTGTGAAAAGACTTAAGCTGTATGTTTACTGCCTAACTATATATCTTGCTGGATTAAAATATAGGGATGTAAAGTCTGTGTTTACCTGTGAGTAGTTCACTACCATTATACTTGGAGTTACAGAAGACTCCTAGTTTTGGAGGAGTACTGAAGGGCCCGTTTGTGCCTTTCTGTATATGTAACACAGTCTAGTTAATGTATGCATAGCATCAGGTGCAGAACTGACTCTTCAGTGTGTCACCAAATCAGAATCAAACTGCTGTTGGAAACAGATGGATTCATCAGTCTATGTATGTGTTGTGATTTATTTTTCCTGTTCAGGAAAAAATATTGCCTTTTTTCAAATCAACACGAGGGGCATGTATAAACATAGCTGTGATCTTGAAATGAGAAACCATTGATATGTTACTTTGTCACAGCCAATCCCTTACACTTAATGATTTGCACAGCCATAGCACCATCCATTTACGTTTTTCAAGTATCCTGTTGCTCTGGCACCGCAATCGTCCTACCACTACTAAGTAAATGTCCCTTTAAAATGCCACTTAAGACAATAGAATAAGAAGCCTGCAGTATTTTGAAAAGCTATTTTAAAAAGCAATAAATGCTTAGTTTTTCAGTAGTCTCCATCCTGAATGGATAACTGTGTATATTAATGCATGTAGTGTTGTAGCCATGTTGGTCCCAGACAAGGTGGGTGAGGTAATACCTTTTATTGGACCAACTTCTGTTGGTGAGAGACAAGCTTTTGAGTTACACAGAGCTCTTCTGAAGATATTACCTTTTCCCACCTTGCCTCTATATTAATACATTCTGTAACAGGGTGGCTTGCGTCTTAAGGGCTAGAGGCCTGAGGCTAGCCAAACCCTAGTTACTAAAGGCAGGTCTACGCTATCACTTAAGTTGATCTAACATATATCGCTCAGGGGTATGAAAAAGACACTGCCCTGAGCAACACAAATGACAGGGACCTAAGCACTGTCCACACCAGTGATATGTCAGCGGGAGAGGTTTTGCAAAGACTGCGCCAATGTAGCACTTCTAGTGTAGACCTGCCCTTAAATAAGCACACCTGAGCTGGGATCAGGTCATTCCCCTATAAGAGTAGCAGGAAGCTGCAGAAAGCTGTGGGTGTGGAGCTGGTGGTGCAGCTCTGTTCTACCTGCTTCTAGCCCCTGATGTAGCGGGGGACATAGCTGAGGACAAGGGAATGTGGCAGGAGATCACCTCTTCGGTCTGGTTGTTTCAGAGTGCTAGAATGGCCCCCTTTGAGCTGTGTTCCACTAACCATAAACTTGAGTGGCGCCCAGGCTGCCCTAGTTTAAACAGAGGACCAAACCCTTCCCTGCTAGCCCTAGATTCCAGGGGTCACAACATTAACTGTACTGAGATCACAGCTCAGAATCTGGGCCTTGATGTGTATGTGTAAGAACAAAGTGTGGGAGGGGAGATTTGTCTGCATAGTGTAGAAAGGTTTCCAGCTCCTAGAGTATAGCCTCAGTTATCCAAATGTCTGGAGGAGGCTGAATAAATCCAGATCTCCTCAGAGTTTTTGATGTACTGCAGTAGAAGTCAAGAGACTCCTCCTCGTTTGGGATAATTGTAATTTTACTGGCATAGCAAGCTGTCTGTTGCTCCAAAAATATTTTGTATTAACTAGATATTTATATGGCTAATAACATCCACAGTCACAGAGAGAATAGAAATGTATATAAGGTGAACCCTCATGGTGCAAGCCAATAGTTGACTACCGAGGGCTAAGGAGACACTTCCCATAAGGGCAGGTTATTACATGATTATTCATTATGGGTGAAATCCTAGCCCTATAGAAGTCCAGTATGACCCATTGACCTCAGTAGGTCCAGGATTTCACTGTATGGAGATTTTTACTTTTATATTTATATTGTGTTTTGCACCTTCCTTTGATGCTTCTGGTAACAACCACAGTCTGAGACAATATATTCATCTGATCTGATGCAATATGGACAATTCCTATGTGCCTAAATTAACAACATAAATGTCGCTCACATTGGTGACTTTTTTCCTATGAGAAGTCTAATTCCTATAATGATGATGTATTTCCAGACGAGCTTCTATTTCTGTGTGAATATGATTAAAAAAAAAACAAAAACCTGGTACAATGCAATATTCTTACTGCCGTCATTTTTATACCAGACCTACATCTGTTCCATTAGCACTCAAGGAACTATTCTACAAATGTCAGCTGGATGTTTCAGGAGGTTGGTCTAAAATTGCTAGCAATTTGGTGTCTGTGCCTTTTACCTTTCTGAATTGCTTTCTTCTTAAGGTAGGCCCAGATTTTTTTATGTACCCTTTTTATGCTGGCTGGCCTCTGCCTATTTTCTTCTTTTGAGGCTTTACCTATGTACGGCTGGCTTACTTGTCTTTTCTTATCATTGTGATTTTACAACCTATAGGGCTAGATTTTGCATCTGCAGTTATTTAGCAGTGTGATCACTGTCACTTTATTTTATAGTGCATACAATCCTACAGAAAATTAATAGGAAAACAGTTTCTGCCCTAAAGACCTTGTATTCTAAACTTTTAACTTGACACTCAAGCAAGGATACAACATTTGCCAAGAATGGGGACAAAGAAAGGAGGATCCATGTCATAGGGCTGGCTCCTGCAATTGATTCTGTGCAGTTGAAGAGGTCTGCCTGCATTGAGTCAGCTGCAGGAGCAGGGTTGTAGAGTGTACAGTGACTCAGTTTAGGCATATGGTACAAAAGCCATAGTGACTCAGACCTAAAAATCTGATTTGTGGCATTGTGGGCTGAAAATTTGGCCCATATTGTATAATCTTTAAGGTTTTTCTCTTCTTAATAGTGTTCTATGGGTGATTAGAAAATTATGCCTTTTCGTTGTCTGCTTAAGTGATTTCTGTTCTTAACTAGTTATCAACAGAGAATGTAATATGTAGCAGCTGTAAGCCCCGAGTTCATTCTGGGTCATGAACGTTGCTTATACATGTGAAAAGGAGGCCCTCTGAACTATGTGGTAAAATGTTCCATCCCTGATTTGCAGGATGATTTAGTAAACCATTGGAGCAGGGAAGTGCTTTGCTGTAAGAGAGAAAATCGGGGTGCATAGATACTGAAGATGTCTTAGCTGAGCACCGGGCTAATCCATTAGAAAAGGTCTCCCCTTTTTGAAAGTATATTTTGTAGTGATAGAGCTTGTTGAAGTTTTCCATAGTGTAGGCTGTAGAAAAGACAAGTTCTCGTGACTCACAAAAAAAGTTGTTTTTAAAATAAAGTAGCCTAAAATAAAACATCTTCTTAAAAACAGAAGTTATTCTAAAATCAGTCTGAATCTTTTGCAGACCAAAAATATCTTCAGGGATACTGGTAAAAATTGCAAGCAGCCAGATGATCCAATTTATAAAAATCTAGACTGAGACAATCATGAAGAAAGAAGATAATTTTCAAATAGTTATCAATCCCCGGTTTCCTTTCTGAAAGGTTCTAGTTCTGCAAGGAATAAGGTTAATAATGAAAGAGCAAGACTGATACCTCACAATGTAGAAAATCTCATTTTTCTAAAGGCTAATCTGCCAATTTTGAGCTATTTTTCCTATGCCAGTATTTTGGAAAAGGATGATGATGATTAACCTACAGTTCTCTCTCCTACACAATGCTGCTATTTTAATACTTACACAAAGTGTATAAGGGATTTTTCCAGAGAGAGGCACTCAAGTATGCTGAGGCACAAAAAATTGGTATAAATTCAGATAAACTTTGTTTTAAAAATCCAAACTTTTGGTTCTTATAAAAACCAAACCACTGGAACTTGGACAAAAAATTAGTGATCTCATGTGCTGGCTGTAGGTGTGATCACTTTGCAGTATGTTCTGGCTGGTACGGGGCGGGACGGGGACAGGGGGAATGGATGCTGAAAAAAATGAATAAGGAGAGGTAGGTTGTCTGAATTCAAGAAGACAGAGACCACACATCCATTTTCCCCAAGCATATGATCTGTATCTACCAGGATACTGACACCAAAGAAACCATCCATAAATATGTATTATTTGTATTCCTGTAGCATCTAGGAGCCCTACCTATGGACCAGGGCCACACTATGCTAAAGGCTGTACAAATACAGAATAAAAAGACCATTCCTGACAATCGAATTATAAGACAAAGTACAACAGATGGATACAGGCAGACAAATGGCGAGTACAAGGAAATAAAGAGAGAGTATTACTCAGTATGCTGGGCAGTGGTATCAGCGCACCGCAGCCTGACCATTGTCTTTTTTTTGTGTGCACATCATGATAGAGAAGAGTGTGGTTTTTTTTTTTTTTTTTTTTTTTTTTTTTTAATGGAAGGATTTGAAGAATGGTAATGAGTTAGTTTTGTGGATGTTTATGGGGAGCTCCTCCTAAGCATAAGGGGCAGCTTGGGAGAAAACACAAAGGGGCTTATTTGAAAATTTTAACAAGTGAGCAATGGAGACTGGCTTCATGGGATGATCAGAGGTGGCACCTTGATAATGAATGAGAGAGGATAGGTAGGAGGCAGATAGGCCATGAAGGACCACAAAAGTGAAGACAGCCAGCTTATGTTTGATATGATACAAAAGGAGGAGCCATGGGAGCAGGGAAAGCCCTAAGTTTTTTGCCCAGGGGTGAAAATGTTTTTGGTTCCCTTCCCCACTGACCACCTAGCCAGCTGAGTCTCCACCCCCCCACCCCCCCCAGTCCCAAAAAGCAACCAAGCAAACAAAACTAAAACAACCAAAAACCCCACAGCAATGCACAGCTGGGTGCAGAGCATTGTATCACCCCTAGAAGTTGGCATCCAGAGAGGCTGCCCTGCTCACCTACCCCTAGGGCTGGCTCTGCAGTGGAGGGATTCAAAACAATGGACTAAGAAAATTATCTTTTCAGTATCTTACTGAATATGGATATGAGCTGGCCAAAGATTGCCTTTGTCAAGACCAGAAAGAATGATGTTGCAATAATCAAGGCGCAAGATGATGAGTGCCTGGATGAGAGTTTTTGCTGTATGGATGGATAGGAAAAGCTGTATCTTAGAGATGTTATGTAGAAAGAATCAGCAAGAGTAAGACATAATCTGTATATGAGGACTGAGAGAAAGGTCCCAGTCAAAGAGGACACCCACGTTATGGGCCTCAGTGACAGCAAGGGTGGTGGTGGTGTCCACAGAGATCAAGAAAGGAGATAGCAGGGAGGGCTGTGTTTCACCCATATTGAATTGAGTTGATGGCTAGACATTCACAAGGAGATGTCAGAGAGAGAAGGTGTAGCAGACAGCATGAGTTTACATAGAATTTCGGTAGAGACATTTTTGAATAGTCCATGAATGCCAGGTAGTTCAATTCCCAATGTCTTACATGGCTGCAATATGTAACTAGGTTCTTCTGTCACACCCATTGTTGTACTATCTGAGCAGGGTACTACTACTAGAAGATGTGTGTATTCAAATATAGAAGCATAACTATGGCAGGGGTCTTATAGTTCTTCAGTAGCATGAGAAGTTTAATGAAGAGATTGCCCATCAGAGATTTTTATTAGTTTGCTTAATATTAGATACAGTCTGTTATTCACTGTATAAACTGTTTTGTTTGGCACTCTTTAGAGCATTCCAGATCTCTAAACTGGTTCCACAATCAAATGCTTTAACTATAACATATCTGGCAGACATTGCTGGAGATTAGGGTATTTTTAAAAAAAATTAAGGTGAGTAACTCGGAATGCTGATTTTCAGTGAGTCTCAACCCAGCCATCTCTTCTGTGCATGTATCTTTGTGTAGGCACACCTGCATGAGTATTGCTGTGCATTATTGCCTGTGCAAGAGACTTTTTGACATGAAAGTTGTATCATGTGATCATGCCTCTAATAGTTTGAGCCACACAAGGTGGTGGTTTTTTTTTTTACTGCAAATAGCAGTTCTCACCATTAAAAAAAAAATTGTCCTGAAAATGTAAGTTCTGTTGTTTTTGTAAAACTTAATAAAGTATAAACTCAGCTTTACTTTCTGAACTCTTGCAAGAATGAATAAGAATCAGAATTTGAAAGCTTAACAACAGACTCACTTTTAACTGTGGCTTCAACTCAATTGACTCCATGTAGGCAGACTCCTCAGTCTGCACAGAGCTGCATTGATTTCATTGGGGCCTTGAGTGAAAGCCAGTTACAGGACTGGGATCTGTATCTGTAAATCACAGAAAACTGCCTTCACACAGGCAGTTGCTTGTGGTATGCTTCTCCTGAGCTACCTGTGCTGTCAGAGCTGGTATAGTAGCTTCACAGCTCCAGCTTCAGCTGTGTAGAACAGAGCCAGAAGCATGAAAACAAAAATTAGGAACTCTGAGAGGTCAAAGGATCCGCCAGTTAATATCTTGCATCAGGGAATTAACCCTGCTGATGAACTACTTCTGCTTTCCAAGTTTTTTGTATTATATATCACTGAGGGCACCCTACCTTGTTTTGTCCAAGACACAACAATTGAATCAGAAATGTAGATCTGTGTGGTGATCAATCAGGTTGCCACTCTCGTTGGTTTGGATATCAACAAAAGCACGGTTACTCAGAGACCTCTTTCTGATGCCTCTGGGTTGGCTGTATCAATAAACCAAAGTACATGCAAACAAATACTAGGGAAACATTTCAAAACAATCCCACAACTACTAATAGTTTCCCCTGGGGTAAATCAGGCTAAGAGACCTAGTATAGATGGACATCTAGCTACCACATGCATTATAAACTCTGAATGATCTAATCCTGCTCAGAGCAGATATAATTCATATGTAGTGCTTAAAATAATAGTGGTTGCCTTGCTAACAGAGATGGAGCAAAACTGGTGTTAAATGAAACTTTTTTTGACAAATGTTAACTTAGACAGTGCTATGCAGTATATGGGATTGATTTTTAAGAGTTGTTTGAGCTGACACCCTGACCGTCTGGAGAAATTGAGATCAGTTCCCCTTCCCCTAGAAACTGCCCTATTTTTATAGACCCCATGATTAGTAATGAAGTGTAGCTGCCTTTTGTCTATCAGGTTCCAAAGGGATCTCACTGTCTTTTTCAATCTGGAATTGACAGAAGAGCTCTTTTGGCTTCTAGCTTCCCCTTCAGTCCTCTTGTTGCACTGTTGAGGCCGATGCTGCTCCTCTTTATTAGATAAAATATGTATGATTACCACAAGAACCTTTTGGGGGATTCCAAAGGGTCTGTGCCATCTGTCACTGGGACACTGTAGTTAGGAGGCTTTGGAAGGAGAACTCCGGTTTGATCATTGGTGTGTCTTTATGGTGTGCTCTGGTTGTCACAAATCTTCATATATAATTTAATTTTTTATATATTAAGTTAGTTTGTTCAAATGATTCTCAGGCGATTGTCTGAACAACTGTTTTGTTGCCACATAACATCACCATTGACTTTCAGTACAAGATCTCCTTAAAAGCTATTCCTCTGTAACTAGCCTCATTATGCACTCATAATTTCACAGAACATTTAATTATTAATTTTCATTTCCATTCTGATAACCTAACGCATGCAATGTTGTGACATTCTGTACCTTGGGGGAGCACCCTGTAACCCCCCCATATTCCTCATCTGTATATAATTGTGATATTACCTTACAAGGCATGCTTTATATGTATCAAAGATTATGACCTGCTGAAAGTCATTTCTCTATCCATATATGTATATCATTAATGCATGTGAAGTTATGAGAATTATGTTTTATGGTCACTAAAACATGTGGTAAGTTGGGGAATCAGCCAGATATTAGCACCCCAGAGGCAACAGCAAGGAAAGTAACCAATGCCTGGGCGTGGTGTCAAAAGACCCATCAACAGCCATTGTCCAGCAAGGGAACGACAATTCAATGACTCGCCTGCATGAGGCTATACCAGTGGAATTGCTTAACCTTACCTGGAGACCAGCAATGCCCCCCAGACATGCCTGGACTTGTGTTTTCCAAGCACGTGGACTGAGAGTATAAAACCAAACACAGGGGGGCCATGTGGGGCCTTCTCCTGCCCACACCTACGCTGCAAGTAACTAAGGGCATGTCTTCACTAGCAACGTTAAAGCGCTGCCACGGTCGTGGCACCAGTGCTCCCGCAGCTAGTGGTTGTGGCACCAGCGCTGGTAGCTGAGCTGTGCTCCGACTTGTCTACACTGGCACTTTACAGCGCTGAAACTTGCTGTGCTCGGGGGGGTTCACACCCCTGAGTGAGAAAGTAGCAGTGCTGCCAAGTGTCCGTGTACACAAGCCCTAAGACACTGAGAAGAAGACAAGACTCCAACAGAGGAGATTGGCCCAGGTTTAAGGAACAAACCTGTATATTAAGGACTGTAACATCTGGTGGGGTGAGAACCTGCTTAGTCTAGTTGTTGTCCAGTCTAATAGGGTTGAGCGTTTAGACTGCGTGCTTATATTTTATTTTCTAACTAACTCTGACTTTTTCCCTATCGCTTAAAATCTGCCTTTTATAGTCAATAAATTTGTTTAATTGTTTAGCTTTAGCAGTGAGTTTGTATAAGAGTGGGGCGAATCTGCTCAGGTTTTGCAAAGGCTGGTGTTTGTCCATTTTCCATTGTTGAAGTGGTGAACCAATTAATCTGCACTGCCCATCTTGAGCAGTGCAAGATGGTATATTCCTGGGGTTCAGTGCTGGGGGAGAGGGGGATGGGACTGGCCTGGTGCCTTTCTCTGTGTGATTCATGAGTGGCTCTGGGAGCATTCCAGCAATATAGCTGGGTGTGGGGCTCCACATGCTATTGTGCAGAGTGATCACAGCGCCTGGAGGGGTTTGCTGCTGGTCACTAGCAAGGCATTGTGAGAGACAGCCGAGGCTGGAGAGAGTTCAGGGGGCACAGTGGTCCCACAGTTCCAGGCTGCACCTCGGGGGGGGATCCGTCACAAATGTAACTTCTCTTTGCACATGGCAGTAGATCAAATGAGCAATGTAGCTTTCACTATTTTGTGTGAGAAAAGGAACTCTTCGGGTTTGTAGCTTATATATTAGGAAATAATGATAGGTTCTTTGGAATTTAATGTCTTGGAGTAGTGCCTATGGTATGAACACCCTTTGACGTGTGTTGAACTGAGAAGAATCAAGGCTTAGTGATGCATGAAAGCCAAACGTGTCAGTCATAACTACGTAATTATACTGTGTCTCACGTGCAGGTAACACTATGTTAATACTTAACAGGGATTGTATTGTTTAAGGAAGAGACAACAGTACACTAAAATTATACACATTTAATGTTCAAGTATAATCCTTTGCAAGGTATCAGATTTAAGAACAAAAAGACACCTTTACTGAATGCTGCAGCAATATAATACTGTGCTTCCCAGGTTCCTGGGTCACAAATAAAGGTCCTCGCACTCCTGCCTGGAATTAGGATTTAATTTTATATCTGACTCATGGAGCAATTTCTTTAGCTTACCTTTAATAGGCCGTCAGGGTAGTCACTGAACAGGAGAGTGGAGATTTACACTCTCTGAGAAGTGACAATTTTAAATAAAGTGCTCATTGATTAGAAGTAGCTTGAGGGCATTCTGACTTTCCACTGCAGTTAGATATTGGTGTGGGAGGACCTGTGCATTGTTTAGTCTGTGTGACAATATTCTATAACTCTGTGAATTTAAGAAGATCTCAAGGGAAATGAATCATTAGTATAAAGAAAAAGTATATTAAGTTGCATCAAACTGCACAAGAAACTGGTCTAAAGCAACAGTCCAACTTCTTTGTAATATAGCAACTGACCAGCCATAAATGTTGTCAGTTTTATTGTGTTGGCACTTATCATAATGAATTAATGTGGATGTTTCCTGATTGTACTCTGCCAGGCATAGCAGTGATGCATTTTCCTGGAAATTCTATAGGCCATGGTTCAAAAAAAAAAAAAAAAAAAAAAACACCCCAGCCCTAAGCCCATAGCTTTCAAATAAGAGTTCTAAAAAGAAATTCACTTATTTAAGCAAACCCATAAAAAATTTTATAAGACTGTTAGTCATGTGCTTTTCTTCCCTTCAGAATGTTTTATAGAATCACATTTTTATTGTTCTGTTTGATCTTTCTTGCAAAATCCTATCTATTAATTTGAGCTGAAACTGAAAACCACTTTTGCATTTCTCTCATTTAGCAGGCTTCAACTACAGAGGTACAAATTGGGCCCATGAGACTGACACAAGATCCTGTTCAGGTAGGACTTTGTTTCAATTTGATGGTACTGTAAGTTCTGTGTGAAAGTGCAAAGGAATTAAAGGCTCAATCCATGTATAACTATTAAAAAGTCATTGCCCAACCGACCACTTGTATTAGAATGCACATCAATATTGCTAAATTACATGTCTCCTTCTTGAAGCTATGTTGCAGCTCAAGAGTTACATACAGAAACATGGTGCAGGCAGTATCCAGCAGGAGTATTGTTGGACTCTGGATATTTTTGTTTTTTCCTCAATTTGGAATGCAGCTATTGAACTTTGCAAGAAATTCTTCAGAAAAGCATCTCTGCCTCTTACGAGAGTGAAGAAGCTTGGTGTGGAAAGGCAGCATAAATTCTGCTGCATATAAAGTCTTTCAAGAGCTGGAAAGTAGGGTCCTTCAGTTCTTGGAGCCAAAACTACACAAGCAGATTTGGATCTAGATACTTGAAAACAATTCCCACAAAACTTAGGGAAGGTTTGGACTTGAGCTTTTCCAATTTTGGACCATCTTTAGGAAGAAAATATGAATAGTAAAGTTTTCAACATAGTGGTTCTCAGCATTTTATAGAGCTGAGAAACCATTCTTTCTGGCTAGTGTCTTTGTTACTAATAATGCCACTTTTTTTTTAATATGAGAAAAGCATGTAATAGAATCCTGAAAACTCTTCTGCTCAATGATCTTCATGAAACTTATTGTGCCCATATGTTAAATGTAGTAGCTGAAATTTGAAGAAAGCTGTTGCATTCTGCTAATCATCTGGTAACAGGTATAAAACTATTCTTTTCTAATTTATGCAGCCAGGAAGGAATAATACATAAGCTTTATGGACAGTAGCAGCAAATCAAATTCTTACTACTTGTACCTGTTACCCACTAGAACAGTTGCTACAACATTAATGCTACAACATTTCACAGTACCTGGCTAGATAGCTATAGAAAGTTCCCCACTAATGAAAGTTGCTCAGGCAGGCACCAGCAGTTTAATTGAAACGGCAATTGAGCTTTGTGACTGTAATGTGCTGAGGACTGAACTACAATGCTAGAATGAATATGCACTTAAAGTAATGAACTCTTTGACCACTTCGGAGACCACATTTCCTAAAATGCACAATTTCTTTGGTTTACCTACAAGCCTGGGAAGAAACCAAATGCACAAAGCATGTAAATATGCAGTGACAAGCAAAGCACTCAGAGAGGCCACTAAAATAGAACCATTCCTGTCAGTAGCTTCTACCAACCAGAAACTCTTTTCTAAGTGTTATAGAATTTTCAGTCCTGATACAGTACTGTAAAACACTCCATTACTGAGTTAAAGGTATCATTGAGTCACTCCCTTTACTGGAGGATGGCAGAACAGGACAAAGAGAATTGTGCTCTGACAGGTTACAAGTACAAGAAATCAAATGAGTCCCAGCAATAGTGGCTGAACTATGGCTCAGCATACAATTGCTCTCGCTCATACTTACTATAATTTCTATAGTTTTTTTTTTCTGTTCTAGTAGATAGGATACATGCAGTGCTTAATTTGTTATGGAAGAATTAGCCCCAGCACAAATTAAGCACAGATGCACCCACTGTCCCATACACCCGACCCTGCCTATCCCCCATCCTGCAGACCGTGCATGCACTCCCAACCTACACCCTATCAAGAACACCCACCCCAAACATACGCCCATGTCCGGTACAATTGTCCCAGGGATGCTGGTGCTTTAGTTTCCAAATTGGTCAGGGGACACTGGAGAGCAGCACCGTGCCCCCCTCTCCCCCCCCCCCCCGCAACCATTGCTCTCTCAATGTCAGTGTGTGTGTTAATTTTCTACCCCACCTGATCCATCGCTCCCATACAAAGGGGCTGTGGTCTTCCCCAATTGAACTCAGATTGCTCCGCTCTTGGCCTGAATTGGGGCACTTACCCAGCTGGAATCCCTTGTGGGGAAGAGCACCCCATCTCTCGTGAAAGGGGGTCCAGAATTGGGCCCAGCTCTCACTTCCTGGTGTGGGTTCCCTGCTGGGGGTGGGCTGGGCAGCGCCCTCCTACTGAGCCTGGCTGCAGACCCAGGCAGCAGCAGCCAGGATTTGCGGGCACCATAGTGGGATTAGCGCCTCCCCCCGAGCCAGAGCATAGAGCTGCCTCCCCAGTTGGTGCATCTTGCGTGCCCTGCTCCGTGTGCCTGCCATGCCTCCCCCAGCAGGGTCTGTGCATGGCACTGGGGCTGCCTCCTGGAGCCTCCCTCCTGTCCCAGTGCCCTACTGCCCCTGCCCCACACTGCGCCCTGGCTGCATGATCCCCTCCCCTGTCCCTGACACCTCACCTCTCTCCTCACTGCCAGTACTTGAGAGTCTCTGCTCCTCCTGGGCCTCCCAGGGGGCAGTGGCCTCCTCACAGGAGCCCCCCCAGGAAGCCAAGGGGGCACTGGCGGATGCAGTGCTGGAGTGTGGCATCCCCGGCCCCAAAGGACTCTGAGCCTAGGATGCAGGAGCTCAGCTTGCATTGTTTTAACCACAGCTGCACCCACTGGGCATTGGACAGGCTCAGTGTGAGGGACAGGGTGGGAACTGGAGCCTGTGCATGGAACGGCTGCAGCCCCAGTGCAGAAAGGATGCTCTGTGGCCAGCGTGAGCCTCCTGCTGCCTGTGTTGGGACTGGAAACTGACCTGCCAAACCCAGAGGTGTCCGGGCTCAACCCTGGCACAAATTAAGCACTGGATGGATGTCCAGTGCTAGTTCTTGGTTTATAATTTGTGCACTTAGTGATCCCAGATGACCGAGAATGTAACTTAAAAGTTTACAAAACAATATATATTAACTATTGAAACACAATAACCTTTTTATTCTCATTCTGTAACACTGCTTTAACAATACAAGGTTCAGTTTTATTTTTGTCTCATTTATCTATACATTTTACACACACAGCTATGTGGCAGAATCTTAAATTGCTCTGAGAAGCAAAGCATAAACAGTGATGCAAGAAATAAAGCTTTTGTGGAAATGATACAAGAAACAGCATTTCTATCCTCTATGCACGTGTGATTAAATTTAAGTTTATAATTGCCATAAAATGTTGAAACTTTTTCTGTACCAAATACTGGTCTAAATAATGATTTGATCAAATGAAATAGTTCCTTCGTGTTCTCTTATGCTTGTAGAACTATAACTAGCTTCAGTAGTAGAACAGTGTCTTTGTTTTTCATGGAATTTTAACATAAATGTGTGGAACTTTTCAGGAAAAAAATGTTCTTCGAACTTTGATAGTTTGCACTAGGATGGGCAAGAAAATATTTAACAAGTAAAACTGTTCTCTCCACTTTTATGTGAAAGTTCTCTTCAGTGTCCTTAGCAGAAATCATGTTTCTCTAAATACTGTCGTGCTAGTGTTAGCTGTTGTGATGTATTTTAAATTAACATTCATCATGAAGGAAGGGAGAGTAAAAAACAACCCTAAAGCATTTGTTTTTTTTAAACGACTTAGTTGGTTGTAGATGGTCTTTTGTCCATAGTTCTTTTAAAGAGATAATCTACAGTATTGCATAAAAGCCAAAATATGGTTAAAAACATTATATAAGTTAGTTTTCATATAAGAAAGGCATTATTATACAGTATTATTTTTATTGTGGGGGCGGGGGGAAGAGACATTGTACCTAAACACATTTGTGGAATAAATTGTGTTACTCTACACTTGGCTAATCAGGCAACATATTGCTAATAAGTCCATTAATTTAATAAATCTGCATGTTAGTCTTTTGTTCCATCTTAACGATGTACATGACCTATTCTTTTGTACAGTATAAAATCTGCTGTCATCTAATTTAAAATCCCCATTTGCTGCAACTTCATCCCATGTAAAATTACCAGAAATTAGTCTACATGTCTGATAAATTCAAATAGCTTGCTAAAACAAGTTCTTGTCAGGCCTTCTGCAACAGCTAGGTCTGTTTTACTTGGTGTACTTCTTTAAGGTTTATTATCTAAAGTAATGAATATTGCTTGTTTCATTTGGAGCAAACTGACTCTCAGAGCTAGGAATGCTGAGAACATCCAGACCTGCCTGGAATATTGCCTGTATTTTTGCTTGGTATGTGACATTATTTGTAATTGTGCCCTGCCACAGGCAATTTAACAGATGGGTGAAGAGTCCAGTGGGGAATCTACAGTGGGGAGGAGAAATGTCTGTTCTGGCATGTGTTTGTAGCGTAGCATGCTGGACTGTGACCTGGACAGTCTACTCCTGGCCTTATGTTCCTGACCCTGTAAATGGGTGAGGGATCCAGACTGTGCCTACCATGTGATTCTAACATGTCAATCCCATGTCTCTAAGTGCCCTTATGGTAGTCTCTCACAGAGCTTATATCGCTACCAAAACCCTGTACTCTTGCCTCTTGGGACCCCAGAAGTGACACCAAGTACTGGCGGTAATGCGCATGAAAGGTGTCTCCTCACCCCCACTGGAAGCCAGTGGAGCAGTTATCTATGTAGGGACTTGCAAGTTCTGTATACCCCCAAAAAACTGTACTGGCAGGTATCTCTGAAACAGAACAAAAACTTAGTTCTGCATGCCACAGGCCCTGGATTGGGCCCTGTATGTTTGTCGCTTTGAGCCATACCACATGTGACTTAGGAGACAGATTGGCTCTGCATCCACCTTACAATGGGGAAATAAGCAGAAAAGGGACAGGACAGACAATAAATTAGGGAGAATCAACAGGATGGTCAGTGCTCAGAGCATCTCTGCATTTGGCCCTTGGTAGATGAACATCCCTTTCAATTAAAGGGATCGATTGGTATAAAGCCTTACTTGTACAAATACATACACTGATTTCAGTGGGACCATGTGTGCAATTACTTATGTGAGTAGCTTGCAGGATCAGCCCATAAGACAGAATCTATTTTTCTGTGGAAAGCTTTGGTAAAGAACACATCAATCTGCATTTGAGGCCATTAGTAACTGTTAAAATAACATTAGGGAGTGAGTTAAGGGTGATGGAGTAACTTTATAAAAAAATTGGATTCTTTAAAGAAGATGGCCAGGGGAAACATTAACAATCACTTTAATTCTAAATGATGTGGTGGCAATTTCACTAATAGCCTAAGAGTTTCATATGCAGTTGCCTGCTCAGTACAGAATATGATGATGGTCTCTCTCCATAGAGGGTATATCGTAGAAGGTATGCCGTTCAGTAGGAAGCCAGTCTAAGTCTACCTGATGGCGTTGTAGTAATTAAAAAGGTGAGCTTCAAGTTTACAGTGATGGCAGAACTGTCACCTTTAGCGAACTTCAAATATAGTGAGTGATACTGGTTATGTTCCACTCTTATGGTAGTTTATGAATACAGATGCAATGAGGAAAATGAGGTACTATCTAGTCTCTTGTCCTGGCCCTCTTCATCTCATGTATCCATTACTGCCATCTCCCCTACTCTGGCCTTGACAAATGCCATGTCCGTCCTTTCGAAACATTGCTGCAAAAACCTTTTTCCTGGCTCATCACTTCAACGATTTCCTCATTTGAATTCTTCCATGGCTCCCCCTTCTGCATTTCTTTAAAAAAACAAACAAACAAAACCCTTACTCATCTTCACTTTTTAAGGCTCTTGATCTGTTAACTCTTGTACAATGTCAAGATGTCAACCTTTAATTCTGCTCCACCAATAATGCCAGCCTTCATTGCCCATCTCTCAAATTTTCTATGAAGCATTTTTCTCCTTGCTCATGTCCCACTCCTTATGCGTGGGAAGAAGCACCATTTCAAGCTGCTCACCTCCCTGGACTCTGCAGTCCCTCATTTCTAAAAGGGGAGGGTGCCAAGAGAGGGGACAAAATCAAAATCACAAACCATTGCAAATTCATACCAACTACACTACTAATCTAACTAAGAACAAGATACACCTAATAATAGTAGAAGAAAGGGTGTAGCAGACCAGGGAAGAGAACCAGGGTCTGCAAAGTCTCAGGTTAGCACCCTAACCCATGATGCTCCAGGGACTGGAAGGAGATGAGGAACAGTGCAGAGTGTTGGCTGCTAACACACTCACTCAGGCCTGAATACTCAGTGCCACAAGGTAGTATGCATGTTGTCCCAATGGCCAAAACTTGCTAGCGAGTTCCAACAAAAGTGTGGAGTGTGCAGCCACCTCCCAAGGGCAAGGCTCTGTGCAGACAATCACCTCAGAGAACCCAAGGTACAGGTGAGTAGTACTGCAAAGCAGAACACACACATCTTGCTCTATTTCTAGTTAATTGTGATTAATGAGACACTTTCTAGTAAATGAGATACTTTCTAGTAAATATAAATATCTAAAGTTCTAAAACATTAAAATATATACTAGTATGTCACTTTCTTAGCCGATTAATCCAATATTGAATTGTACTGCTTCCGCCATAACATTAATCACTTCACTTATTGTTTAGAGTTCAGCAATCTAGACAGCTTGAGATAAGATAAAAGTTGGGTCACCTTGGCTAGCCACTAGTCTGTGTGTGTTGAATTTCACATGGTGACACCATGGCTACACAGAGTAACCCAGATAAAAGACTTTCTCAAAGACATTTTGGGCCAAATCTGGCTTACCTTACTTGGACAAGTTGTCCCAGTGAAGTCAGTGGGATGATTCGTGTGGGTGAAACAAGCAGTACTTTGCTCTATATATGACTTTTCATGTCACTGGATAGTTTGAACAATTTTTGGTAAACTTTAGAATCCTAGAGCCCTTTCTTTCTCAGTATATTTACTTTAAAGTATTTTTTTTTCATCTGCAGCACAGTATGGCATAGTTAGTGACTGATTGCTATGGTAAATATGTGCAAATTGTAGAGGAGAGTGGCTAGATGACCTATGTTACTGGCTATATAATCTTTAAACTGATAAGCAGTATAAAGTAACACTGAAAAATTCTTAATGAATACTTCTTACATTAAATAATTAATTTTTAAGTTCCACCTATATTGACCCTTGGGTGTGTCATATGACAAATATATACATTTCCTAGGCTATCAATTTAGTTTTTATATTACCATCTAACAATGGCCCCAAACCTACAACTCTTTTCATGTGAGTAGTCCTAACACATGCTATTTACCCTGTTGAAATAGGTAAATATACTTGTATGACTTAGGATAACTCACATGAGTAAGAATTGCAGCCTTGGGCCCAAATTTTATTTCTTTTGTCATACATTATCTAATTGCTTGCTGCATATTATTGTTCTTCCTGATGAAAGAATCAGGCTTAGCTATGTTTGGCAGTACACTTAAAGGAGAAGTAATGGATAAAGGCATATTTGTATTCATTGTGTTTGTCACTGGTACTAATAACTTATAAAGCTACACCTTAGACAATGTCTCCTTATTAAAAATATTTAAGTTGGGGACTGGATCACCTAAAGGGCTTGGTAATAAAATATGGAACCTTTCCCTTCTTAGACACGAGATGAAATCCAGCCCAATTTAGTAGTGAGCTAAAGTTGTCATCTGGTGGCTATTTTCATAGCGTTTGTAACAGGAGTTTATGGTCTCCCTCCAGTTCCTAATGGACAAGCATCTGCAACACAGAATCCCTATCACATTTGTTGTTGACTCTAATGCTGGTAAGTTCAGCACAGAAATCCAGGGCTGAATGGGAATGAGATTGAACCCATTGCCCTCTAGAGGGTGACCAATTCTAGACCAGTGGTCTCCAAAGTGGGGTGCCCAAGAGGATCCTTGGGAGTGCACGGCAGGAGGAGCGCTTTTCCCCCCCCCTTTGCTTCGGCAAAAATGGTAGAGCGGGCACAGCAGGGGGTGCGTGCTCAAAAATTTTTTACTGATAGGGGTGCGTGCGATCAAAAAAGTTTGGAGACCACTGCTCTAGAAGATGAGCGAAATTTGAGGGGTTGGGAGAACTGAGAAACTATAGCAGGGGTTGGCATCCTTTCAGAAGTGGTGTGCCGAGTCTTCATTTATTCATTCTAATTTAAGGTTTTGCGTGCCGTAATACATTTTAACGTTTTTAGAAGGTCTCTTTCTATAAGTCTAAAATATATAACTAAACTATTGTTGTATGTAAAGTAAATAAGGTTTTTAAAATGTTTCATTTAAAATTAAGTTAAAATGCAGAGCCCCCCCAGACTGGTGGCCAGGACCCAGGCAGTGTGAGTGCCACTGAAAATCAGCTCGCATGCCGCCTTTGGCACGTGTGCCATAGGTTGCCTACCCCTGAACTATAGGATGTATTGAAGGAGGAAGAAAAGGAACAAAACTTAAGGGTGATGTGGTCAGAGAACTTGATGGGGCTAGAAAAATGTGCTCAGGTCCAGGTGGTTGCCTGGGGGTTGGTAACAGTGAATTTGTCTTGACTGTTTGTTGCAAAGTAAAAACATTTTTAAAAAAGAAAGGGAGCATTTTTAAATAATGTTTTTGCTGACCTTGACATCCTACAGGTTAGACATGGCATAACATATTCTGGTTAATGCATTATTTAATATATACCCCTGAAGCCATTATAGCAGTCCTACTTTTACTGCTCCTCACTGTACCTTTAAAGGTAAAGAATTTGCACAGGCCTCTGGAGCAGTGCATGAGCATGTTCTATTCCCCACACTCCTGTACAGTATTTCCATGGGGACAAATCATGAGCTAGCTTATTGCAGCATGTTGGTCAAGAGCACTGGAAATGTTTTTGCCACACTGGTGAGTGCAGCAGGCCATCGATGTGACTCAGGGTATGTCTACACTACGAAATTAGTTCGAATTTATAGAAGCCGGTTTTATAGAAATCGGTTGTATACAGCCGATTGTGTGTGTCCCCACATAAAATGCTCTAAGTGCTCTAGTCGGCGGACTGCGTCCACAGTACCGAGGCTAGCGTCGACTTCCGGAGCATTGCACTATGGGTAGCTATCCCACAGCTATCCCGCAGTCTCCGCCGCCCATTGGAATTCTGGGTTGAGATCCCAATGCCCGGATGATGCAAAACAGTGTCGCGGGAGGTTCTGGGTACATGTCGTCAGGCACTCCCCCTCCGTCACAGCAACGGCAGACAATAGATTCGCGCCTTTTTACCTGGGTTACCTGTGCAGACAACATACCACGGCAAGCATGGAGCCCGCTCAGCTCACCGTCACCATATGTCATCTGGGTGCCAGCAGACATGGGACTGCATTGCTACACAGCAGCAGCAGCTAACTGCCTTTTGGTGGTAGACGGTGCAGTAGACTGGTAGCCTTCATCGGCGATCTGGGTGCTGGCAGCTGTGGGGCTGGCAGCCGTAGGGCTGCATTGCACCAGCCCCTTGCCTTTTGGCAGTAGATGGTGTATTACAACTGGTAACCGTCCTATTACAAATTGGATCATCGCACATTAGCAGAATCTTCCCTGAGCAGCAGATCGTGCAATAGGCCTGAAGGCCATCATAGTACACTAACTGCCAAGCGCCCAGTATTTGCTGCCAAGCACCCAGAAGATGCCGAGGGCTATCAGTCATGCTGCACCGTTGTCTTAAGATGTAAAAAATAGATTTGTTCTGTATTCATTTGCTTCCCCCTCCCTCCGTCAAATCAACGGCCTGCTAAACCCAGGGTTTTCAGTTTAATCTTTGGGGGGACCATTCTGTGTGACAGTTGTTTGTGTTTCTCCCTGATGCACAGCCACCTTTCTTGATTTTAATTCCCTGTACCTGTATGCCATGTCGTCACTCGGCCGGCTCTCCCTCCCGCCCTCCCTCCTTCCCCTGGTCCGTCAGATACTAGTTTCGCGCCTTTTTTCAGACCAGGCGCCATAACTAGCACTGGGATCATGGAGCCCGCTCAGATCACCGCGGCAATTATGAGCACTATGAACACCACGCGCATTGTCCTGGAGTATATGCAGAGCCAGGACATGCCAAGGTGAAACCCAGACCAGCCGAGGAGGCGATTGCAGCGCGGCGAAGAGAGTGATGAGGAAATTGACATGGACATAGACCTCTCACAAGGCACAGGCCCCAGCAATGTGGAAATCATGGTGTCACTGGGGCAGGTTCATGGCGTGGAACGCCGATTCTGGGCCCGGGAAACAAGCACAGACTGGTGGGACCGCATCGTGCTGCAGGTGTGGGACGATTCCCAGTGGCTGCGAAACTTTCGCATGCGTAAGGGCACTTTCATGGAACTTTGTGACTTGCTTTCCCCTGCCCTGAAACGCCAGAATACCAGGATGAGAGCAGCCCTCACAGTTGAGAAGCGAGTGGCGATAGCCCTGTGGAAGCTTGCAACGCCAGACAGCTACCGGTCAGTCGGGAATCAATTTGGAGTGGGCAAATCTACGGTGGAGGCTGCTGTGATCCAAGTTGCCAGGGCAATGAAAGACCTGGTGATATCAAGGGTAGTGACTCTGGGCAACGTGCAGGCAATAGTGGATGGTTTTGCTGAAATGGGATTCCCAAACTGTGGTGGGGCCATAGACGGAACCCATATCCCTATCTTGGCACCGGAGCACCAAGCCACCGAGTACATAAACCACAGGGGGTACTTTTCAATGCTGCTGCAAGCCCTGGTGGATCACAAGGGACGTTTCACCAACATCAATGTGGGATGGCCGGGAAAGGTACATGATGCTCGCGTCTTCAGGCACTCTGGTCTGTTTCGAAAGCTGGAGGAAGGGACTTTCTTCCCGGACCAGAAAGTGACCATTGGGGATGTTGAAATGCCTATCGTGATCCTTGGGGACCCAGCCTACCCCTTAATGCCATGGCTCATGAAGCCGTACACAGGCAGCCTGGACAGTGGTCAGGACCTGTTCAACTATAGGCTGAGCAAGTGCCGAATGGTGGTGGAATGTGCATTTGGACGTTTAAAAGCGCGCTGGCGCAGCTTACTGACTCGCTCAGACCTCAGCGAAAAGAATATCCCCATTGTTATTGCTGCTTGCTGTGCGCTCCACAATATCTGTGAGAGTAAGGGGGAGACATTTATGGCGGGGTGGGAGGTTGAGGCAACTCGCCTGGCCGCTGATTACGCGCAGCCAGACACCAGGGCAGTTAGAGGAGCACAGCAGGGCGCGGTGTGCATCAGAGAAGCTTTGAAAACGAGTTTTGTGACGGGCCAGGCTACTGTGTGAAACTTCTGTTTGTTTCTCCTTGATGAACTCTCCAACCCCCCCGACCCGGTTCACTCTACTTCCCTGTAAACCAACCACCCCACCCGCCCCTCCCCACTTCGAGCACCGCTTGCAGAGGCAATAAAGTCATTGTTTTTTCACATTCATGCATTCTTTATTAATTCCTCACACAAGTAGGGGGATAATTGCCAAGGTAGCCTGGGATGGGTGGGGGAGGAGGGACGGAAAAGGACACACTGCATTTTAAAACTTTAACTCTTATTGAAGGCCAGCCTTCTGATGCTTGGGCGATCATCTGGGGTGGAGTGACTGGGTGGCCGGAGGCCCCCCCACCGTGTTCTTGGGCGTCTGGGTGAGGAGGCTATGGAACTTGGGGAGGAGGGCTGTTGGTTAAACAGGGGCTGTAGCGGCAGTCTCTGCTCCTGCTGCCTTTCCTGCAGCTCAACCATACACTGGAGCATATCAGTTTGATGCTCCAGCAGACGGAGCATTGACTCTTGCCGTCTGTCTGCAAGCTGACGCCACCTATCATCTTCAGCCCGCCACTTGCTCTTTTCATCCCGCCATTCAGCCCGCCACCTCTCCTCTCGTTCATATTGTGCTTTTCTCATGTCCGACATTGACTGCCTCCACGCATTCTGCTGTGCTCTATCAGCGTGGGAGGACATCTGGAGCTCCGTGAACATATCGACCCGCGTCCTCTGTTTTCTCTTTCTAATGTTCACTAGCCTCTGCGAAGGAGAAACATTTGCAGCTGGTGGAGGAGAAGGGAGAGGTGGTTAAAAAAGACACATTTTAGAGAACAATGGGTACACTCTTTCGTTACAAGGTCGCATTTTTCCTCTGCCTGCCATTTAAAATGGGTTTTCAATGTAAAAGGAGGGGCTGCGGTTTCTGGGTTAACATGCAGCACAAACCCAAGTAAACCACCCCCCCCACACACACACCCGATTCTCTGGGATGATCACTTCACCCCTCCCCCCACCGCGTGGTTAACAGTGGGGAACATTTCTGTTCAGAAGAGCAGGAACGGGCACCTCTGAATGTCCCCTTAATAAAATCACCCCATTTCAACCAGGTGACCGTGAATGATATCACTCTCCTGAGGATAACAAAGAGAGATAAGGAATGGATATTGTCTGCATGCCAGCAAACACCGGGACCATACGCTGCCATGCTTTGTTATGCAGTGATTCCAGACTACGTGCTACTGGCCTGGCGTGGTAAAGTGTCCTACCATGGTGGACGGGATAAGGCAGCCCTCCCCAGAAACCTTTTGCAAAGGCTTTGGGAGTACATGAAGAAGAGCTTTCTGGAGATGTCCCTGGAGGATTTCCGCTCCATCCCCATACACGTTAACAGACTTTTCCAGTAGATGTACTGGCCGCGATTGCCAGGGCAAATTAATCATTAATCATTAAACACGCTTGCTTTTAAACCATGTGTAATATTTACAAAGGTACACTCACCAGAGGTCTCCTGTGTGCCCTGAGGGTCTTGGGTGAGTTCGGGGGTTACTGGTTCCAGGTCCAGGGTGACAAACATATCCTGGCTGTTGGGGAAACCGGTTTCTCTGCTTCCTTGCTGCTGTGAGCTACCTACAGTACCTCCATCCTCATCTTCCTCGTTCCCCGAACCCTCTTCCCTGTGTGTTTCTCCATTGACGGAGTCATAGCACACGGTTGGGGTAGTGGTGGCTGCACTCCCTAGAATGGCATGCAGCTCCGCGTAGAAGCGGCAAGTTTGCGGCTCTGCCCCGGACCTTCCATTTGCTTCTCTGGCTTTGTGGTAAGCTTGCCGTAGCTCCGTAATTTTCACGCGGCACTGCTGTGTGTCCCTGTTATGGCCCCGGTCCTTCATGGCCTTGGAGACCTTTTCTAATACTTTGCCATTTCTTTTACTGCTACGGAGTTCAGCTAGCACTGATTCATCTCCCCATATGGCGAGCAGATCCCGTACCTCCCGTTCGGTCCATGCTGGAGCTCTTTTGCGATCCTGGGACTCCATCACGGTTACCTGTGGTGATGAGCTCTGCGTGGTTACCTGTGCTCTCCACGCTGGGTAAACAGGAAATGAAATTCAAACGTTCGCGGGTCTTTTCCTGTCTACCTGGTCAGTGCATTTGAGTTGAGAGTGCTGTCCAGAGCGGTCACAATGAAGCACTGTGGGATAGCTCCCGGAGGCCAATAACGTCGAATTCCGTCCACACTACCCCAATTCCGACCCGCAAAGGCCGATTTTATCGCTAATCCCCTCGTCGAAAGTGGTGTAAAGAAACCGGTTTAAAGGGCCCTTTAAGTCGAAAGAAAGGGCTTCGTTGTGTGGACGTGTCCAGGCTTAATTCGATTTAATGCTGCTAAAGTCGACCTAAACCCGTAGTGTAGACCAGGCCTCAGTCTTTCCTTTCCTTTCAATTCATTTGACCCCAAATTGAAGTAGGAGTCAAGCAGCAAGCCAGTTAGTTCTTTCTTAATGTAAGAGTAGTGTCTAAGGGGCCCAGTAAAGGGATTGGGGGTCTCATTGTGCTAGGTGCTGTACACGAACCCATAACGAAAGGATTCTCCCTGTCCAAAGATCTTACAGTGTAGGTATAAAATGAGACAGCTGGCAGGGGGAGCACAAGGTCACAGTGAGGAGATTAGAAGTGTTAATAAGTAGCGGTCTCACACCAAACCAGCTCTTTAACCATTAGATCTGGTTGGAAAAGTTATTTTTTCCATGGAAAGTTTTTTGACAACTAAAATATTTCCCTCAGACTTTTGTGCTTTAAATTTTGAGTTTTTGTTGGAATATTGAAAACCTGAAACATTCCAGTTCAAAATAGTGCTGCTGTGCTTCATTGGAACTGTAGTTTGCTTTATGCTCCCATTCTCTTCTATGGACTGGGCTCTCACTACATCTCCCATGATATGCCACTTTTATCCACTCTTGGGGAGGGGAAGAATTGCACATAGGAGTCCCTGGCTATAGTGCATCATGGGAAGTATAGCCCAGCCCAGAGAGGAGAATGGAAGCTTAAGGCACCCAAACTGTAACACCCATAAGGAACAGTGATGCCATTTCAAATTTTGGCTTAAATATTTCAATTTCCCATTAAAAGCAAACACTTTTCACAAAAAATTGAGCTCAGTCAAAAATCCCAATTTTCTGTTGGAAAAACAGTTTCAGCAGAAAATTTTCAACCAGCCCAGCTAGCTGCTATCAAATGTCTTTTAGGCATTTTGGCAGCAGTGGATTTTTAAGGAGAGATTTCAAGTAGTCTCCCCTCCTGTGTTGCCGTGCTTAGCAGTAGCTGACTCTGAGTGTGTGCACGCATGGCCTAGGCCGTCCCGCTGTTGGGGATAAGATTCCATCCCTTTCTCAATGTATTGCTTAAAACTTTCGCACAAGAACATCTCTTGTACCCAGGCTCTTGCTTGCTTTTTCAGGATTTGAGCTATAGTGAGTAGGACCAGAATGTTAACAGCTTACTTGTTTACAATTTCAGGCAAAAGGATTTACATATAGAGAATTAAAAAAAAAAAATAGACCCAGAATCTGGGGGGAAGTAAATGGCAGTGTTAATTACAGGTTAGTGAATCACTAAGTCTATATAGCTTCTGTAACATGAGATTGAAGGGTGTGGTTGTGGTGGTTGTTGAAGTACCCTGCATGACACTGTAAGATTAAGCAGAGCTCATTTTATAATTTCTTTTATCCTTTCTTCCACTATGCGGCTGGTGAGAGACTGAGGGCAAAATTCTTAACTGATGTAAAGTTTTATTGTTAGTAACAGACAAGCATCGTCAGCACCAGTGATGAGCTCCCAAAATCCTAAGAACCGGTTCCCTACCGGGTCCTCGGCAGCACTTTGGCGGGGCGGGGGTGTTGTCTTCACTCGCTTCGGGCTTTCGGTGGCATTTTGGTGGCAGGTACTTCACCCGGAGTGAGTGAAGGGGGGGGGTAGTGGTGGAGGGGCCGGAGGAGCCTCCCCAGCTGGGAGCTCAGGCGGGCCGGGCAGGACAGTCCCGCGGGCCGGATGTGGCCCGCGGACCGGAGTTTGCTCACCCGCCTACCCCTTTAGGAACCGGTTCTACACCGGCTTCTAAATTTAACAACGGGTTCTTGCGAACTGGCTCCAGCTCATCACTGGTCAGCACTTAACAAATTTAAAAAATGGGTTTTTATGATTCTCATTTTCCATTTTATGACAAACAGAACAAATAATTCACATATATTTCCATTCACATTTTGAAAAATTATTAAATTTCCTGGGAAAAGTGTAGGTGGGTGGGCGGGAACTAGTAAATCTGAACTGATTACTAATTATAATATCTACTGTAGTTGTAAATGCATTACATTCTTCTTGATCTCATGAATAGTACCTTGGGATTATAATTGGTGGCAATATTCATTATGGTCAATATGTATAACTTCTCAGTGGACTTCTTCCTGGTGACCTGTTTTCCATGAATTCTGAGCCAGATTCTCTGTTTTAGCTGAGCAGTGTTCAGCAAAGGAATGGAGGAGGATGCGCACCAAAGCTGACTTTCAGATACCTTTTTGTGTCTTCCTGTATTCTCTGGATGACCAGGAGTCAGTTCAGCCCCCAGCATAAATTAGAGCAGCCCGGAGGCTGCTCTAACTCATGCTAAGCTGCAACAGCCAGGAATAGCTGAAATGCAGCACAGTCCAGCCAAACCTTTGCTTTGCCTAAACCAAGGTCTGCTATCCTGGCAGCTCTTTGTTGACTGGGGCACCTTCTTATGTGATGGGTAATCTTGTGGGATTTATGTCTATCCTCGTTGGGTTGCGAGAGCAGAACAGAGACTCTGCCCTTCTATATATGAAGAATGAATAATTTTCTGCCTGCAGCATAATGTTGTTGCCAATCATGGGAAATTAACTTTTTCTCATTCTTCTGTTCTTACATAGCAAAAATGAAATCATGCTGGACAATAAGAATCTATTTCTAATCTGTTATTCTGGGTTTGTCTTGTGTAACTGAGCGCACCAATGGCAAAACTCCTATTGATTTCAGTGGGGCCTGGATGTCCCCTTAAATATTTGATTCTCAATCCCATTGAGAGAGTGATGTTGCACCACTGTAAAACTGTTGTAACAGAGTGGAGAATCTGGCCTGCCATGTTGTATACAACACCAATTCTTTCTTCTAGCAACCTCAAGATAACACCAGTTGTTGGAACACCTGCTTATTGGCTATTGATGTTTATGGATTGGAGCAATATTCACCTTCAATCATGGAAGCTCCATGTGGGAGCTGTTAAATTAATTCCTGCTTTTGCTGCTGATGCTCGTCTAGTTTTCATGGTGGATTTCATTGAATCTTTATTGTTTTGCCATGTGATACTTAGTGACCTGCATTCTAAGTGCACGTTATTTTTCAAAGCACTTTGACTCGTTTTTTCTTTCAAAATTAGCTACATTTTTCTTCCTGTACTTTGAATTAAAACTATGTAGAATGCACCCCCAGAAGCCTGTGCCTTTCACAAACCTCTGATTGACGAGCATTTGGAAATTAGATTGCATATAAAATATTTTTGAAGGAGCTAGTCAGTTCACTGTCTTGTGGTAAGTAAACCCAGGTGCGCACACAGGAATAAGTTTAAGATTATTTTATTCCAAGCTCCAGCAAACGCTCTGCTTCACACAGTGTTGGGTTTTTGCTTACTTTTGATCCTACTTGCAGCACTGGGATTCACTGGCAATAGCTATCTGGTGGCTTAAAGGGATAAGTGTTGCATCAAGATTTTTTCAGGGCTGGTGCAACTTTTTGCTCCTGGTTAATGGCAGGTGCAAATCCTACTACAGATCAAATACTTAAATATTTTAGGGGTAGGATTTTTATCCAAAACTAATTGTGGACACTTCTGCATTCACACAAAGTGTCTGGGTGGAAGCGGTATAAAAATAAGGTGCTTAATATACATTCTTAAAATTATATTTAATAATAAGGCTAGTGTAGTAATTAAACGGGTCTGTTTTAAATTGTAGAGACTGATGCTGTTTTTGAAAGCAGGAAGTCTAATTTTTTTAATTCTAGTAGTTTAAGTTTGTACAATGAAGAGAATGATGTTATATATTTAATTATATATTTAATTATATATTTAATATGAGCTGATGACTTCCCTGTTTTGCAGGTTTTGCTGATCTTTGCAAAAGAAGACAACCAAAGTGATGGGTTCTGGTGGGCTTGTGATAGAGCTGGATACAGGTGCAATTTTGCCAGAACACCAGAGTCAGCGCTTGAATGTTTTCTTGATAAGCACCATGAAATAATTGTCATAGATCACAGGCATGCCAGATACTTTGATGCAGAAGCAATCTGCAGGTAACTTAATGGACGTTGTGCTTCTATTGAATGTCACGATGCATTGCAGAATACCACCTTGAATGGGCATAACAAAATCAAGACACAATGACATACAGAAAACAAGTTTGGAGACTGAGGACAGGGATTGCAGTACTCCATCACAAAGGAAAAAATAAAAACTACTTTGGCGGCTAAGACAGCAATAGAAATTACATTTAGTATATGAAGACACCTATTGTCAATAGGGCTGACACGTGACCAATAATGCCATCATTTTTGGTTCACAGCTTCCATAGGATCTTGAACCAGAGCTACCATAAAATCTTTCCACAGTGTGTGGTCATCACTTTTAGACTTACTCCTCTGAGAAATTAATCCTGCATCAACAGTTGGAGCAGCAGGGACTAGTGGAACACTGTCATTTGTCCCCTGGGTCTGCCACACTTCACTGATGGCACTTTAGTGAAGTTCATGTCATTCTTTGCATATGTGTGTGGTACTCTGTGTCAAAGCAGCTGCTTCTAAGTTTACAACCATTTATCATTAGGATTCTGGGGAAGGTATCTTTCCAACTGTTTCATTTATTTTACACAGCATGTCATGCTCTGCGCTTTTTCATCAGACCATCATGGGCAAATTTTGGCATGTTTATCCTGAATAGTATTTTACCATTCAGACAATTTTATTTATTTCAGTGGAACTACACACAGAGTAAGTGATTACCTGGTGGAAGTAAGGCATGGGCGGTATGAGGCTAGCCTCCAGCCCTGCCCCTTCCATGCCTGCTCCCCACCAGAGCCCAATGCCATCTACCGCAGTCACTGGCTGTACCCCAGGCTAGCACCCCCAGCCCCTGGAGCGCTGGGCGGCATGGCCCCAGCCCCCGGAGCACCGGGACCACTGCACAGGGGGAGCCGCACTGTGTGAAACAGAATGGAGTCTGGGGGCGGAGCATGGGTGGGGCCACACCTGGCTGTTTGGGGAGGCACAGCCTCCCCCAGCCTATGATACCCACTGCCCATGAAGTAAAGGTTTCTGAATCTGGTCTAATGTTAATGTGTTTTTAAAAAAATAAATAAAAAGAGGACCCTTTATTACTCACATATGGCAGGAAAGCCATTCCATATTTGACAATCAATCATATAATTTCAGTGTCTCAACAAGATGCACCTAATGGTTCTGAGACCTGTTGCAAAAGGCCTTTTTTTTTTTTAATGGTTCATATATGGTACAATTTATGGAAAGTAGAGCTGGTCTAACTGATTATCCTGTACCTATCCCTACAAAAACAGGCTTGTTCCCTTAAGTACCTTTTCTAGTGTTCAGTCTACTTTCTGAAGTCCTAAGCAATAAGGCTTCCACCACTTTCCTTCTGAAACTATTTCACAGTCTAACATCGCAATTTTCCTAATATTCAGCCTACATTTCCCCCCCTTTTTACCATTACTCCTAGTTTCTACCATTCCTTTCTTACCATCATTCCTAATTGTACCTTCTTATGCCATGTTAAATAATTGCTCTCTCTGGTGTTTAACCCTTCAGATATTTGTAAACTGTGATTGTTCACCCTTCTAGTTGTTGCTTAACCAAGCTATGTGTGTAGTTTTAGCTTTCCTCACAATTTAGTTGCCATATTATTTTTTTGTGCTCTTCTCTGAACAACATCTAATTTGTCAATGTGTCCCTGATATCTTGATGTCCACATCTTCTGGGAACAAACCCATCATGATAGATGGGTTTAAGGATTTGCAGATGGGGCAGGCACTAGAGATCCCATGAATCCTTAGTCTGTGAGGGGAAAAGCATGTTTTGTCTGCAGGAATCCAGGGCCGTGGCAGTTGAGGGCTGGCCTCTCTTAGTGCTCTGTACATTTCTCCCACCATGCAGAACAACTCCTTGTAGGAGCTGTGCTGCCATTGACCATACCTTTCACACCTCTGCCCTATACCACCGATAGGAGTAGGAGATGTAGATGAGAATTAATGCTTCATTTTCTAATCTTCCACCAAGATCTCTTTTTTGGCAATCAACTAATGAAAGTAGGGAGTATGCCATAAAGCAAGGGTGGGCAAACTTTTTGGCTCAAGGGCCACATGTGGGTATGGAAATTGTATGTCGGGCCATGAATGCTCTCAAAAGTGGGGGTGAAGGTGCGGGGGGGCAGTGAGGGCTACGGCTAGGGATATGACTCTGGGGTAGAGCTGGGGATGAGGGGTTGGGGGTGCAGGAGGGTGCTCCAGGCTGGGATCGAGGGGTTCAGAGGGAAGGAGGGGGATCAGGGCTGGTGCATGGGAGGGTGTCCGGGGTGCAGGCTCTGGCAGCACTTACCTCAAGCGGCTTCCAGAAGCAGCGGCATGTCTCCCCTTTGGCTCCTACGCGGCCAGGCGGAGTCAATGGGAGCTGCAGGGGCGGCGCTTGGGGTGGGAGCAGTGTGTGGAGTCCCCTGACAAGCCCCAGACCCCACTCCCTGACTGGAGCACCAGAATGCGGCAAGCACCAGACCCCGCTCCCCGGTGGGAGCTCGAGGCCCAGATTAAAACATCTTGGGGACCAGATGCGGCCCCCGGATCATAGTTTGCCCACCCCTGCCATATAGACAGACTGCTCCCCCTTCAAGCCCACCATACAATCCACACATCCATGGAATCCAAACCAAATTAAATTGGTGAGAAGGGGCTTCTCCGGGTTCCTTTGGTTTGGACAGATGCAGCTTCCTGCTCTCCCAAGGTTTGGGGCCTTTGGCCCAGAATTGAGGGAATGTGAACCTAGTATCCTTAAAGACCCAAAAATGAAATGGATAAAGTGCAAAAAATGTTTTTGGATGTCCTCTACCATTTTCCAGACTTGACTTTATAGAATCTTCTCTGAGGCTTTGTTCATTTTCTGTTATATAGAAGGTGAAGAAATTCAAAGTTGTCAATAAAGCATGGTGTGATATAGTGTGACACAGGACTTTTCTCCTTTCAGGTCAATCCGTGCTACAAAGCCATCGGAACACACTGTGATACTTGCTGTTGTTCCCCGCATGTAGGTATTTCTTTATATTTTTGTGAAAGTTTTGTTCTGTTCAAGAAAATGTTTATTATATACAATCAGTAATAATGTTTGCATGATGATGGGCAGTCTCATAGGCCACAAGCTACTATTTGTAGCTTGTGTGGAATATATTATCACTAGAAGTATTTGTTTTTACATAAAGAGGAAAAGATCAGTGATGTCGTCTTGTGGTAGGTTCACTTATTCTGTCTGATTGCAGACAAAACTATAACTTATTGCATTCTCTCACTGAAGAGGGTCATAACATAATGGCCTAAATATCAAAAAAATATAGAAAGCTGTGATGGAAGTTTTAGAAAGAATGTTGTAGCCAATAACATCTTGGGGTTATGTGGGATAGGGTGGAGTAGGGAGAGACTCAGGCCTGGTCCACACTAACCCCCCACTTCGAACTAAGATACGCAACTTCAGCTACGTGAATAACGTAGCTGAAGTTGAAGTACCTTAGTTTGAACTTACTGCAGGTCCAGACGCGGCAGGCAGGCTCCCCCGCCGATGCCATGTACTCCTCTCGCCGAGCAGGAGTACCGGCGTCGACGGCGAGCACTTCTGGGATCGATTTATCGCGTCTAGACAAGATGCAATAAATCGATCCCAGAAGATCGATTGCTTACCGCCGAACCCGGAGGTAAGTATAGACCTACCCTAAGAAATATAAATATAAGAAAACTTAACAGTCGCTTGATAGAAGGCAGGTCCCACATTCACTGGAATTTCCTGAAGTCTTAACTCTGCTTTTACTCTTTGCTCTGTTTTTTACACAGTTTACTCAGACAAAATTCCCATTGACTTTAATTGAGTGTCGCTTTAGTAAGGACTGAGGGCTTCTTCCTGTAAGTGGTTCTCAACCAGGGGGCTGCAAGCAGGTTTCAGGGGGTCTGCCAAGCATGGCTGGCATCAAACTTTCTAGGGCCCAGGGCAGAAAGCCAAAGCCCTGCCGGATGGGACTGCATCCAGGGACCCAGAGCCCCACCACAAGGGGCTGAAGCTGAAGCCTGATCAACTTAGTTTTGTGGTGTCCCCTGTGGTATGGGGGCCCAGGCAATTGCCCTCCTTGCTACCCCCTAATGGCGGCTCTGGCTTTTATATGCAGAAAACAGTTGTTGTGGCACAGATGGGCAGTGGAGTTTTTATAGCATGTTGGGGGGGCCTCAGAAAGAAAAAGACCGAGAACCCCTGCTGTAAGGCATTTGATTAACTCCTGTAAGGTGCCGAACAAGCTCAGCTGTCACAGAAATCAGAAAGCTCATGGGGAATTAAGGGCATACAGCACCTCACAGAATTCTTTCCAAAGAAATGGACTTAGGATTTGACTTGTTATGAGGAACACAACTAATATTAGTTATCAGCTTGAAGGGAAAAAGAGAGAGAGGAGTGCTAACAAAGATAAGGAACAGAACAATAATGAAGAGCCCATGACATTTCTAAGAGCTCAATGAAAAGTTCTAGAGATGCATACAAATTATATCACATTATTATTCCAAGGCAGTCTTGTCAAATCTAATCATGGCTCTGCATACTGTATAACTAAAGGAAATAGCGAGGTCATTTCCCCCACCTAGTTCTGTTTGTTTTCTAATTGTGTGACCAGGTAATCATAACAAAATAAAATATAAAAGATTTATTGGTCATTTTCACTCTTTAATGAATAACTAACTTTAGTTTTTTTTTCTCCTCTGTGTATACCTCTATCCCAGGGGTAGGCAACCTATGGCACGGGTGCCAAAGGCAGCACGCGAGCTGATTTTCAGTGGCACTCACACTGCCGGGTCCGGGCCACTGGTCCAAGGGGCTCTGCATTTTAATTTAATTTTAAATGAAGCTTCTTAAACATTTTAAAAACCTTATTTACTTTATATACAACAATAGTTTAGTTACATATTATAGACGTATAGAAAGGGACCTTCTAAAAACATTAAAATGTATTACTGGCACATGAAACCTTAAATCAGAGTGAATAAATGAAGACTTGGCACACCACTTCTGAAAGGTTGCCAACCCCTGCTCTATCCTCTTTATATTCGCTTTCTTTGTAAAAAAAACTCTTCTCTCTACCTGAAAAGAGCCAGCACTTCTCTTGAACATCTAGCAGGCTTGCTGCAATAGTGATGGAAAAAATACAGTAACTGCCTCCAATATCTGTCATGATATCCTACAGTTAGTATATTGCTGTAGGTATCTAAACATACACATCAGGAAGAGCTACATCTGCAAATGGATTACATGATATATACTGGGATTATATTTTGTGCCATGTTATTCTTCCTACAGTCTGTTTAGATAACTGTCAAGTTATCATTTTGGATGATATGTTCTGCTTTTCTGTAGATCTGACCAAGAAGAGACCTCTGTTCTTCCCCTTCTCCATGCGGGCTTTGATAGGGTATGTAATTTACTAAAGAATCAGGGTAATTTCTACAAACACTTCAATTTTTTATAACTAAAAATGAGTTCATGAATTATTCATGTAAAGCACAAGTTTGCTTGTATCATGTTAACTACACTGTAGTGATGAGAAAATAACTTAATCAAACACTGTTTGTATTTAACTGGAAATGTCTAAGTATACACCATAAGAAAAACATATAGACCTACCCAATGCTTCCACAAGGAGCAGTAATGTTGGTAGATGAATTCCTGTTGGCCTGGGCACAATTTTCCATTACAGGTGGCAGGATAAATATTGTGCAGATGGGAGTCCTTTGTTGCTCCTTTGAAAAAGGAGCAGGTTGGACCCCTGGGGTTTGTATGTGTTGCATGTCACAGCATGCACTCTAGCCATCAGGAGAGCTGTTCATCCCTCTAGCTGGCAGCCCATACCTATCTGGGGCAAATGGGGCCTAATCCAACTCCAACTGAAATCAAAAGGTGTCTTTCCATTGTTTTCAGTAGAGATTGAATCAGGTTGGTTGTGTGATATTGACACATTGGCCTGCAAACTCTCCTGGTGCTCTGGGTATTAGATTCTGCCATGCTGCTTGCACAAAGGGAGGATGAAAAAGATGTCTGTGCCTTCTTTCTCTCCATGGCACCTGTGTAGCTGAGAACTGAGAAAGTAGCCCTGTAAAGAAAGAGATGATAATCCAATAGCTAGGGTGCTAGTCTAGGATTCTGGAGACCCAGGTTCAATTCCCTGCTCTACCACAGACTTCCTGTGTGACTTGGGCAAGACTCTAAGTCTTTTTGTGTACCTCAGTCCCCATCTGTAAAATGGGGATATAGTACTTCCCTATCTCACAGGAGTGTTGTGAAGCTAAATGCATTAAGCACTGAGGTGCTCACACGCTGTGGTAATGGGGGAGGGGAGGACATATAAGTACCTAAGACAGATAGATGTCAGCCCATAAGTTTGCAACTTTAATTTTCTTTTTAGTTTAGTGTATTGTTAAAAAAAAAAGGTTGTTTAATTCTTTTAGTCACATTCTTTACTATTAAATTTTTTTGTCTCAAGTTCTCCTTTTTTCCTAATGCCTAGTATTTTGTCCAAAGATTTCAGGGCCATATGTTCTGTAAGCTAGATTGTAACTTAATGTGCAGTCCTGAGCAAGGATGGTGCATAACCACCCTAAAAGTAGCTGCAGGAGGCACTCTGTGTGACTCTGACACATAGCTCTCAGTCATCGGTCCCTGCCTGTGCTGGCCTTGTACCAGCAGCAATCTGACCCTCCCTGCACTAGTTCAGCTGTACTGGATAGTGAAAAGGGAGGATTGATCCAAAGTCTTACCTGTTCTCTCCCACCTGCCCCAGGCAGGAGAGCAAGTGGGTACATTCACTTTCTCTTGCATGGCCAGACCAAAGGTAGGGGGGGTTCAGGAAGGCTTCTTAAAACAGATGGGAAGAAGAATTTGAAATGAAGCAAGGAATGATTTCCTTTGACTAATTTTCTGAAAGTTTATTGTCATCATAAGTGTTTCATGATCCTCTGCTTTTTAGAAATGAATTAGATACTTCTCCATGATCATTTAACGTAATCCATTAGCCTGTTGTCATCCCCATTGAACGTTGAACATCATTTTTTCCATCCCCCTAATTATTTGTAATGCTGTAATCAGTACGTCAGCATGATTTTATTGATTAGTACCAACTTCCAGAATCAACTTGTTAAGACTAGATTCCACTGAATATCTTCCTGACATAGTTTATGTTGCCATTATGACCTTTCTTATCAGCATTGTTTTCAAGCTCTAGAACATGTCAGATATCAGAGTCTACTTCCGCCCGTCACAAGCAGAGGGGGAGCATAGCATTGTTTCATGCTTGAATGGGTATCCACAGGCTCCAAATCCATTCAAGGGAGAAAAGATCAGCATTGTGCACATACACAGACTAAGATTTTTATCAGCAACAGAATGAAATCAATTTTTGAAAAAACAGATTCATTTTGTTCAAATTTTATGTATCTCATTTTACTATTTCCCTTTTTGATAGCTTTATTTTATCATATCGCTATTCATTATGATGTTGGCGTGTAGCACCTACCTTTTACCTACCCTTCCTTAATTTTTTTTCTTGGAAAAACACAACTTGACAGTTTTGTGTATCTTACTGCTAGTTCTGGTGGTTGTGTCTGGATTTTTTGCACATGTGTAAATTTTAAAAAGTTAACGAAGGGTTTAATCCTGCACCCAGTAAAGCTATTGAAAATGATACTGAACTTCTTTGTAAAATGCTTTGAGATCTACTGATGAAAAGCTCCATGTAAGAGGTAGGTGTTTGTTTGTATTATTATTATTTACTGGAATTTTGTTGCTGACTTCCTTGGATTCTGGACTGGGCTCAAAGGCTTATTGAAAGCTGATTTAATCTCTTCTTGGAATTGTTTTGTCAGCTAATCAATAGATTTTTCTACAATACAGTATATTAGATCTATGTCCTGTAGCGATGAATAATTCTGGACTTTTGCTTAAGAGCTTTTCTGTATCTTTGTCATTTAAGTGACCTTTAAATTATCTTTATTGATCCTATGAAATTCCTGAATCACTGCCTTTGGGGTTTGGTTTTGATAGATTCTGTGATCAGTTCCTATAAGATGAGTAATTTTGTTAATCATCTAGTACATAGCTGCTACAGTGACAGAAAATCTTCTGGACTGTATGCAGGAACAATCATGTTTTAGGAGTTATTTCTGTTCATTGTTTCATAAAGAGGGCGGGAACCTTTTTTCATAGGCCATAGACTGATTGAAACCAAGTCACCTAAACCTATTGCTTTCCAATTATTGCTTCTTGGGGTGAAACACTTCCAGAATATCTTCTGAAGTCTTTTTTTTTTTTCCTTTCTGTATGTATTTTGCTATTTTTTTAAATTAAGTGGCTTCCGTGTGTTCATGTTGGTGTAGTAAATGTTTGTGCTGATTCCCTTTTATACTCAAAAGTATTGACTATATATTAATGAATTAATTGCATAAATCTACTACACATCCATAAGAGAATAGAATATATCTTTCTCCGCATGGGTGTCCCTTTCTGGTTCTGTCAGTTCTTTTCGTCAGTGTTGATCTGATTTTTCTTCTGCAGCATTGTATCCTCATGTGATAATACTGCACAGACCGAGTCTTAACTTCTGCAAAGTGTAAATTGTTCTTTTGGTTGCACTGTGTAGGTATTCAATAGTGTATTAAAATATTCATACAACTCTCAACATGGTGCCATTTAATGAGTTTTTAAAACACTATGAAATGAACACAGCTGTACCAATAGCAGATTTTTAAAGCCCAAAATCTGTGAGAGGAAACTGACTTTATTGCTGGCAGCTTGAGATGAACATTCATATGGTGACACATCACTGTTTTTGTAGAGAAAAAGAGGGTATGTGGCATAGTACTAATGCTGTACAGCTTCCTCTAAAAAGGACCTTTGATGTTCTTCAAAGGATTGGCTGCTGGCTCTCAATCCAGCTGTCCTTCCACAAAACTAACATAATTAGAGAGGTGTTCTTTTGTGGAGAACACAATAAAATCTGTGCAAGCATTTATAAAGTGGTTGTTTCAGAGCTTCCCCAACAGTTTTACTAGTCAGCAGTTCACTATAACTGAAGTCAAAGAGCCAGATTCTTCTCCCCTTATAGTCAATGGCAAAACTCTCTAGACTTCAGTGGGAGCGGGACTGGATGCTATATTTGCCAGAGAGGAGGAGGTGGGGGGAAGAAACCAAAACCATTCTTACTTCTGGAGTGTACAGATATTACCGTTTGCTGTCCACTTTTTCTTGACCACTGTCAGTGTACTCAGTACTTCAAGCATCCTTTATAAGCCAGGTTCTACCATCCGTACTCACGCTGAGGAGTCCCTTGGACTTCAATGAAACCAGGCATAGACTAAACTTCCTACTCCTTGTCAGTTCTGGACCATCATAGATTAATTTGGTATTAATGTGAATGTTGTACATGTTTCTCAGGCATTCCTTTCCTTTTCAGAATTAAGTGATGGACATGCAATATGAAAAGTCCTTGCAATATAGGTTCTGGATCAGGTTTTTATTTTTTATAATTATCTATTTACCTGGCTTCCTAAAACCAAACAAGAAAATGTGCAGTTACTTAGCATATTACCTCACTTGCTTTGTACATTACTCGGCAATGTTGTCTTAACAATTAGAAAATCAATACAGTGGAAAAGATTGTTATAGCATTAGCCCCAATGGTACAAATAAGGGTTTGAAAGATTAGTGCTTTAGCAACAGAAGTATAAATAAAGGTTTAAAAGTAATCAGACCTATTTCATGTACTGTCTCTGATTCTTTTCCAGAGATTTATGGAGAATAGCAACATAATTGCTTGTTACAATGAATTGATTCAAATAGAACATGGGGAGGTGCGGTCACAGTTCAAACTACGGTATGTAGAAGCACAAAAAAATGAACATAAACTACTTTTATTGTCCAATATCCCGCGGAATTACTTGTTTGTGCATCTGCCTCCTTGTGGGTTCCATATACTGCATTCTGTGTTCAGAAAACCTGTCAGAGGTGATTATCTGTCATCATCAGTTCTGATGGGGTTTTGTGCTCCACTTGCCTTGATATGGCTTATAGTGAATTTAGGCCACAATGCAGCTCTCCTTGCTAAAGTTCCCCCTGTAAATCAGAATGAGGCCAGTTTGTAGAAATAGTGTGAAAGAGCAATGTACAATTCAGCTGGTGGGATAGGGTTTGATATGAAATTTGTCTGGTCTTGTATACATGGTGCATACACTATAATTTTAAATGACTTAATTAAGATAATTTAGGTTATTATTCATCTAGTGTTTACTTACTGTGTGTGACATCCTGTCATAAACTCGATCTAGAGCCAAATCCTGATGCCTTTTTACTCCGTTTTTACTCATTCTTCGTTTGGGCAAAACTTGTATTGATCTCGATGAGAGTTTGGCCTCTGTAAGGAATAGATTTTATCCCATAGTGATGGTATTCCATTATAGGCTTTGTTTACTATAACTAGTTTAATAGAGAGGAGGGGGGTGTAAAATATATACTCAATCATCTATGTATGTAAAAAACTTGTTGAAATTAATAAATAAACCTGTAGCAGAAAAGAAACCATATTTAATCTTTCCAACAATATGGAAGAGGAGTAATCTACAGTGTTGACCTTTGGAAAAGAACATCTTTTCTGTGAATTTTAGTTCACTCTACAGGAATGCTATAAACATTTTTCATTAATTGGCCTGATCTTTCACCATCTAAGTCAAGGGAAGCAAGAGCAGACCCTCTTTGCAGAATCTACTTTTACTGTTTAGATGGTAGGTCTTATAAGACCTTGATTTCAAATAGATCTTGAGGTGGCCTTGAAATTTGCACAGACAGCTTTGTGCATACAATAATTTGCACATCCAAATACAGAAAAGTATTTGCAAAACAGGATTTGTGTGTACAGTAAATTGTACAAAATTGCACAGACAAATTTTGAAGCCATCTTTTAAAATGTATTTGACAATTACTAATTTATGAATTGATGAGACATTCTGAATTAACAGAATAGTCCAGAACAGTGAGTTAATTACTGGATAAAATTGTTAAACTAGTGTTTTCAGGTAGCTACAGAATGAGAAATGGTCTAATAGCATTACTTTATCAAGTGCATTTACTCAGTGAATAGAATTTAATTAGCGCTAGTCCAGAAAATTTTAAAAATATCGTTGGTTAAAACACTTCGTGGCCAATATGAGCTCTGATGTAAGCAGGCTCATCAGGAAAATAAAGCACTTGTGAATTTTTAAAGTTGCGTACTATTGGATGGTGCTTGGAAGGGCACACCAGTTACTACAGTGTGAAAGTAGAGGAATGCAGAATTCAAAATAAGTGTAATACAAAACTTAGCCTTTACCAAAAGATTAATATAGCCTATATACAGTATCTGTAGTCTGTGATAAGGCTAATGGAATATAATCTGTAATGACAGTGTAAAAGGAAACCTTTCCAGATAATTTGATGTAATTTTCAGACTACCACCTCCAAACTCAGTATGTACTATAATAATAGAAACCCCTTGCCCAGCAGTGTGCAAAGTCAGAATCCTGCCAGAAACTCTAAATACTGAAAATAACCTACTTAACTATTCTCAGATAAGAAATTAACTTAATTAGTCTTTTTGCACCCTCTAGGCTTAAAACTTCCTAGGCACTTGCATCTGTCATCTAGCACTTGTCTGGAATGTACAGGAATAAAAAAACAAAGAATTATTAAAAAGGTCAATAGGCATTCATTTCATGTCAGCACATTGAATATGCCCTCATACTTCCTGTTCTGTTTTCATTTGTTTCCTTTTCCAATAATCATTACATCCTGCTTGTTTAAAGAGTACAAAAACAGGATGTTTTAATATGTAGAATTATAGCTTCCAAGGACAGAACACTAATACAGCCTGAACACCTCTGCATGAACAGTATTAATAATTAATATAAGTAATTGAATTCCCAAATCCAGGGAACATGACTCATATTGATTATTACATTTTTCTGCAGCTTTATTGAAAATAAAGCCATCAGCCAAAGAAAGCTTAAAGTCCTCATTACATTTTGAAGCCAACATGTTAGTCTCTGGAGGTAATTAATCTACCAAATCTACCGATATCCTTTCACCTAGATTATTTAAAGGAACTGAGCTGTGCTCTCCCCTTTCTTTTTCAGTTTTCCGTAGTTTTACAAGCCACAACAAAAAAATTAATACTAAAGCACTGCTTTTTTGCGTCTGCATAACTCTTAAAAAAATGCCTTCCACTTAAAGAAATAATTTGGAAAGCAATTTGTCTTTAATCAAATAAACTTTGTTGGTATTTTCATCCACTTAATGTGAGTTGCACCTCAATATCACCTCTGAATTTGGACCACAGAGACTGCGTTAACGTAGCTCTGTTTCAAACAAACTGGTGCCTTTTCATATTCACAAGCAGGGTCTACATGGAACAGTTAGCGTTCAGCAAGTTAGTAAGCTTTATAAAACACACTCTACTGTCACACTATACTGCACCATGTAGACAAGCTCTAAGTGGATCCAAGTTGCTGTAACTAACATTGAGGAACAAGAAGATGTGTGTGTGTGTTGGGGGGGGGGGGGGGTAGGGAAGCACCTAACACGAGGGTGTAAGAAGATGCAAGTTAAAGCAGACTGACCCCGGACTTGAATTTACACAATTTTCTTGCTTTGTAAGGCATAAGTTACATAAACTTAGTCCCACTTAAACCTATTTCCACCCACTTCAATATCACTGGTGTGTATTTTACACCTTTCCCACACCTCTCAGTTTGACTCTACTAGGTTTTAAATCCACAACTGTAACTGAGAATGATCTCAAAAAGGCATTTAATGTATGGCTGCAACACTTTTTGGTTTGCTACTGCCAATGCAGACATCAGCCCCCAGAGACAGCTTCAGTTAACTTCGTGATACTCAGACCTCAGTGGTTCAAGAGCCAAATTAGTGATCAACATTATCCAAGTGTGAATTCATTGTTTCATTTACTATAGTACTATTATATATATATATATATGTGTATATATTGTGTATATATATATATACACATTCTCACAACAAATTCCCAAGGGTACCCAAGGTTGTGGGCACCTCACTACCACCTGCCCTTAGCATGAGGAAGCTTTGTCTGTGCCTGATGAGGGTCAGCTCCCTGCCTCCACCAGTCACAGGCAACACAAGTCCTGCCCTCTAGGCCTATGCAGGAACACCCCAGACCGCCCACACATCTCCATGGAGTGTCCAGCCCCTGTTCCACTGGACACTTGGAGTATTCACAGAATCGCTACTTCCAAAGAAGCTGTACGGCCCAGAGTATGTGTTTCACCTCAGATCACCGCTCTGCTAAACACTTAGGTATGTTTATAGTGAAAACAAGTAAGTTTTTATTTAACAAAGTAGAGAGATTCTAGTGATTTGCAAGTAAAGGTATTGGAAACAGTTGATTATGTATCAAAATCATAACACACATTCTAGAACCTAGACTTGCTTAACTAGATACTTTCATGTCTTACAGAGCAATGCTCACCCAAAGCCCTTGAAGTGTTTTACAGACAGGCTTGGCTGTGAACTTCCATTCATGAGACAAGTCACGCTGTCCGCTTGCCTCCTCGGTGAAAGATTTAGGATGTAAAATTTCCTCTCTTGAAGATTTTGCAATTTCTTGATTAGTATTTGGCTCAGTATGCAAACAGACATCCATTGTGAGATATGCAATGCCCAATACACAGATGGCCAGACAGAGAGAGAAGCGTCTGTTACATCCTGCTTGAAAGTAACCTGAGACATGTCACCTCCTGGTTACTTGCTTCAAGAAAATAATTTTCTGTACAGAGCCATAACTCCTTTAATATTGTCTGTACATACATTTCACAGTGATTTATTATGATCAGTAGGCCATTGGCTCTTGGTAGAGACCTCACGTATCTCTCACCAAAGACACCACTGGTAGCCAATCCTATAATAAACTAAAGATTTATTAACTAGGAAAAAGAAATGAGAGTTATTTGCAAGTTTAAGGCAGGTAAACATACACTCACATGAAAAGTTTCAGAGTAGCAGCCGTGTTAGTCTGTATCCGCAAAAAGAAGAACAGGAGGACTTGTGGCACCTTAGAGACTAACAAATTTATTAGAGCATAAGCTTTCGTGGACTACAGCCCACTTCTTCGGATGCATATAGAATGGAACATATATTGAGGAGATATATATACACACACAGACAGAGAGCATAAACAGGTGGGAGTTGTCTTACCACCTCTGAGAGGCCAATTAATTAAGAGAAAACAAACTTTTGAAGTGATAATCAAGCTAGCTCAGTACAGACAGTTAGATAACAAGTGTGAGAATACTTACAAGGCGAGATAGATTCAATGTTTGTAATGGCTCAGCCATTCCCAGTCTTTATTCAAACCGGAGTTGATTGTGTCTAGTTTGCATATCAATTCTAGCTCAGCAGTTTCTCGTTGGAGTCTGTTTTTGAAGTTTTTCTGTTGTAATATAGCCACCTGCAGGTCTGTCACTGAATGACCAGACAGGTTAAAGTGTTCTCCCACTGGTTTTTGAGTATTTTGATTCCTGATGTCAGATTTGTGTCCATTAATTCTTTTGCGTAGAGACTGTCCAGTTTGGCCAATGTACATGGCAGAGGGGCATTGCTGGCACATGATGGCATATATCACATTGGTAGATGTGCAGGTGAACGAGCCCCTGATGGTATGGCTGATGTGATTAGGTCCTATGATGATGTCACTGGAATAGATATGTGGACAGAGTTGGCATCGGGGTTTGTTACAAGGATAGGTTCCTGGGTTAGTGGTTTTGTTCAGTGATGTGTGGTTGCTGGTGAGTATTTGCTTTAGGTTCGGGGGTTGTCTGTAAGCGAGGACAGGTCTGTCTCCCAAGATCTGAGAGAGTAAAGGATCATCTTTCAGGATAGGTTGTAGATCTCTGATGATGCGCTGGAGAGGTTTTAGTTGGGGGCTGAAGGTGACAGCTAGTGGTGTTCTGTTATTTTCTTTGTTGGGCCTGTCTTGTAGGAGGTGACTTCTGGGTACTCGTCTGGCTCTGTCAATCTGTTTTTTCACTTCAGCAGGTGGGTATTGTAGTTTTAAGAATGCTTGATAGAGATCTTGTAGGTGCTTGTCTCTATCCGAGGGATTGGAGCAAATGCGGTTATATCTTAGGGCTTGGCTGTAGACAATGGATCGTGTGGTGTGTCCTGGATGGAAGCTGGAGGCATGTAGGTAAGTGTAGCGGTCAGTAGGTTTCCGATATAGGGTGGTATTTATGTGACCATCGCTTATTAGCACAGTAGTGTCCAGGAAATGGACCGCTTGTGTGGATTGATCTAGGCTGAGGTTGATGGTGGGATGGAAATTATTGAAATCATGGTGAAATTCCTCAAGGGCTTCTTTTCCATGGGTCCAGATGATGAAGATGTCATCAATGTAGCGCAAGTAGAGTAGGGGCGTTAGGGGACGAGAGCTAAGGAAGCGTTGTTCTAAGTCAGCCATAAAAATGTTGGCATATTGTGGGGCCATGCGGGTACCCATAGCAGTGCCGCTGACTTGAAGGTATATATTGTCCCCAAATGTGAAATAGTTGTGGGTGAGGACAAAATCACAAAGTTCAGCCACCAGGTTAGCTGTGACATTATCAGGGATCCTGTTAATAACTCACATGAGTTTCTATTACCTTTTGAAACCTATGACTGTAACTGCTGTAATGTGCAAACTCTGTGTCCTTTAGATCTAACCCAAGCTAATCTGCTTGGGGATCCCTTGTTTAAGCTTAGAAATGTCGCCTTCTCCAAATTCCAAGCAGCATAGTGATGCATATCAGGGATTGTTATTCCCTTCCCCCAGAGTTCAAACTTTGATGGGATGAGGGTTTGTGCACATCCCCTCTTCATGGGGGTATAGGGAGCAATCAATGAAGCCTTTTGTCCACTGATCTTCCACAAGGGTTCGTCTGTTACCAATAGGCCTTCTCTTGTTGGGCAGGAGATGACACCTCTTGTGGTAAACTATTTCATACATGAAAAAAGAACAGGAGTACTTGTGGCACCTTAGAGACTAACAAATTTATTAGAGCATAAGCTTTCGTGGACTACATGGTAATGCTTCTCTCCTGACTGTAGGGGGTGTCCAGCTTCATAGCTAATATCTTTATAGTTACAGAGAAAACATTTAAATATTACCTTTATAACATGGGATAGAGGTGATTGAAGTGAGATTAATTAATGCAACAACTCACACATTTCATAAAGTCCAAATACTAAACACATTCTTATAAACTTAACATCTGTTTTAACCATGCTAACACACAGGTGAGCCAGACTGGTTTCCAGTTAATCATTTGTCAGTTTTCAGTGAGGCCTAGGGCCTTGGCATGAGCTGGCACCAGGTCTTCCAGCATCACAGTTTGATGGTGTTTATGTTCACTTGACTTTTCTCTTCACTCCAAATGCTTTTCATCACACTCATTTCATGGGATTGTTTTGCTCTTTGTTTACCGGAAACATTTTTGCTTGGTATAGCAATATGTCTTGAACAAACAATTGTAGGCTTACTGGTGTTTTTTGGAACGTTGACTGCTGAAAGGAAAACTGAGACATTTCAGGTGTCCTGAAATAAGCTCCTAGGATCCATGGGAAGCCATATGAAAGTCTAAGACTGGACATATGATCACTGTAAGGGAGGGAGAGTATTGTCTTCCTAGCTTGGACCCTCTCCACACAAAAGAACTTGACAGGTTCTGCTGCCATTGAATCCTTCCAAAGGACCCAGGATTTGGCCCATTGACTTCAGCAGGAGTTACATACAAATCAAAGAAAAATTTTGAATTTCTGGTTTGAGCCCCTATTAAAGTTCCTGAAACCAAATATTTTGGTCTGAATAATAACATGGGAGCAATTAAAACATGCCAATTTGTTTTCTTGCAGGGAGACTTACTTCATGTCTCTTTTAGCTACTAGTAGATCACCAAGGGGGGCCCCCAACACTTCAAACTAAATTAACTGTATTATGTGATACAAAAAAAACCCCATACATAATGAAGCTGTTTTGGTTGCCAGGGCATCCTTTATAAAGTGGTGATCAATTCGGGAGAGACTTTTGTTGGGTTCCCTTGGCAATTTGTGTATTGTTCGCAAGATACACATGCCTGAAAACTGAAATGTTGCTTTTTTAACCTTGGCCCTGACTAAACTATAATCTAAAGCACTACGGTTTTTGTTTTTGCATACTTAATGTAATGAATGTAACTAATATCTGCCATATAAAAGATCGTCAGCTCAACAGAAATGCTGAGTATCTTCTGCATGTGTTAAGCCACTGAAATGGCTTCATGCTTTCTACTTGTTCTGAAACACTGAACAGAAATTTGTCCAGCCTTTTATTAGCAGTGCCACAGGCCTTCTGTAGAGACCCAAACTGGAAGGCAGACTTCTTTATAAAATTTCACATCCACTGTTTCCCCAATAATACACCCCCTCCATACACACTCTGGTTGTTCAGTTTAAAGTGTGTTCAGAAAAGAGAACTTGCTATTAAGAAGAGGTAGTACCCATGGTAACTTTTATATTGTGAATAACAATAAAATCACTTGAATGTCAGAAATGTTGGAAAACTGAATTTTCAGTTATTATAATAGAGATGATTACATGGTTTTGTCAAAACAGATTTTGTACGTGAATCACCCACTGATAAATACAGCGTAATTGCATACTATAGTTACCAGTGACAATTGTAATATTGGTAAAACTAATGTGATTCATTTGCTAATTGCAGGGCTTGTAATTCAGTGTTTACAGCACTAGAACATTGTCATGAAGCTATAGAAATAACCAGTGAAGATCATGTTATTCAGGTATGGAAAATCTGTCTCCTTTATTCCTTATGCTTTGCTGTATTTTCATGTTTTGATTTCATTGCCTGTTGGAAAGCTTTAATAAATGAAAGCAAATATGATGATCTACTTGTTTCTTTGCATATTACCATTTGCTGTATATGTAAGGTCTTTCCTTCATTGAGCTATCAGAAATATGATTTAAAAGCTGTTCCCAGTATTTTGCATTATGACTTCTTAATACAAAGCCAGAAAAATTGATTGTGAAAAATCCTAATAAAGTAATACATTTACAGCAGAGTACATAACAGAGTACATAACATATAGTACATAATGTATAGTATATAACAGAGTAAGATGGCCTTGACAGGCAAGTATTTATATAATTTTTATTTCATTGTTCTTTTGCCCCTCTCCTCTCCCTAATTTGAGAACTTTTTTGTAATTTTTGTCACTTCCATGATACTTGGCATCAAAAGCACGAGGATGGACACCCCACTACATGAGTGCGGTTATGGCCTCATACAGACTATCTCTGATGTGCAGGATGAATAGCAAGGCCATTTCCCTCCCCCCCCCCCCCCCCCCCCCCCCCCCCCCACTATTTCTCCCTTTCACTGTCTTTCCTCATGACTCCTTGATGCTTGTTATTTCTGTTAGCATGGCTAACAGTGCAAATCAAAATGGGACACTTTGTAATGTGATGTAATACAAGTTCCAGAAAATGGACAACATTTACAGCAGTTGTGCAATACATAATTTGACCGGTAGCATCAGAATTCAAATTGCTGTTTTCACAGGACATACTTTAGGCCTTCAGCTACAGATCCATTAATGCTGAGCAAATATGGCAATAGTTGAGGATATTCTTTGGAATGAAAATCATGTCTTTGCTTTAGCAGTACAGCACTTGCAAGCCTTTTTATTTGTTTGATGAAACTTTTGTGAGTAAGTTTGATTGTTTAAGAATCTTGTGTCTTTAAAACCCACGGATACTTATTTGTAGGGTTTTTTTTTTTTTTTAATCATTGTTAATGGATAATTGGCAGAGAAAATGATTAAATTATTTGCTATGAATAATTCACCCAGCTCTAATTCTGGCATATTGAATAAGATATGTTGGTTTGGTTTTGGTTTTTAATTAAAGAACTTTGGACAAATTCTGCATTAATTTGCAGTCCCTTGTCTTATTTCTGCTTCTTCACATGTTACACATAAATTGGGACCCATTCAAAACCCTATTGACTTTAGCAGGAGCAAGGTCAGGCCCATCAGCAAGTTCCTTGGTTTCGTAAGAGGAATAGTCTGGGCTATACTATGTGCATTCTTACAGCAAAAATGTATTGGTATAATGTACAGTAGGGCATTTTACTTTGTATCACAGAACACTTTTATATTTAGGTTTGAGTACAGCTTTTCTCTAAGTACTTGCTGGACTAAAATTTAAGGACCTCTATTTTGACAGTATGTTAACCCAGCCTTTGAACGGATGATGGGCTATCACAAGGGAGAGCTTATGGGAAAGGAGCTTACTGAGCTACCAAAAAGTGATAAAAACCGTGCAGACCTTTTAGACACTATCAATATGTGTATCAAAAAAGGAAAGGTAGGTAAATAATGATAAAATTATACAAAATATTCTATTTCTATGTTGCCATGTTATGTTCTTCTGGACTGAAAATGTGACATGTCCCAGTTCTTCTGATAAATCATGTATGTGGGGCCAGAACTTGGTCCCTGCTCTACAAAGGAACTGGCAAACCTGAGAATCTAGTCCTCTGGGGAATCCTCTGGTGGCACAGCGCCACTGTTTCAATGACACCCACCTCTGAGTCCCCTTTACAAAGGGAATCCCTGTGCTCTGATGAGGCCCAGCTACCCTAATTGCTCTGTGGGCAGCCAGCACAAAGTGGAGTAGCCTAGAGGCTGCTCTACTTTATGCCAGGGGCTGGACTGCTAGTCTGCTGCCCCAAGATTGGGAGGCCAGGGGATGATAAATGTGGCTTAATGATGCCTTTTGACCTTCTCCTCTCCCTGCTCCAAGCTGTACCAAACACAACACAGGCACAGCCCAGGATCTGGGATTACTCTTTTAGTGTACCATTTAAAGTTCTTGTCTGTCTGGCCATGAAAATGGCATTTCCTACTACATCGTTCCCCCAGTGTGCCATATTCCAATAGAGAGCTCATCTACAGATGCCAAAAGTGACTTCTGTTGTTCAGTTTTGGGCTATTCAGAGGCAACCAGCAAAGCTGACAGACCTTGTTGATTTCTTATTGTGGAGACGTCACTTTTGACCTAAACTGCACACATTGAAGTCAATAGGTGTTGTGTTCTTCACTTAAATGGGAGAGATTCAGATCCACCCATAGCCCTAACCCCATGATTCCTTCCATGCACAGACCCACCCCCAAACACTAGCCTGTGACTTCCAGAGTCTGCTCCTAGAGATACCAGAGAGCAGTGCTTAGTGGAGACCTTAACGGCCAATGATTTGCAGGGAGGATGAGGATAAACAGCAGGGTTGGGAAGGGTCAGGATTTCCTAGTGAGTGAGCCTGTCTCACCATTCAGGACTGGTAAAGGGAATATGGGATCAGCACAGTAAGGACTTAGGGAGGCAGACCAGACAGCTTCTGAGAACAGAAGTAGCTGGCAAATCTGACTGCTTTCAATACTGCCAACCTCAGATAGTCAAAAACCATGAGACGGGCTTAAAAAATTTTTAAAATACTAATTGTTTGGGGGGGGGGGGGGGGAGAGTATTTTCCTTCTGTTTTTTAGCCTTTGTGGTCACATTTTCCAGTCCTTCTCTACAACCATGAAGGACAGAGTCTTTTAAATTAAAGCTGAGATTCTCATGTAATCACATGACCCTATCTTTAAGAAAAACAGAAGACATGATAAATCATGAGAGTTAGCAACACTGCTGGCCTGTTGACTTTTCTTCGTTGGGCTACAGTGGATTATGATGAATAAGGAGAATGTCTTTGTTTAAAAGTTTAAATCCACCTTAGCCCTGAGATATTGTTACTGTCGGTGCTTGTGTGAAATCTGGAACCTCTGGTCACTTTTTTTTGGTAGAGGGATCTTAAAAATAATGAGGCTCCTGAGGGTGGAAAGTGAAGGGAATTTCAAAGTGAAATAGCTTTTTAAAATGTTCCTACTGGTGTTAGTTATTTAAAAAATATTGTGTTAAATTGTTTTCTGGAGACTTATTGTGTTAAATTTAAGAGCATAATTCAATCATTAGTATGAAACAGAGGGATTTTCATCCTGCTTTAAATTCCAATCTAGAGCTAGTTGAAAAAATTTAACTTTTTCCAACAGGAAAAGGGACTCCCCCGCCCCCCCATAAGTATCATGAAAAATTCATTCTGGATTTGCTTTTGTTTGTTTACCCAGTATAGAGCTGGCTGAAAAACCTTCCAGTTTTGAAAGGTGTTTAGTTTTTAGTTTGTTTTTTTCTTTCTTTTTTTTGCGGTGGGAGGGAGGGTGTTGGAGTCCTTTTTTTCATTACACATTTTTTTCACTTTTTTTGACCAGCTTGATTTTTATCTTCTTATGACCTTAATTATGGAGCCGTTAGGGCATATCCATCATGTAAAATTAATGTACAAAAAAAAGTCTGTAAAATACGCAGTAAAGCATGTCGCTAACAAATTCTGCCCCTTCCCTGTGCTGGTCTGAAAGGCCCTAGGTACGTACAGTGGAAACAGGATAGAGGTGGAGCAGGATGCTGCCTGCTGGAGGTCAGGAGAGGGAAACACAGTAGGTATCTCTAGGAGAAATTGTAGGAATTATATATAAACTCCTTTTCAAAAGAAATGCCTGGCTAACTTTCACACCACAATTATTTCTGTAAAATATGTGTCAAACATGGTGCTCTGAAAGGTTCTCCACTGATTATGAATTTAAAAAATAATCATGGGTATATTCTAGGGCTGTCAAGCAATCAAAAAAATTAATCGCACCGTTAATAATAGAATACCATTTATTTAAATATGTTTGGATGTTTTCTACATTTTCAAATATATTGATTTCAATTACAACACAGAATACAAAGTGTACAGTACTCACTTTATATTTATTTTTGATTACAAGTATTGGCACTATAAAAAAACAAAAGAAATAGTATTTTTCAATTCACCTAATACAAGTACTGTAGTGCAATCTCTTTATCATGAAAGTTGAATTTACAGATGTAGAATTATGTACAAAAAAAACCTGCATTCAAAAACAAAACAATGTAAAACTTGAGAGCCTGCAAGTCCACTCAGTCCTACTTCTTGTTCAGCCAATTGCTAAGACAAAAAAGTTTGTTTGCATTTACAGGAGATAATGCTGCCCATTTCTTATTTAAAATGTCACCTGAAAGTGAGAACAAGCATTTGCATGGCACCGTTGTAGCCAGCGTCGCAAGATATTTACATGCCAGATGCGCTAAAGATTTATATGTCCCTTCATGCTTCAACCACCATTCCAGGGGACATGTGTCCATGCTGATGATGGGTTCTGCTCGATAACAATCCAAAGCAGTGCAGACTGACACATGTTCATTTTCATTATCGGAGTCAGATGCCACCAGCAGAAGGTTGATTTTCTTTTTTGGTGGTTCGGGTTCTGTAGTTTCCGTGTCAGAGTGTTGCTCTTTTAAGACTTCTGAAAGCATGCTCCACACCTCATCCCTCTCAGATTTTGGAAGGCACTTCATTTTCTTAAACCTTGGGTCAAGTACTGTGCTATTTGTAGAAATCTCACATTGGTACCTTCTTTGCATTTTGTCAAATCTGAACTTGAAGTGTTCTTAAAATGAACACATGTCTTGGGTCATCATCCGAGACTGCTATAACATGAAATATACGGCAGAATGCAGATAAAAACAGAGCAGGGGACATACAATTCTCCCACACCAAGGTCAGTCACAAATTTAATTAATGCATTCTTTTTTTTAACGAGCATCATCAGCATGGAAGCGCGTCCTCCGGAATGGTGGCCAAAGCATGAAGGGGCATATCTGGCACGTAAATACCTTGCAATGATGGCTACAAAAGTGCCATACAAATGCCTGTTCTCACTTTCTGGTGACATTGTAAATAAGAAGAGGGCAGCATTTTCTCCTATAAATGCAAACAAACTTGTTTGTCTTAGCGATTGACTGAACAAGAAGTAGGACTGAGTGGACTAGTAGGTTCTAAAGTTTTACATTGTTTTGTTTTTGAGTGCAGTTATGTAACAAAAAAAATCTACATTTGTAAGCTGCGCTTTCACGACAAAGATTGCACAACAGTACTTGTATGAGGTGAAGTGAAAAATACTATTGCTTTTGTTTATCATTTTTACAGTGCAAATATATTATTTTTGATTACAAATATACTTTGATTTCAATTACAACACAGAATATAATATACATGAAAATGTAGAAAAACATCCAAAAATATTTTAATAAATTTCAATTGGTATTCTACTGTTTAACAGTGTGATTAAAACTGTGATTAGTCGCGATAAATTTTGTTGAGTTAATCGTGTGAGTTAAGTGCGATTAATCGACAACCCTAGTATATTATTTAATTAAATGTGACCTGGAATATCCTTGAAAGCTGTTTTCATTACATTGATTTAGGAATGGCAAGGGGTTTACTATGCAAGAAGAAAATCAGGAGACAGTATCCAACAACATGTGAGGATAACACCTGTGATTGGTCAGGGCGGGTAAGTTACCCAAAAGGTACACTTTATTTTGTGTAGTGTGTTAACCAAACTATTTTATATCCCCAGCGAGCTTGGTATGGAAACCCCAATGTGCTCAGTAATAGAGTGACATAGATAAATGTACAGTAAGCTATTGCTTATTCTTTGTGTCCTGCCTAGGGAATCAATAACAAATTATCAAAGCTGATCAATCAAGGGTGAAATTCTGTGATGTACATCCATTGCAGCCCCACTGAAGTCCATACAATTGCTCGTTGTGTACATCAGCACAGATTGTGGCCCAAAGAATTGCATGTAAAACAAGGGGGAAGAGGAGAAATAGCAATTATATTGAAGTGTAACAACGTCACTAATACAGAAAACTGCCAAATGTGTTAAACGTATCAAAAATCCAATGTTTAGGTGAACACTACATGAAAAGAATAAAAACAGCTTTTAAAATTACCTTCTCCAAAATCCAGAGTGTGAACAATTCATGGGGATCATTAGTCTGAGTAAAGGCTTCCTATTCCTCTCATCATGGGTACACATGCTTGCATGTACTCACAATTGCAGCGTATTATGCACAGGGTCAAATTCTTCCTTCAGATGTGCATATGCTCCTACCACAGGAGTTAATGACATGAGTATCCAAGGGCAGAACTTGGCTGTGAGATATAACGAATCCTCTTCACCTGGTATTATGTTTATGCTTTTGGTTTTCATATATGATCACTAAGGTCTCTGCTTTAGACAGCAGGGCCAATAGTGTGCTAATTGAATCATGTCGTTTTGCTTCTGTCTTAACCATTCAATTTAATAACAATCAATTATTTGTGTTGTTAGAAAAATTAGACATTTTGTGTCCATCAAGAAGCTGTGTTGTACCAATGAAAACAATAAACAGGTACTGTATTTCCTTTGTAATGTGTAATATGTCTGTGTTATCAGGCCTTTTCATTAACCTTTTGCCACTTTTCTCTTTACAACTGGTATATTAGACAACTTCTAAAACAAAAAGATAAAGTCAGATACTCTTCGGCGGTTTTTAAGACCATGTACCCTTATTTGAACAAAATCCTGTGCGGTTCATTTTTGTTTTTCTGTAGTCTTCAGTCTCTCTGTTCATTGACCTGATAGACACAAGTCAGTTAAAATATGCAGAAAAGTGTAGATCTAAAACCACCTTGTATATAAAACCTTGGATCTAAAACTGAATTAACATTGAGCATATTCTAGGCAGAGCTGGCAGCAGCATCTATTATGAAGGTTTTGATTTCTGACATTTGAATAGTTATTTGCAAACAAAGTGCACCTCAGCCTTCAAGCTAATTATCATGGGCAGACCCTGACACCCCTTTGCATCTCCCTTGACATGTTACTTCCGGGGGCTCTACAAGGCTGATGGGGGTCTGCCCTTGAGGTTTGAGGATCAAGGCCTAAAAGAAAGCATAACCCATGGAGGCTTAAAGGACCTACGAAAAAAACAAGCTAAGGCCATTATGTTCAAGTGAAGTTAGATAAAGCTTGCTTTGATCAATAGAAAAATCTTTTCTTACAGAACTGTGGTTCTGTAAGAGCTAGTCTTTTGAATTCACAACTAAGAACCTCTCTTGTTTGTACCAGGATATTAGGCACCGTTCGATCCTGAAAGAAATGTCAAAAGGAGTTTTTATTTAGATTGCAGGCTCATTGGGGCTGGGAATGTGTCCTTAGGTACGGCCACAAATTCAACTGCTCTTTATAAAAATAGACTATTTTGTAATAAGTTGAGAGGAATGATTTTGTTCAATGGATTCAGACATTGCAGATTTGCACCCTCTGGTGGCAAAGATAGGTTCAAACAAAGGGAAAGCAAGATCCAGTGTACGCTTTTACAAGCATAACCTGAATTTTTGGGCCAACTTCTGTGTTTGTTCAGCATTAGTATGGTAGACTGGAAATTCATTTGTAGCCTCAAGAAAATTAAAATTGAATCTTTTTTATAGAATTAAATGGAAGTAAAAAATAAAATTATTACAATGTCTCCTGTGTTGTTTAATTAAATATTAAATTAAAATATTTTTTCTGTGTAAAGTGGGTGTATCCTTAATGTTGACAAGCCTTATGTTGACATTTAAATTGTTTGGTTTTGGAACTAACACCCCATTGAGATACATGGGGCCATACATACTTCCCAGAGCTAGTTTTCACATTATTGTGCAGATTCAGGAAGACAACACTGCTCGTTTATTTCATTTGGTGTTTGACAGCTTCTTTGATGTGTGATTAATACAGTATTCAAGTTCACAAAATAAGATACCGCTCACTGTGCAGATATTCCCTGTCTGATCATGTGTTGCCTGGTTCTCCAGGGAGCTTCACTATATCCATGGTCTCTGCTAAGCTCCTTGGGCTTGGCTCCTTTTCGATTGGGATCCAAACACCGGTCACAATTGGCATCAAAACAAGACCTCACTCACAGAAAATTGTGCAGACCTGTGACCCACCTTCTCCTTTTTCACATGAGGAATGAAATAGTTAACAGTGTTGACATTTAAATTTTCAGTGGACACATGAATAAATGCTGAGATTGATAGATTTTAAAGCCAGACGGTACATTGTGATCATCTGGTCTGACCTCCTGTATAACACAGGCCATAAAACTTCTCTGAATTAATTCCTGTTTGAACTAGAGCATATCTTTTAGAAAAACATCCAGTCTTGACTTAAATAACTCCAATGATGGAGAATCTACCCCGACCCTTGGTAAGTAGTTCTAATGGTGAACTACCCTCTCTGAATGGGGCAGGTCATTCTTCTCCGCGCTATTTTCTCGGTTCTTAAGTCAGACTCGTCTCTGCTGTGGTTACCCTAGGTGTGCATTTTTGAGATTTCTTCATAACCGTAACAGCTAGAGACTTATATTTGTTAAAATGAAAGCTGAGATTATGGAAAACAAGATATCAGCACTTCTCTAAAGCTAGCTAAGGCATATGGTCACATACTGGTTGTTTCCAAACCCTGGATATACTGCACCTAGTATGACCGGTGGTAAGGGGGCATGTTCAGTTAGCTTGCAGGCATGAGAGCAGGAACTTGGAGAAAGCTCATGCAGCTACCTTTTGAAACAGCAGTAACATGCACGGTGTAGTGTGGTGCCTCCAAGCTTCACTGAGCTATCTTGTCCTATGCAGACATCATGGCTCTGCAGATCTCCACTTACTTTTTAGTGCTGTGCTCCCTACCAGTGTGCCTCATATTGGTAGGTTTTTGTCTGATGATGAGGTACCTAGATTAACCTGCATTCTTTTACTTGCTGAGCTGTACAATAGCACACGGAATGACAGACTGGGGGATTATGGATATGTTAATAAAATTTGGGCCAGAACAGTGACCCAACATCAAAAATAAATCACAGGACTTCAGGGGCATTTGTTCAATCCCTGTAATCCAATTATGGTCATAAAGGGGAATTTGTTCCTAAAAGCAAGATCAGCAATTGACTGGGCTGGATTTTGCTGTCAGTTTGAGTCTGCAGTAACTCCACTGAAGTTGTCATAAGTCTATAATGTATGAATCCGTCTATAGTTCAAGCATAGTTCATGGTCTTGATGTCAAATGGTTTTTATTGCTGAGAGAGTCACAGATGAAATAAAGGCCTTTAATTATGGAATATATGAGTCATGGCATTTAGTCACATTATTACAAGGATGGTGTTCTGCGTAGTAGCTTGGATGGTTACCTACTTGGGGTGGCTAGCCCCACTCACAGCTTGCACCACTATTTACGCTCTGTTTTGTGCACACTAGCTCAATCGGAGCTAGAGCAGGTATGTTGCCTCGTGCTGGGATTTACACCTTGTGACGTTTCTGGGGTACCCATGTTGTGAGGCATCTCACCACCACCTGCCCTTGGTGTGAAGCAGTCTTGTCTGTGCCGGCTGTGGTTCAACTCCCTGAAACCACCAGTCTCTGGCAGCACAAGCACTGTCTTCCGTGTCTCCACAGACCTCACCCTCTCGGTGCAGGCTAGTGATAGGCACACACCAAACCCCAAGTCCTTGGAGTGGTCCCTGCTGTATGCAGCCCCTATCAATGGACGCACAGAAATTACCAGGTAAGCTGTCCCTGAAGGAATAGTACACACACAGTTTGACTGGTACCACTCGGGATCGGGTCCTTTATAACCTCAGAACTCAAATATATTTATAGTGAAACAATCATAAGTTTATTATCAAGGATTACGTTTTAAGAGATAGTGAGTAAGGATAATGAGTGGAAACAAAAATGATTACAGATATAACGTAAAACACAATCCTATCACTTATCAGTGCTTATCTTTCCTATTTAATAAATTAGAAGATTTCCCCCTAAGGGTTAAACATTTGCACATTGTCAGTCTTGAAAACAGGACACCTGGCAACCCTAGCCCATTGTGAAATAATACAATGCTTAATTTACATGTCAGTTGCTAGATGGACAAACACTCCTGGTCTGAGTGAAAACCTGTCTCTTCTGGTGACTCACATCCTGAGTGTCTGTATCAAGGTATATTTTCAGTACATATACACAGCCCCTTAAATGTCATCCCTACATACATCACACAATATTATTCACCAGCATGATCCTGGCTTCCGTTTAAGATCTTACACAACACTCTATGGATAAATACTATGAAAGCAATATGTTAGTTGTAGTGAGTTTGTCAGTCCTGCTAGGAGTTGCTGTTACATGACCGTGAATCCCTTGCCAGCTGGGATTCAGGAGTTCTTAATGTGACACTCCTCCAGCTCCAAGTGAAAATATATCCTAAAACTGCTTGCATTTAACACTTCAGACTTTACACACAGACACACACAGCTGCTTACATTCTCATGCATTGTCCACTTTTTTTAAAATGTGAAAATTAAATTAAATTTGTTTTTTGCCATTTGTTACACTTCATCAGGGATGTCCTTGTAGATAGGTTTCTACGTGGTAGTCTCTAAGGTATGTATTTGTACACCAGACTTGTTACATAGAAAAAAATATATGAAGGATTTGTGCATAGAAAACTTTACTATACTATAGTCTTTACTATAATCTTGTACCCAGAAGTAAAGATTTGTGAATGGGAATTCATTACTCGTGCTTAAAAAGAAGCACAGGCTTAATACATGCTTTGTTGAATTGGGGCCTTGTAGTATCCAGCCTGAGGTTTGCACACCTGCAAATTCCCACCTGCCTCTCCCCTAGCAACCAATTGGCTCAACATTAAATGTGTAATCTCCCTTGTTCTTTCAGGCCAGCTGGGGGGATTCTTGCCTGCAGGGGGAAGAATGGCTGAGGGAAGGGGGAATGTATTCAGAACTAGTATGTATCTTTTACTTGGGCACTGACAGCAATAGTGGATGGAGGCTTCCTATTAAACAGGGTGACCACTGAGGTGTCCCCCGCAGTTGTGCGGTAAAGACAGAAGAGATGGTTAAGGGATGACTTGATCGCAATGTATAAATATTTGTATGGGAAACAAATTTTATAATTGAAGAGCCTTTGCCTTTGCAGACAAAGGTATAACACAATCCAGTGGCTGGAAGTTGAAGCTGGACAAATTCAAACTAGAAATAAGGTGCACGTTTTTAACAGTCAGGGTAATTAATCAGTGGAACAATTAACCAAGGGTTGTGGTGGAGTCTTCATCACTAGACACTTTAAAATCAAGATTGGCTGTTTTTCTGAAAGGTGTACTCTAGTTCAAATAGGAATGAATTCACCCAAATCCTATGGCCTGTGTTATGCAGGTGATCAGATTAGATTATCACAATGCTCACCTTTGTCCGTATAGTCTAGGAATTTGATTCCCTAAGGGTTCAAACTATTCCCCAGAGAACTTTCAGTTTGAGCCCACAGCAGCTGTTTTTGCGCACACTAGCAGTGGGATGTGCATGGTAAACATCACCTCGACATTGCGGTAAAGCTTGTCGAAACTCCTTGAATTATTTTAGCCCCCCCCCCCAAAAAAAAAGCCTCCTTGCCCCAGCAGAAATTTTTGTGAAAAACATTTGATAGTTGTTAAGTATCTCACATGCTTTCACTGATACAACATTTGACGTGGCATCATTTCACACAATACTTTGCCCTGGCATATTGCTTTAGGCCATAACAAAGATCTAACCCAGCAAAACATTCTTTGATCCAAGGATATTCTGTTTAGGCTATTGTAACCCTTCTGGCATTATTCATGCTGAATAACCACTGTGAAATAGTTAGCTCCTTGTAGCTGTTTCTGCCTCTTCTCCCCTGCCCCTTCTTTTCAGCATGGTGGATGTGAACGATTAAGCAGGCTCTATCCCTCATTTGGGGCCCAGTGCTGCCACCTGCACCCACAGAGAGTCGTATCGTACTACGTAAGTAGTCCTGTTGATGGGACTGCTCGCAGAGGGCTATGAGGCAGGCCATGTGGAGCCCAGGTGACGGTGCAGGCTACTCCTATAATGGTGTAAGCTATGTCATGCCCTTGCAGTACATTTTGTGGGCATAAGGCATGGGGATGGCTTCTACTGCACCCCCCTGGGGATGTAAAAGGGACAGGTTTGACATTACAACCCAGAGGGGCCTACAGTGATCCTAGAAGTCCTTGGAAAAGTCTGCCTTCACTTGCATTGTGAAGCCTTGAGCGGCCCTGTCTCCTCAGTGTGGCTGGGGATGCACTAGCACTGTCCTTGGGCTCACCAATTCTTTCCCAAAAGGATACTGAGGGTTAGCTGACCATTTGTGTCCTGTGTGAGCTGCCACATTCCTTGGTTGAATGCAGCTGGCAGGGCAAACTGCTGCAGCTGTGTGGACGACACAGGTTAAAACACTTGGGATGTACATGCTACTAGCCTCTGCTGACCTAGGGAATGTGCAATGTCCATTTGCATACCCCATTGCTTTCTTTGGTGACTCCTCCTTCATTTGTTTATTGCAGCGTGCTATGTCAGACACAGTATGCAGGCTGCTCGGGGCTTGGTGCAGCCCCACATGATTCCCTGTAACTCAGTGGTAGCAAGTCAGGTGACTTACCAACTCACTACCATAAACTTCATGCTCCTGCAGAACCTAATGCATGGGCATAGGATGGATGAGGAGTGTGATCAGAGTAGGGTACTAATCACCATGAGCAAGGGTGGCAAAACTGAGCTCCTAGTTAGAGTTCTGTGAATAACCGATTTTTTTTTTTTTTTTTTGGTTTGCTGGCTGAACCAAAAAAGTGGTACTTGGTGAATTTGTTTTGGGTCAAACAAGATGTTTTGGTTTTGAGTTTAATCTTTTTAAAATTACAGTAAAATTCAAAATTTATAGTAGTTTCTAATCGAAACATCAAAATGTTTCATTTTGAAAACATTGACATGTTTTGATACTTACTTTAAAAAAAAAATTGAGGGGTGTTAGGGTGGGTCACCAAAAATTTTGGTGAATTCACACAATGTTTCAGTTAACCTGAATCTGTATTTTTGGGCAAAAAATGTTTTGGACGGACCACTTCACCCAGCTCTACTACTGGTGTGACTAGAGTAAAATACAATGTCCAACTATTATTTTAACAAGGGGCTTCAGCAAACTTTCCCCTTTAGTGTTTGATTGGCAACACATAAATAAGGGTGTGCGTGCCTGTAGAGAGGAGGGTTGTGGGACTGAGCGATCTGTTCACTTGTTATCCCACTTCAACAAAAATACTTTCTAAAAACCATAACCAGAGAATGAGGCAACATGATGTGGCAATTACATTCTGTTAAGTCTGTTCTGCCTGAGAAGTGTATACTTTATTCCTGGAAACATACAGAGCATATTGATAATACAGAGTAGTGTTCAATTTGTGTAATTTGAAATCTGGTGTTTATGTGAAAACTTAGTAAGGGGGTGATGATATCTTGCCCAAGAAGAGAAATATTTTAAATACAGAGTGGAGCAATCTGGTGCACTCCAGTGGCAAAAAAAGACCTTAGTAATCTTATGATCAACAAGGATGATTAAACATTATCCAGGAACATGCAGCAAACTTCATCAGAATCAGGTAATTTCCCTGCCCAAGAGATTTTTCACAAGGCCAGTGCATCACTGGTCCTTGAAAATGTACTTGCAAAATTGGTTTATACAGTACCAGGAAAGCAGTTTTTAAATTACGGTAGAGTAGGCAAAAAGTACCTGATATTTTTTTTACTTTTTATTGAGGGAAGTCAATATTTCAGGGTGACTGACTTAGGAAAACACAATTAAAAATGAATGTCTGCTCCCTTACAGTCATAGGTATCAAACTGAGAAGCACTCATAATGCATAAAAGCACAACAGTATCTGTAATTTCCTATGCCATGTGCTTGTTGCCTCTCACATTGTTGCTCTTTCTTCTTAGAATGCAATTATATCTATGGAATCTTTTTTAAAAGAATTTTTGCAAATAATTGAACAGACAGTGCTTGTTGAGGATCATATTGAATGTAACCCTTTTAAATGTTTTCTTTTTACATATTTTACTTTTGGTACCACTTCAGCTCTACAAGATTCATCGTGATGAGAAGTATGCAGGAGACAATTCACAGGCAGGTTAGAATATGATCATTTATCTATATATGCTTCTTCATTTTAAAAAAAACAATGAGGCCAGATTATTTGCTAGGGTAAATCAGTGTAGTTCCATTCTGTTCAGTCCAATGGGGTACCCCATCAGAAGGGCTGGCCCATGACTGACTGAGGCCAACTGGCAATGTACTGATAAACAACGTGTATCACTTATAAACAAGTTTTGAATAATAGTCCCCACTTTTATATTACCTTTATTTTATGGCATAGAGCACTTAGCCAGTGCTCAGAGTTAAAATACAACGGTTGTAGTTGTATTTAATAGTGGGTCAGATCTTTAGCTGGTATAAATTGGCAGAGATCCACTGCCTGAACTGAAAGGTGCTGTACTGATTTATGCCAATGGAGGATTTGGGCTAATGCCTTCCAAGTAGGGTGACCAGATGTCCCGATTTTATAGGGACAGTCCCAATTTTGGGGTCTTTTTCTTATATAGGTACCTATTATCCCCCACCCCTGTCCCGATTTTTCACATTTGCTGTCTGGTCACCCTACTTCCAAGTTAGGACCATTAAAGGGCTGGAAGAAAAGCACATGGGTCACTAAAACTTGTCTATGTATGGCTGACTCTTCTCTAAAGAACCAGTTCTGGTGTGTTCTTGGTGTTGAGAATGAGATGTTGTTGAATACAGGACTGAAAGTTGGGAATTCCTGCTTTCTAATTCCTAATCTGACATTGATTCCTTTGCTTGCGTTTCTTAGGTTTCCTACCCCATGTCATGTTTGGTTACAAGACAAATTGTATTCATTTTAACTATTTTTCAACTTTCCTTTATATCATTTAAGGACAGTTAAAATTTACTAGTGAATGAAATGTAAGATGCATTCATTATGCAGTTACTTGTAATTTCCATGTAAATAAGTTACATACATAAAAGTTTGTTACAAGGACGAGGGAGAAGAACTGTTCTTGTTAACCTCTGAGGATAGGACAAGAAGCAAAGGGCTTAAATTGCAACAAGGGAGGTTTCGGTTGGACATTAGGAAAAACTTCCTAACTGTCAGGGTGGTTAAGCACTAGAATAAATTGCCTAGGGAGGTTGTGGAATCTCCATTGTTGGAGATTTTTAAGAGCGGGTAAGACAGGGATGTTCTAGGTAATATTTAGTTCTGCCTTGAGTGATGGGGACTGGACTAGACAACCTCTTGAGGTCTCTTCCAGTCCTAAGATTCTGATTCTGTACATATACTCTCCTTGCAGAAAGTCATCATGTTCAAGTTCTCAGCCAAAAGTTTGTCACAGAAGTTATTCTATGTATCCCAGTATCCAGGGGAAGTGGGAGAAGGAAATAAAGCTAAGACATTCACTTTTTCAGAAAATATGCACTGTTAGGTAATAAAAGTACTTTATCTGAGGAGGAAGGGGCACAAGAGCAGTTTTTAGGGTTGTCCTCTTTTATTGATCTAAATGATCTGCCATTTTAAACAGATACAGCTTTCTTCCTTTTTCTGTTTGACTTTCTCAGGTTCTTATACTTCCCCCATCATCAGAGTTTTTGGGTGTAGTATCTAAACCTTTCCTGCCCCAAATCATGGTGTAGTGTTGCTGTGCACTGTTAAATAGCTCCTGTGTTTCATTTAGAGAGTTACTGTTTTCCAGTAGTGGTTGAAGTGATCCCTTACCTACCTTTTAAGGATGTCTATTAATATTTGTAAAACACTGAGATCTTTATGGTGTAAGATAGTAATAGTAGTAAAACTATGTGCAATTTCCTGTTCCTATTACAATCACTGCCATAAAAAATGATTCATGTTGTGTTATGCTATTTGCTCCTAACACTATGTTCTTATAATAAATGGCATCCTTCTTTTCCACCTTTCCTTTACTGGCTATAGAATCTGGGAACAGGGGAAGATGGGAATACCTGTGATTCAAATTGCAGAATGCTGAAATGGTCACAATGTTACTGCTTACTTGTATATTTTACAGCTTCTATGATGCATTTTGATTCCACCCTCTGAATGTGACAGAGTTCTGTGAGAACAGGAAGGCACACTGCATGAAGTCATGTTGGTTATTATGGAGTGCAATGAAAATAGAAAATCTTGATGTTGTCATGATTCATTGAAAATGTATCTACAGTAGGAGACCTTCTAATCACCAAGTCATAAATAAATCTTCATCTCAATGTTCAACAGAAGTTTTCTATTAAAGTTGTTGCCTTTGTATAAAATCTTCTTTATGTACTGTATCTGCTCATGCAAACAAGACATTGATGGTTCGCTAAAGGCCAATGCTGGGCAGTCTTCCTCCACCAAAATTGCCATTGCATCTCAGTCTGGACCTGTAACATCATTACTTATTCCACCCCAGGACTTCACCACACAGCAGTCTCTGCTGAGGTTCTTGTGACCTCAACAAGGGTCATCTTGCTCTCTTCTTGTGAGCACCTACTTCGTTCTTCTAGAAAGCGAGACTAGTGCTTCAAACTCACCCACCTCCTTGCAGTGACTTTATTTTAAGTTGCCTCTTATTTCTTGCTTTGGGATGTTTATGGTTATGTACCAACAAATCACACTTTTGACGCATATTTGTACCTTAATGATATTCCATCTCAATATTTAGCAAACTTTTAAAATACGGAATTAACCTATTAGCAAAGACTTTAGTTCAGTGTGGGTAAGTGTAGAGTGCCTGGTTTCGCTCTTTGTTTTTTAAAAAGTGTGGGTTTTTTGTAGCCATTCAGTCTCAGAATCCCCCCTTGCCCCTGCCTCCCCATGGTGGTGGTTGGGTTATATGCATTTGGTCAGAATACAAAATAGGGCCAAATACATCACTAGCTAAGCAGTCTCAACTCCACTGAGTTTGCTAGTTGCTCCTGCTAACACCAGTGATGACTTTGACCATTATTTGATTATTTATTTATATTTTGTTAGAACCTGAAGGCCTCAGCCAGGCCAGGACCCCATTGTACTAGGCATTGTACAAACATATAGTAAATGGCGGTCCCTGCCTCAGTTGAGTTTACAGTCTAAGGCCCCAGTCCTGCACAGGGTTGTTGGATACATGCTTGAGCTGAAGCATGTGTGTCGTCCTGCTGAAGTCAATAGGATTACTCAGATGTTTAAAGATAAGCACTTGCATACGTCCATGCAGGATTGGGACCTAAAGACAAGACTTAGCAGGTGGGTGAACAAACAGGTGGGGAGAAGGGATGATAGTATAGCTGCATGCACAATTTGTAGGTGTAATAACCCAATCAGTAGCAGTAATCACAACCAGTAGCAAGAATGTAACAGAGGAGCTGGGATCTTGATCCCTTAATGCAACTCAGTAAATTCAGGAAAGTGGCTTTCAAACTTTCACCGCTGTGTGGAATAAGATAAAACCCTGTCACCTTCTTGTACAGGAAATTTTGGGATTTTAAAGTAACCCTGGACCTCTAATGGGGAAAAAGCTACTCTCAGGGCTTGTCTACACTCGATATGCTACAGTAGCAGAGATGACACAGTGAAGACACTACCTACGCCAACGGGAGAGGTTCTCTTGTTGGCATAGGTAATCCACCTCCCGAGATGCAGTAGCTAGGTTAATGAAAGAATGCTTTCATCAACCTAGTGCTGTCTACATCGGGGTGAAGTCATCTTAACTGTGTCACTTAGGGATGTAGATTTTTCACACCTCTGAGGGACATAGTTGGGTTGACCTAACTTTTTAGTGCCACTGAATCACAACATCTACTGAACATTCTTAAGACAAACTTTTGATCAATTTTTAGTCCCTTTACAATATTTATAGTTTACATTATTTTAAATTCTAAGACATTTTAGTAAAATCATATACCATTAAGCTTCCAACCAATAGTACTGTGTACATTATAATATTATATCTTTATACTATTGTATGTTCACATTAGATGCATACCTCCAGCATCACATGAAGTTAATAAATATCAATTTAATGATGGTCCTAATCCTTTAAATTATGATTATCCTTTATGAACAGTTCTCTGTGATCTGTGACTGACTGGCACGTTCGATACTACTATGATGGGCATTTTAGAAATATGTATAGATAGATAGATGGAAATTATTTTACAATGTAAGGTCAACTGTGGCCATGTATCTGAAAAAAAAATCAAGAATTTTACCAGATTACCCTTTTGAGATTATCATGAGGCAGTAAAGTGCATCTGTTTTATCTGACTATTTCTTGGTCTGATAGTTGGTAATTTTTCTCTCTTGTCAATGTCAGGAATGATGGTTTGGTTTGTAGCCAATTGCTTGGCAGCAATTGACTTGATTGTTTTTAATCACTGTAACTCTTGTTTAATATAAATACTCAATGAAACAAAAAAATGTCCAGCTCAGTTCCATGTGGAGAAGCAGGACAGTCTTCTGGTTAAAGAACAGAACTGGGAGTCAGGAGACCAAGTAGTTTGTCTTTCGTGTGCAGCAACTTCCTGGGTGATCTTGGGCAAGTTACTAAGGGCCAGATTTCAAAGGTATTTAGGCACCTAAAGAACCAGATCGACACTTAGTGGGATTTTCAAAATTGCATAAGAACCTAACTCCAATTGATTTCAATGGGTATTAGTTGCCCTGAGCAAGATTTTAAAAGTATTTAAACCGAACTCCCATTGATTTCAATTATTTTATAAACCTAGCCCCTGTGCAATTTTGAAAATCCCACTAGGCACCTCTCTGCATCTTTAGGTGCCTAAATATCTTTTAAAAATCTGGCCTTAATCGGTCTCTGCATCCATTTATCTGTATAATGGAGCTAGCAATATCTCCCTACCTCACAGGGGGCTGTGAAGATAACGAGCTTTGGGATTTTAAGATGGAAGGGGCAATAGAAGAGCAGTGTATTTATTATTGTTGTCATTTTAAAGTTTTTCATTTTATATTTCTAGAATCCCACTCCTTCAGATGCAAGAACAGGAGGAAAGAATCAATTGATGTCAAATCAATAACATCTCGAAGCAGCGATGGTAAGAAAATAGAAATCCAAAAAGAATACAGTTAGAAATATAGAAAGCAAGTGACCTGAGCAATCAAAATATGGAGTTAAACAGGACAGATGCACTGAACAGCAATAGCATTCTTCTGAGCTACTGATGGAGAGACACACAAGTGACCTTTGACATTTCTTCCAATGTTTTTGTTATCCATTTATGTTGAATTGTGAGGTACTTCCCAAAACAGCAGTAGACACTAACTTTGCAGTATGATGCATGATCATGTACAGCCTGCATGAAGGTGAGGCGTGGCTGTGCTGCAGCAGGGGAAGGAGGGTTCTGGAAGAATGCATGATGGAGTGCCCCCTTTGAAAGGATGCAGCTTGTGCTCCTCCTATGATTGATCAGCTTCACTGGCCAATGCGGGGGCGGGGGTGGGGGCCTGTACTGCTACTGGCTAAGACTCGCTCCTTATCCCATTTGTGGCTGGCTGCTGTGATGGGATGTGAGGATGGTGATGCTAGAGGCTTCTTTTGCCATTTCTGCTCATTTGCACACAGTCACAAGCAATCCTAGTTTGCAGAGATCTAAGAGCCTGGTTGTGGTCAGGCAGAGTCTGAGGGTTCAGGGTGTGAAACAAACAAAGGGAGAGTTGAAAGAAAAGCTAAACTGAATTAAGGCTATTTTAATTCTGAAGGAGAGTGTCCACACAGGGATTTAATGTGGTTTTAACTAATTCATTAAAATTTGCAGCTTCCGTTAACTCAGATTAATTTTCCTGAGTATTCCCATGTAGACAAGCCCCTAATAATAGGCACCAATATACCGTATATACTCGATCATAAGCCGGTTCATTTATAAGCCGACCCCCCAAGATGGATAAGTAAATATGGAAAATGTTTATGAACTGTTCATAAGCCGACCCTATAATTCAGGGGTTGGCAAACTTTGGCTCCCGGCCCATCAGGATAAGCCGCTGGCGGGCTTGTTTTTATCTCGAGCGTCTGCAGGCACGGAGGTAAACCTAAGTAAACGAAGTGTCCCGGCGCACCAGCTGCTTACCCTGATGGGCCGGGACAGCAACTGGTGGGGAAATGTTTTGGGGGGGGAGAAGCTGGGGGTCAGGGGAGTAACCCCTGTGACCACCCCCCACATGACCCCACCCCTAACCCAGGACCCCCACACTCTCCCCATCCCATCCCATCCCTTCCCACCTTATCTGGGGAAGGCCAGGGGAGGATGTCTTTGACCTGGCTGGAGCCACTGCGGTAGGCTGGGCAGCATGGACGCAGCCTGCTCTGGGAGGAGGGGCCAAGCGGCACGGCTGCACCCTGCCAGCCCCAGAGCTGCAGCTGCTTCGGAGGCTGGGGGGAGAGCAGCGTGGCCAGGAGAGAGACTCTGGCCCCGCCTCTTCCCTTCTGGCTCTGCTGACTGTGCTGCCTCTCCTTGCTCCCTCTGTTGGGGGGAGGGGCTGTGTCCCACCTCTCCCTCTCTATACCTGTTCATAAGGTGACCCCCTTCTCTGGTGCTTCCCTTTTTTACTAAAAAATTCAGCTTATGAATGAGTATGTTCAACTGAATCCGCTGCAGTGATGGTGCTATGACTGCTGATAGCTTCCTGCTGGACCCTCGTGTGCAGGGGATTAAGCAACTTCGAACCCTGGGCTAGCTAAGGGTATATTTTGTTAGGTCATTCCCAATGACAGTCTCTATGTGCCAGTGACTCATAGGGCTCTCTCATTTAAATGTGTTCTGTGTTATGTGCAGTGTCAGAATCTAAATCTGTATATTTTATGCAAATGCAGCGCCAAGCTTACAGAATCGTCGGTATTCATCGATGGCGAGAATCCACTCAATGACAATAGAAGCACCCATCACAAAGGTAAAAAAATGTATCACTGACTGCTACTGTATGCCATAAACTCAGGGTTTGGTACTATCTTTGCAGAAAAATATGTGGGTGTATTTATAACAAAGGGATTGTAGAAATTGTGTCTCTCAATTTTATTTACTTTGTTACAAACATCCTCTTTGGGGGGTCTCCTTCTAAATCATAGCCATGGGATAGAATATCTGTGTGGCCCCTGTTTTCTCTTCCTTTTATATTGAGAGCCATTTAGAAAATCATAGCTTTGTCTCCACAATCACAATGTTTGAGTTCTGGCCTGGATTCTTTATCTGGAGACCTGTATAGTCCCATAGTTTATTGGGTCTCAGTAGTCTGGTGGCATTGCCACCCATTAGCCTGTCTATAAAATACCTTGGGCCCAGACACACAACTTCTAATAAGGATGCCTAGGCTAGGCATTCACACCTCTCTTCACTCAGGCTCCTGGTCCCCTTAGTTCCTCAGTAGGTTTCTCTTCACCTATCTGCTGTTTAAAGCAGCAAAACAATAGAATGTAAGGGGAGGGAATTCAAATTCAGAAAATCTAGAGTCTGATTGTTTATATAATATACTTAGTATTTGGGGTGACCATAGGACCGCTACAAAGTGTGAAATAACGAAGTATACTGAATGCTGTCACTGTAAATGTTGTGGGGATTAAGTTTTTGTAATAATATGAAGGGAACAATCTGGTTTTACTCTTCCCTCCCACCCCCTCAGGTTATTAACATTATCAATACTGCCCAGGAGAACAGCCCCGTCACGGTAGCAGAGGCTTTGGACAGAGTTTTGGAAATCTTACGGACAACAGAACTTTACTCCCCTCAGCTAGGTACCAAAGATGAAGATCCTCACACAAGCGATCTTGTTGGAGGTCTGATGACTGTGAGTAGGAAAAGAAAATTTAAACACACATCAGCTAACTAATCTGACATCATGGGTATCTTTCTTCCACCACCGGGGCAAGGGAATCCCTGCTTCCATCTGACTGACTGAGGATTCATCAGCTATAGTGCCTTTACCTTCGGGGGAACAGGGCCTACAATTCAGCTTTACCTACTTGCCTTGCATTTAGGCCATACCAGTGAAGTTGACCTGAGAGGCACCAGTAAGCATGAAGATTGTTACTATTGCTGTTTTTCAGTCAGTTGGCTTGGAAACACTGCTACTCTTAAGTGAATAACTCTTTAGTTCCATTGGAAACTACATATATTGATCACCTAATCGGTAGTATCCCAAGTTCCTGAAAATTTTTAAGAACGAGTTACCCAATCACTGCACTGCAATTAAACTGAAGAATTATTATACACCTGACACAGTTAATGACTACACAAGAGTTATAAAACTGAACTTTGACCTGCTAAGGAGCCCTTGTTTCAATCCTTTGATCATGCCCAGACTGCCCTATACACCAAACCTGCACTGGATTTTCATAGTGGAATATCTCAAACCCTCTTCCTACAAATGCTGGTCTGGAGCCCCAGAATGGGTCGCTTGTGGAAATAGCATAACTGAAATGCAAAACAAGTGAAATTTGTGAATTTCAATTTTAAAAAAATCATGCAACCATCAGTGAAAAGGGGATGAGAGGAGGCCATTACATTGTTGACCAAAGAATACCCTTCTAGAAACCTCCTACCAGTGGTATTCAATAGTCTGAGTGTCCCTGCTTTTAAACCTGTGTCATTAAAAAGGAAATCTTGCAGTAGCAGTTACCACTTTTATCAAACTTTTCAACTCCAAGAAAGTGGAGTTGGAGCTTCTAAGTCCCTTGGTAGTTACTTCTACCTCTATATTGGAAGACTGAAAACAAGCATGCTGCTTGAGGCACTCACCAAAACATGACCAATATTTTGGGTACTCAGGGCTAGTTCCTAGGGGGAAACGGTGTAAAGCATTCTTTATACTTGATAATGGTTTCCTACAACTTATAGAATCTTTATTTCAGGATGGCTTGAGAAGACTGTCAGGAAATGAGTATGTATTTTCTAAGAGTAAGTTTCCATGTTAAACTTTTTTTGCCTGTGTTTTGTTTCATTGGCTGCAAACATTGATTTAGAATTCCAAGCTAGTTTTCAGTTTGATTATTGTCTTTGGAAGTGGTTTTCCCAGTAATCTGAGAGCAAGTGTTAGAATGTCTCTAGTCTGGAACTGAAGCAGCTTCAAGTAATCAACATCATGTATCTGAGAAATGTAGAAACCAGACTGGAAAATAATTAAAAAGAAAAATATTAATTAACTTTTTATGGTCATATTTGTTTATCATTTGATTTGTTTGCTCTTCTTGATTTATGTCTAAACTTGTATAAAAACTACAGTACTTGAAGTTATTTCTAAACTTGGTGTCTTCAGAAGGAATTAATTTTTAATAAGGATCCTGCAAATGAAATAAAAAAGTTGTAAAAATCCATAATTAATTTATTCCCAAATTCTCTTTTGACAGACATGAACCAAAGCCATAGTCACCTTTCAGTGCCAATTACCGTCAACGATGTACCACCTTGTATCGCACAGCTACTTGATAATGAAGAAAGCTGGGACTTTAATATTTTTGAACTGGAGGCTGTTACAAATAAAAGGTACAGAAAGCCGCCACATACATACCCATAAATGAAGCTGTCAAGTGAGCTATGTCACAAAGGAACCCTGTGCGTTTCACTATGTATTTTGCCATAGGTCTTTCAGAGAGACCCTCCCTTGTTTGTGTTGTCACTGTACTACTTTGCAAACAGGTCAATATGCTGTTTTCAGAAATCAAGTACAGCTGGCCAGAAAACGTCCGTGTCCATGCTAAGGGTACAGACACCTCACCCTGTCAGTCTCATCTTCATCTCAACACCCACAGGCCTACAGGATTCTTTCCTCATCAATTGATCTTGTCCCCTACCTACTCCAATTCCCTCTCCAAATAGACATTCTGTTCGGAATACTCTGCTGCCTTTACCTTCTAGATGCCCCCACAGAATCCTTTTTTACCAACACTTCCAGAAAGGATTTTGAGGTGTATTTTGTATCTGAAGGCTGCTCATGGTGCTGCAGGAAACAGCAAACCCCCATTAGAGGAGACTCTGGGACAGGACTACATTGGGGGTTTAAAAAAATAGGTGGAGGGGAGCGAATGGTACTGGGCCCAATAGATTAATAGATTTTAAAGCCAGAGAGGACTATTTGATCATCTAGTCTGTATAACACAGACCATGCAGTTTTACCCAGCTAGCCCTCTATTGAGTCGAATAATTTGTGCTTCACTAAAGGATGCCTTCCAGAAAGGCATGTTGTATTAACTTTGATGGACTAAATGGGCCCAGAAAGTACAACAATAAACAGTTAAACATAGCTCAGGGTTTCAAGGGCAGAGCCTCGGCCTGCTTAGTCCCATGTGAAAACACACCATTAAACAGCTTTTTAATCTTTCATTACAGAAAAAGAAGGAAAAAACTGTTAAAGCATTTCAAATGTAAATTATTATGCAGGTCTTTCATTTTAACATATCCCTGATTCCCATTCCCTGAGCTGTACGGAGTTTTTAGAAGGAAACACATCCCCCATCTGACAGTGTCTTAGGTGGTGGTAAAGATGGTAAAAACTGTCCTTTTTTGGGAGAAAAGGAGAAAGTTAGTGAAGATGAGCTCCTGTTGCTGTTGAAGTCTGATCCTGTTTCCTAGAAGATAAAACAAGACAAATACACACAAGAGGGAAAAGAACAGCACAGGAAGAAAATGTAGCTTCTATCTCTGGTGCTGACTGTCACTTGCAGCATTGCTGCTGGAGAAACAGTCAAAGCACATGGTCTCATTAGCCCCGTGATGACCTGGCAAGCTGGTAGTGGTGGTGGGCTGGTTAGAACATTGCTTTTAGCTGCCTCTCTGGTCACAGGCTTACAGCAATGCTGCAAAATATACAGTCTTAGCCAGCTAGTTCAGACTCTCTTATTAAGCAGAAGGCAAAAGGAGAGGGATAGGAAAGAGAAGAAAAAAGGTGCGGAAGGAAAAGGACACAGTGTGGGAGGGGGCAGGAATCAGTCTCACACCCCAAATGGTGTTCAGGATCTAGCCACTGGGTAGTTAGATCCTGAACAGCATGTCCCTAGCTCCTTCTTTCTGGCTGATCAGGTCACTTCTCAAGATCAGGATGACAAAGGCCCTATGGTGTCACAGTGGGTCTCAGGAGATAGTGAGGGTGCCAACTATGATGGTTGAGCTCCTTCCTTCCTGTATTTCTGCCTCCCAGACAGCCAGCTACTTTTATTTTAAGGACCCCAAAAGGAAGTGATGATGGGTGAAATAGCCCTTGTCCACCAGTTCAGCCTGATTTTCAACACCAAGTTTGGTCCATTGGTTTCTGGTCCCACACTTCTCTTGTTCATGAGACTTAATTCAGCACAGTCCTTGAGTTATATCAGTAGGCCTCTTTGTTTGGATTAATTCAGAGTGTCTCCTTTTCATTCCTTTTCCCATCAACGTTTGTTGTTAAACTATTGTGACATTCTATAAAATGTTATCCACATTCCCACAGTTAGGCTTATGCTTTGGGTAGGAAGGTCAGGCCCCAGTTATTACAATAGGCATCCAGTCTTGATTTGAAGACCTCAAGAGATGAAGAATCCACCACTTCCCTTGGTAGTTTGTTCCAGTGGTTAATCACCCTCACAGTTAACAGTGTGTGCCTTATTTCTAATTTGTGTTTGCCAGGCTTTAACATCTCATAATTGGTTTCTGCTATGCCTTTATCCACTAGATTAAAGAGCCTTATAGTTGGTCCTGCATCAATACAGTAATTCAGAAGCTGAGCAGTGTATGGGGCTTCCGTGCTCCTCTCCCCAAAAGTGGTCCTGTCCTCCCAAAGCAGGCACAATTTATGCATTGGATATCTCATCAGTGTGGTCCATCATCTCTATAGGGAAGGAGTGGCTTTAGGCTCCATGCTATTCAGATCAGTGTTGATAAACAGTATTGCCAACCTCAGGCATTTAAAAACCATGAGTCAGATCCCCCAAAATAATGAGATTTAAAAAAAAAAATAGCAGGGTTCTTTTTATTTGCCCCTGGGTTATGAGCTGTTAGGATACACTTGGGTCATGTTTTCAAGTTTCTTCTCAAAGACCATAAGGATTAGACTTTTTTTTTTTTTTTTAATGAAAGCTGAGATTGTCACATAATCAGAGGACACCAGGGGCTGGGGTTTTAAGAAAAACACCGTGAGACTCCCAATAAAATCACAAGAGTTGACAACACTGTTTGCTCTGTGATGCTTTTCATAGCAGATTAAATTAAGTCTGAAAGAGTGACCGAATGGGTAGTAAACTAACTGCTGGTTGACCAGAGCCTTAAAGAATCATCATCATCATGTGATAAACTAAATGGTCTCTATTTACACTTGTTTTAAAAAAATGGGAAGGTGCCCAACAGGAGACATGATGCACAATAGAAATTGTTAATTTGTTTGCATGCACGTGTATGTTTTTTCTACTTTGCTACATTTCCATGATTCTTGTCTCCTTACTTGTTTTCCAGGCCATTAGTTTATTTGGGTTTAAAAGTTTTTGCCCGGTTTGGGGTCTGTGAATTTTTAAACTGTTCAGAAGCAACACTACGAGCCTGGTTCCAGGTGATTGAAGCCAACTACCACTCCACCAACTCGTACCACAACTCCACACATGCAGCAGATGTTTTACATGCTACTGCATTCTTTCTCGGAAAGGAGAGAGTTAAGGTATAACTTCCATTGTGAATTCTTTACTTTGACCCGTGAATAAACACACTTTAGGACTAATCTGTTAATGAACAAATAATCTGATGTGTCCATGACAGCCTCGTGTTACAATAACATTTGTTACTTGACAGTCACACAGTAGAGCTGGGCATCTTTGCAACCAGTAGATAATGCTCCTAGCTTCCCATGTCTGCTCTAGCCTTTGAACCTGCAGTCTTTGCTGACACAAGTAATTTCTCTGAAGTCCATAGGACTATTAATGTGAATAAGGAAATTAAACAAATAGGCGTTGCAGGATCACACCCTTCATTAGCAACAGCTGTAATCTCTTCAAAATTTTGCTGGGGAGGGTGACAAGAGATATATGCGAAGATATACGCGATAAACCTAGGTTCACACAAAGAGAATACTGATCAGGAGTGGTAATGGCATTATTTTTTTCTCCAGGGTTATTTTAGGAAATTTAATGCTATAAGGCTTCTAGTGTGAATGACCTTGTCAATCCCTTGCTTCTAGAAACATTTCTTTATTCACAGAAATGTAGCTGAAGCACTTATCAAACAATCTGTGTTTACCCTTTGAAAAATGGCATCTTCAGCCATTTTTCTAGCAAAAGGAAAAAGTTAGTATTTGGTTATCTGGTTTCCTTACCCCAAAATATATTGTAGTCATATGGTCAAAATCAACTGAAAGACAGATGCAGAAATTAAATTTTTTAATGGGATTGCTACATCTCAGTTTACTTAAGTCAATGGCAGAAATATGATATTTAATTCTTCGATGGAAATTGTAGAACATGAGTATATTGGTCTGTGCACGATGCTTTGCAAAACACAAAATAGAAATCCTGCCACAAGGTGCTTACCGTCGCAGACAGACATGCTACATGGCACACCAGCTCCAACAGAAGAAGGTGCAGAGAGATCGCTGGGATGAAGACCCAATAGAAAAGCTGCATGGAAGAAGTGGTTTTGAGATGGGGAGAGGGTACTCTTGGCACTCAGTGAGTGGGAAGCTCACGCATGGAGAGAAGGCCTCTGTTCTGAAGAGCTTACATTTGAATTCCGATATTTACCTAGTGATATTCTAAAGCTTTTATTGTGATTACTTACTACGTGATGAATAATGGTAGTTTTACTCTTTCTTGCAGGGAAACCTCGACCATTTAGATGAGGTGGCTGCATTAATAGCTGCCACGATTCATGATGTGGATCACCCAGGACGGACCAACTCTTTCCTGTGCAATGCAGGAAGTGAATTAGCTGTACTTTATAATGACACTGCTGTATTGGAAAGTCACCATACAGCACTGGCGTTCCAGCTCACAGCTAAAGACAACAAATGCAACATTTTCAAGAATATTGATAGGTTAGCTTGCTGTGTTTATTTTATTCCTTTTGTGTAACTGAAGATGCCACTTTCGTTTAATATAGAAAATTTGCAGAAAAGCCTTGATCACTTCTAGAACTATACAATAGACAATTTAAAAAAAAAAATCTTTCTTCCCCATGTCAGCATTCCAAATGATATGTTTGGAAATGTAAAGATGTTTCATATTTTGTGGAATATGGTATTACTTAAAAAACCAACAGACTAGAACTCCAAGTTAATAGGAGGGGTTGTGGAAATATATTGTTACTATCCCTGGAATACTGAATTCTGTGTATTGATTACTCTGGAATATGTATGGAATGAACCTAACTTTCATTAGTTAAAAAGATTTCTATGAGTGCCCTGGTGACTTCCTGTTCCTGCTTATTTCAGACAGATCCTTTACCACATCCCTTTTGAGGGTATGGCATCTTATGAATGATTTGTAATTTTATTGATTTAGTTTTAAGTTATGTAAAATGTCAATAGGCCACTAAAACCCCTGCTAACACGAATGCAACTACAGTCTCTGTTCTGAGGCCTGATCTACACTGGGAGGGGAGGGATCAATCTAAGTTATGCAACTTCAGCTACGTGAATAAGATCTACTCACCGTGGTGTCTTCACTGCGTTGACTGCTGACACTCCCCCATCGACTCTGCCTATGCCTCTCTCCCTGGTGGAGTACCAGAGTCGACAGGAGAGCGTTCGGGGGTCTATTTATCACGTCTAGGCTGATCCAGCGGGTAGTATAGACATACCCAGAGTTGCTTTCCAGTTAGTCCATTTTATGTTTGATTTCTGTCTCAAAATGCTTTTTGTGAATGTTGTGAGATCAGGAGAAAGACAGTTAACTCTGGCAATGGCCCGCATGAGTAAATTTCATTTTTCTCTTTCAGGAACCATTATCGGACATTGCGCCAGGCTATTATTGACATGGTTTTGGCAACAGAGATGACAAAGCACTTTGAGCATGTGAACAAGTTTGTGAACAGCATCAACAAGCCTATGGCAGCTGAGGAAACCAACTCAAATGTAAGATAAGTCAGCTTGCTGTTTTGAAGGACTTTGATCTATTTAAGTATCAAGCAAACATTTAAATGTTGTTTTCATTGACATATTTATATGCACTGTGGCAATGCCCAAATGCCACAATCAACATCATGACACTATGGTGCTAGATGCAGTACAAACACAGGAAAACATAGTGCCAGGCCCTGTCCCAAAGAGCTTAAATCATCTGATCTTGTAGGCCATACTTTCATAGAAGATTAGGGTTGGAAGAGGCCTCAGGAGGTCATCAGGTTCAACCTCCTGCTCAAAGCAGGACCAACCCCAACTAAATCATCCCAGCCAGGGCTTTGTCAAGCCGGGCCTTAAAAACCTCTAAGGATGGAGATTTCACCACCTCCCTAGGTAACCCATTCCAGTGCTTCACCACCCTCCTAGTGAAATAGTTTTTCCTAATATCCAACCTAGACCTCCCCCACTGCAACTTGAGACCATTGCTCCTTGTTTGGTAATCTGCCACCACTGAGAACAGCCTAGCTCCATCCTTTTTGGAACTCCCCTTCAGGTAGTTGAAGGCTGCTATCAAATCCCCCCTCACTCTTCTCTTCTGCAGACTAAACAAGCCCAGTTCCCTCAGCCTTTCCTTATAAGTCATGTGCCCCAGCCTCCTAATCATTTTTGTTGCCCTCCACTGGACTCTCTCCAATTTGTCCACATCCTTTCTGTAGTGGGGGGACTCAAAACTGGACGCAATACTCCAGATGTGGCCTCACCAGTGCCGAATAGAGGGGAATAATCACTTCCCTCAATCTGCTGGCAATGCTCCTACTAATGCAGCCCAATATGCCATTAGCCTTCTTGACAACTGTTGACTCATATCCAACTTCCAACATATCCATATGTGCATGCAAAATTCTACATGCTGAGCAGAATCAGCATTTGTGTGTAGTTACCCAGGTCAGTTTGTGTCCTAAATGTGGATTTTTACATGCATTAATAAAGGCATCTTCAGACTTTACATGTGCAATTAGAAAAGCTTTTGACAATTTGGCCTTAACTATTTTAAAATGAAACCCGTTTCTGGAACCTTTAAGAAAGATTGAATAATTCTCACTTTTTCTTCTTATCATTCTGTTTTATCATTCTGCCAGAGCCCGCACCCCAACCTCCCTCCTTTTAATCATTCTGTCTTTGTTCCCCACTTTGGTGCTCCTAATGGTCACCGCGTGCTCCTTAAGCAGCTGCTGTCAGTTTCTTGACAACATCTCTTGGGATCAGTCTTATGCTCTGTGCTTTTTGACTGAGTGCTCCAGGTCTGGTGCCTCTTATCCCTGTTTGTCTCTCCTCAAAGTCAAATGTTTGGTTTGTGTCCCAATAATTAACTGCCACAAAGTTCCTCAAAACAGTCTTAGCCACTAAAAAAAATCTACTTAAGCCCCTGCTTAAAGAAAATAAGTGTATTAGGATTTTCTCAACTTTTCTATCAAATCAAAGGTAAATGACACAAAAAATACATACCTAGGTCTAAGACTCCCCTCACCTTACCTAGGTAAACACCAAATGCTCAGGAAATAAATGCTCACATCTTTAGGCTTCTGTGCTTCAAACAAGCTCATATCAAGATTTTCTGTGTTCACATACAGGTATGTGAATTTACTTCTGGTATTAAGTGGCCCCTTTGTCTGCCGGTTATATTCTTTATACCCTTTGAAGGGGCAGTTGTGAGAATGCATTAACACTTTCGTTATGAGGTCATGGGATTTTGGACAGTGATTTAATCTCTCTCTCTCTCCCCTGAAAACGTGGTATTTTCCAAGTTTATTAAACTTTGTCTCTTTTGTTCAGAGAGGCAGTTGTCCTTCTCTGGTCTCTTCTTATTAATTTCAAAGTTCCTTTACTCTTGCAAATAAAATTACCACCAGCCTTTCCCACACACAGTGGCTTTCTCCCCAGGAAGGCATGGTCAGATACATGTAGAAAGATCTAGTTTAATTGTTAGACAATAGGCAAATCTCTCTTTCAGAGTCTTAAAAATCCCCAGCTGCTCAGTAACATGAGTAGATAGCAGATATGACTTTTCCATAGATAGTATCCCATCTGCAGTAAAGACCCTTCCCTAACTGCAGGAGTGTAGCTGACAGAACTGGGGGAGAGGTTTGTGGACCAACATTTTATTGCTGTTTACCACTAATCCTTCCCACTGTACTTTGCCATGTTTATAGGAAGAACAGAAGCCCTTTGTATCTGTAAACTCAAGAGGAGAGAGGAGATTACACCTAACCTAGTGTTTCCGGAAGGATAGCATCCACCACTATACCTAGGCTGTTATGATAACCGTAATCCTTACACTCTTACCTGTATCTGGCTATTTCATATCTTTAAACAAGGAACATCTGCTTCCTCCATTGTTTCATGGAGGTGTGGTGAATAGCTGGAATGGATTTTTTTCAGTTGAGGAATGTCATTTTGTAGTAGAATTTGTATGACTGAATGCAATTTGACAAATTAAGACCATTCTTACATTTCACGTTTAGGAATAAACCTCTTTGCTTGCCATCTTCAGAGTTGCTGCATAGATTGCTAGGCATGGTACGCTGGGGCGTGGGCTTTGGCCAGCTTCCCACTTGTAGAAACATGAAAGAAGTTGCACAGCCTGCATAGCTTCCTTAGAGATGAACCATAGTTCTGAATGCAAATCCTGAGGCTGTAGCTCTCTGCGCTGGCTATTCATTATTTAAGCTGGAATCATTCTGAAGTCTTTCAGGAGTAGATCCATTTTCATATATTTTTCTTCCCATTTTTAAAGCTTTAATGTTTTCCAAAAATTGAGTGCCTCGTGAATTTGGGTGCACAAGTCCCACTGAATGTCATTGTGCTCCTGAATCCCTGAAGTGTTTTTGAAAGTCTCACATTCCTGTACTAAAGGGATTTAGCACTTACTGATGTGCCACTAAATGTTTTTCATACATTCTTCTTCAATCAGCATTTTTAAGCTATAAAAAGCATTTCCTCTGATTGATTGACTCTCCTTTATTTTACCAGTTTATAGCAGAGACTATTGTAAAATATACAAAGACTTGGGGAGTAATAAAACTGCAACACAGAAAAGAGTGATATTATAGGCTTTTTTCCCCATAGCAATAGTTTGTTGTAGGTATTGTTAATGGTGCCTCTTCCTATTTTTGATCTTTAACAAATTAGAAGGAAGCATTAATTTGGCAGCTCTTTGTTGGGAAACCTATGCTGAATAAAATTAACTGTTAAATATTGAGAGAAGAGTCATGTGCCAATTGGTAACAGTCACTGCAAAATATTTCCTCATAAACCACACAGACATTAATTTCAGCACTAGTGATAAAAAGTATTTATCTTCAATTTTTGACTGAGTTGAATGTAGTGGGAGAAGGGAGGACATAATTACACAAATATATTACTTTTGTGAGCAGCATTAATACCATGGAGCGCTCAGTTTTATTGCTCAATAAGGAGCCAATCCACAATAACATGCCTGTGCTCAGAGGCGGATTAGGGGTTTGTGGGGCCCTGGGCCAGAGCAAGCAGGGGGCTCCTCTCCACCCCTTCCGCCTGCAGTCCCCCTCCGGCGGTCCTGCTGGGGAAATGGGGTTGGGCACAGAGGCTTGCCCTGCTCCACCCCTTCCCGCTCTCCCTCCTCCTCCTCCGCCCCTCTCCCCCAGCCAGGGGCTTCCCCCACTCCCCAGCAGGAGTGGCAGGCAGGTGGAGCAGGGCAAGCCCGTGACCTGTCCGTGACTTTTTACTAAAAATATCCATGATAAAATGGAGCGCTGCTGGCCCACACCACCTGTTGGGGCTCAGAGCTCCATGGTCCCTGCATGGCTCGGAGCTGCAAGGCCCCAATGCCCCCCAGTGGCTGGGAGCCAGGCAGAGGGGGACCCCACAGCTCCCAGTCACTGCAGGCTGAAGTCTCAGAGGTCTCTGGAAGTCATGGATTCCATGACTTCTGTGGGCTCCATGACTAAATCATAGCCTTAACTATGCATGTTATCTATCACTTAAATCAGCCTCTGTACCAGATGACTGGCAGATAGCTAATGTGATGCTGAGGTTGTTCTTTTTTTAAGTCGCCAGAGGCGATCCTGGCAATTACAGGCCAATAAGCCTAACTTCAGTACCAGGACAATTGGTTGACACTATAATAAAGGACAGAATTATCATACAAACTGAGTAACATGATATGTTGGTGAAAAGTCAATACAGCTTTTGTAAAGTGAAATCATACCCACCCGTCTGTTAGAATTCTTTGAGGAGGTTAACAACCATGGACAAGGGTGATCCAACGGATAGTGTATTTGGACTTTCAGAAAGCCTCACCAAAGGCTCTTAAGCAAAATAAGCAGTCATGCAACAAGAGGGAAGGTCCTCTCATGGATAAGTTACTGGTTAAAAGACTGGAAACAAAGGGTAGGAATAAATGGTCGGTTTTCACAGTGGAGAGAGGTAAATAGCAGGGTTCCCCAAGGATCTGTACTGGGACCTGTGCTGTTCAATATACTCGGAAATTATCTGGAAAAGGGGGTAAACAGTGAGATATCAAAGTCTGCAGATGATACAAAATTACTCAAAATAGTTAAGTCCAAAGCAGACTGTGAAGATTTACAAGGGGATTTTACAAAACTGGGTGACTGGGCAAAGAAAATGGCAGATAACATTCAATGTTAATAGATGTAAAGTAATGCACCTTTACTCCCAACTATATGTACAAAACGATGGGCCTAAATTAGCTATTACCACTCAAGAAAGAGATCTTGGAGTCATTGTGGCTAGTCCTCTGAAAACATCTTGAAGGATAGGTAATGAGGCAGAAAATATCATAATGCCACACTATAAATCCATGGTACACCCACACGTTGAATATTGCATGCAGTTCTGATCGCCTCATCTCAAAAAAGACCATTAGAATTGTTAAAAGTACAGAGAAGGGCAACAAAAATGATTAGGGGTATGGAACAGCTTCCATATGAAGAGAAATTAAAAAGACTGGGACTGTTCAGCTTGGAAAAGAGACTCTTGAGGGGGGATATGATAGAGGTCTATAAAATCATGACTGGTTTGGAGACAGTGACTAAGGAAGTGTTATTTACCCCTTCACATAACACAAGAACCAAGGACCACCCAATGAAATTAATAGGCAGCAGTTTTAAAACAAACATAAGGAAATATTTCAACACACAGTCAACCTGTGGATCTTGTTTGCAGGGATGTTGTGAAGGCCAAAAGTATATCTGGTGTGACAGACCCAGACCAATGGGGTACAGGAGTCTGGTAGAGGGCAAATATACTAGTCACTGAATGAATAGTTTTCTGTTCCCTAAGTGACCAGAGCAGGGGCTGCACTAGAGTAATCAGGAACCTGCTAGAACCATTTAAGGCAGGCAGGCTAATTAGGACACCTGGAGCCAATTAAGAAGAAGCTGCTAGAATCAATTAAGGCAGGTTAATCAGGGCACCTGGGTTTTAAAAGGAGCTCACTTCAGTTTGTGGTGCGAGTGTGAGGAGCTGGGAGCAAGAGGCGCAAGGAGCTGAGAGAGTGTTGCTGCAGGACTGAGGAGCACAAGTGTTATCAGACACCAGGAGGAAAGTCCTGTGGTGAGAATAAGGAAGGTGTTTGGAGGAGGCCATTGGGAAGTAGCCCAGGGAGTTGTAGCTGTCATGCAGCTGTTACAGGAGGCACTATAGACAGCTGCAGTCCACAGGGCCCTGGACTGGAACCCAGAGTAGAGGGCGGGCCCGGGTTCCCCCCAAACCTCCCAATTGACCTGGACTGTGGGTTCTTCCAGAGGGAAGGTCTCTGGGCTGTTCCCCAACCCACATGGTGAATCTCTGAGGCAAGAAAATCCGCCAATAAGCGCAGGACCCACCAAGATAGAGGAGGAACTTTGTCACACTGGTGTCAGGGGTGGGATCTTGGGGTGCACAGCACGGCAGAAGAAAGAGGGTGATTTAAAAAGAGGGTTTATTTTTTTTCACCACAATGGATGACGTAGTGCGGGCACTGATACAAGCTACGGCAGCCCAGCAGGAGGCTACCCATGTCCAGGCAGCCGCCCAACAGGAAGCAGTGCAGCTGCAGCAAGAGACTAGTTGCCTGCTGATGGACCAGGCTGCTCAAGACCGAGCTATGTTGCGGGAACTGGTAAACCAGGTAAAGTCCCTTACAGAGCTGAATCGTGGCCATGATGGGACGCAGCTCATATGCGCCAGTCATTGGCTGCAGACAATGACACGGGAGGATGATGTAGAGGCATACCTTCTGGCCTTTGAAAGGACAGCCCTACGAGAGGCCTGGCCTCGAGATCAGTGGTCTGGCAACCTTGCCCCATTCCTGTGTGGGGAGGCCCAGAAGGCCTACCATGATCTGCCTGAAGAGGCTGCGGCAGACTACCCCCAGCTGAAAGCAGAGATCCTGGCCAGATCTGGCGTAACGACAGCAGTGCGGGCCCAGCAGTATCACGGTTGGAGGTACCAGGAAGACAAAACCCCGTGGTCCCAATTGTATGACCTCATCCATCTCGCACAAAAGTGGTTGCAAACAGAGTCCCAGAGTCCGGAAGAGACACTAGCGGTTCTGGTCATCAACCGATACATGAGGGGACAACCACCAGACCTGGGTAAGCCAGAACAAACCCTCCACCTATGACGAGGTTGTCGCCCTGGTAGAGAGGCCAAGGACAGCAAGGGAGCTGACCCAACCGGGTTAAACTAGCAGCACCAAGCCCTAAAGTTCAGGTGACTGGGCCACCAGGAGGGCTCAGGTGGAAAAAGAGAGAGACTGAAGGCCCATCAGAGGCCACAAAGAGTCGGAGCACTGAGAGAGAAGAGGATCGTGATGTTAGACTGCCCAAACCAAGAGACTGGGGAACGCCTAGGGCTCCATACAGATGTTATGCCTGCGGGGAATGGGGACACATAGCTGCACAGTGTCCCAATGCTGAGGAGCCTATGCAGTGTAACCTGGGGAACTGGGCAGATTCATGCTCCCTAATCCACCTTGTGCAGGTCTCACTAACCCCACATATGTATACCAGACCAGTGAAACTAAATGGGGTAGGGACCACGGCACTGGTTGATTCGGGGAGTGCTATCACGCTTATCTCAGGGAAGCTTGTGAAGCGTAGTCAGCTGCTGCAGGCTAAACGTACGGGGATAACATGTGTCCATGGGACAGTTAGTTACTACCCCACCATCCCAGTAAAAATCAAGATCCAAGGGAATACTACTGAGGTAGCAGCAGGTGTAGTCCCTAAATTCCCATACCTGGTGCTCATAGGGAGGGACTTCCCAGGGTTTGGAAACTTACTCCCAGTAGGGGGATTGGAGAAAGATGGGGACCCTAAAATTGATGAGGCATCCACAGCAGACTGTCAACCCCCAATCTTCTCTGAAATATCCCCAGATTTGTTCTCCACTCCCAGACAGGGTAGAAAGACAAAAAGGGAAAGAAGGGCAACTAAGGCCTTGGGAACCCGAATACTGACCCAAAGCCAGAGGGTCGCTCTCGTAGGTAGGTGGATCTGCGCAGCTGAAAAGGAGGCCACGCAGGAGGGAGAAGCACCTGCGTCTGACCCCCCCACTCTAATGCTTCTGAACCAGTAGAGGCAACAGAGACTGGGCCCCTAGATCTTGGGCAGATTAGCCCCGGGAGAGGAAATTTTGGACGGGATCAGGCAGAAGACCCAAGGTATGACAAAATTAGGAAGGAGGTGACTGAAATAGATGGGGTTCCCGTGGAAGGGAAAACCCAGGGACCAGGACCCTACTTCATAATGAAGAAGGATCTCTTATATCAGGTTGCAGCAGTACAGGGGCAGAAGGTACAGCAGATCCTAGTACCTCAAAAACACCAGAATGCTGTATTAAGTCTTGCTCATAGTCATCTTTTTGGGGGGCATTTGGGGGTAGAGAAGACCCTGGCACGAGTCCTATGACGGTTCTTCTGGCCTGGAGTACATGAAGAAGTGCGGAGGTACTGTGCCTCCTGCCCAGAGTGTCAGCTGCACAGTCCCCGTCCCCACTTGAGGGCACCTTTAGTACCCCTTCCCATCATAGAGGTCCCCTTCGAGCGAATAGCCATGGACCTAGTGGAGAAGATGGCTCGGGGCCACCAATATATACTTGTTGTTTTGGACTATGCTACTCGCTACCCAGAAGCCGTCCCCCTGCGGAACATGGCCTCTAAAACTATAGCCAAAGAGCTGGTGGGGATCTTTGCCCGAATGGGGCTACTGAAGGAGATATTAACCGACCAAGGAACCCCATTTATGTCGAAGCTAATGAAAGACCTCTGTGCGCTGCTCCATATACATACCCTGAGAACTTCGGTCTACCATCCGCAAACTGATGGGTTGGTAGAAAGGTTTAACCGAACCCTCAAGGCTATGATAAGGAAGGTGGTAAGTCGGGATGGGAAGGATTGGGACACCCTACTACCCTACCTTATGTTCGCTATCCGGGAGGTACCTCAGGCCTCAACTGGGGTTTCCCCCTTCGAGTTATTATACGGGCGTCACCCCCGTGGCATACTAGATATCACCAAAGAGATCTGGGAAGAGGAACCCAATGAGGGGAGAAATATAATAGAGCATGTAATGCAGATGCGAGACCGGATCGCCTGGGTTACCCCTATTGTACGGGAACATTTGGAGAAGGCACAGGAGGCCCAGCGAACCCATTACAATCACCAGGCAAAAGTGCGCCAGTTCCAACCAGGGGATCGGGTTATGGTGTTGGTACCCACGGCAGAAAGCAAGCTTCTGGCCCAATGGCAGGGGCCCTATGAGGTGGTTGAACCCGTGGGGGAAGTAACCTACAAGGTGCGGCAGCCAGGACGTGGAAAACAAGAACAGATTTATCACGTTAACCTTCTGAAACCCTGGCATGCAAGAGGCATGCACAACGGTCCAAAAAGACCTAACCCAGGAAAACAAGCCTTCCAAACAGGTGAGAGTGTCTCCTGATTTAACACCAGACCAGAAGAATGAGGAGTCCGAGATGATCTTCCGGAACCAAGATGTGTTCTCGACAAAACCGGGTCAAACAACTGAGACATATCACCTCATCGTCACGAACGCTGGGGCCAGAGTAACAATGAGGCCCTATCGGGTGCCAGCGGCAAAAAGGGAGGAAATAAAAGCAGAAGTGTAAAAAATGCTGGAGTTGGGGATCATCGAAGAATCCCACAGTCAGTGGTCCAGCCCAATTGTGCTGGTGCCCAAACCTGATGGCACCACAAGATTTTGCAACGACTTCCGTCGAGTAAACGAAGTATCCCAGTTCGACGCATACCCCATACCTCACATAGATGAGCTAGTGGACCGTCTGGGTAATGCCCGGTACTTGACTACCCTAGACTTGACAAAGGGGTTCTGGCAGATTCCCCTTGCAGAAGACACAAAGGAAAAGACTGCGTTCTCTACACCAGAGGGTCTTTTTCAATATACTGTCCTCCCTTTTGGACTACATGGGGCCCCAGCTACCTTCCAGCGCCTCATGGACAAGCTATTAAGCCTGCATAACAGTTACGCTGCTGCCTACTTGGACGATGTGGTCATTCATACCCCAGACTGGGAAACCCACCTGGAGAAGGTGGAGGCAGTCCTTGATACCTTCAGGCGAGCTGGCCTTACAGCAAACCCTGCCAAATGCGCTGTAGGGTTTACAGAGGCCAAATATCTTGGCTACATTGTGGGAAAAGTTCTGGTAAAACCCCAAGTGAGCAAGTTAGAGGCCATCCAAAATTGGCCCCGACCAAGTCGCAAGAAACAAGTCCGGGTGTTCCTAGGTGTGGTGGGGTATTACCGACGATTTTTCCCCCACTTTGCCACAAGGGCAAGCCTCCTGACAGACCTAGTGAAAGCCCATGGACCTGAGATGGTCTGACGCAGGTCACCTGACCTGGTGAGATGGTCTGACGCAGCAGAGGAAGCATTCACAGACCTACGGACTGCCCTCTGCAGTAACCCCATACTGATAGCCCTGATTTCACCAAGGAGACGGTGCAGACGGATGCATCGGAAGTAGGGTTGGGGGCCGTTCTATCACAGATGGTCGGGGAGGCGGAACACCCAATTCTATACCTCAGTCGGAAACTCCTTCCAAGGGAACAAAAATATGCAGTGGTGGAGAGAGAATGCCTCGCTGTAAAATGGGCCATGGAAACATTGCGCTACTACCTACTCGGACGCAGATTTGTCCTCGTGACCGACCATGCCCCTCTTCAATGGATGCAGCAGAACAAGGAGAAGAACACAAGGGTGACCAGATGGTTCTTATCCCTCCAACCTTTCCAGTTCCGTGTGCAACACAGAGCAGGGAGCCGTCATGGCAACGCCGATGGTTTGTCACATGTGCACTGTCTGGCATCCCAAGCTGCCCAACCCCTTGGCGTTGAGCAAGGGGGAGGGATATGTGACAGACCCAGACCAATGGGATACAGGAGTCTGGTAGAGGGCAAATATACTAGTCACTGAATGAGTAGTTTTCTGTTCCCTAAGTGACCAGAGCAGGGGCTGCACTAGAGTAATCAGGAACCTGCTAGAACCAGTTAAGGCAGGCAGGCTAATTGGCTCCAGGTGTCCTAATTAAGAAGAAGCTGCTAGAATCAATTAAGGCAGGCTAATCAGGGCACCTGGGTTTTAAAAGGAGCTCACTTCAGTTTGTGGTGCGAGTGTGAGGAGCTGGGAGCAAGAGGCGCAAGGAGCTGAGAGTGAGAGGGTGTGCTGCTGGAGGACTGAGGAGAACAAGCATTATCGGACACCAGGAGGAAGGTCCTGTGGTGAGAATAAGGAAGGAGTTTGGAGGAGGCCGTGGGTAAGTAGCCCAGGGAGTTGTAGCTGTCACAGGAGGCACTATAGACAGCTGCAGTCCACAGGGCCCTGGACTGGAACCTGGAGTAGAGGGCAGGCCCGGGTTCCCCCCCAAACCTCCCAATTGACCTGGACTGTGGGTTCTTCCAGAGGGGAAGGTCTCTGGGCTGTTCCCCAACACACATGGTGGATTTTCTTGCCTCAGAGATTCACCAATAAGCGCAGAACCTACCAAGATAGAGGAGGAACTTTGTCACACTGGGTTCAAAAAAGAATTAGATAAGTGCATGGAGCATAAGTCCATGAATGGCTATTAGCCAAGATGCTCAGGGATGCAACCCCATGCACTGGGTGTCCCTACACCTCTGACAGCTAGAAGCTGGGACTGGATGACAGGGGATGGATCATGGGATAAATTGCCCTGTTCTTTTAACTCCCTCTGAAGCATCTGGCTTTGGCCACTATCAGAAGACAGCATATTGGGCTAGATAGACAATTGGTCTGACCCAGTATGGCCGCTCTTCAGAATCTAGAGTACCATGTATCTAATTGGAGACGGTGCGCATTTATTAGAAGTGTTTCAGAGAGGAGTGAAACGATGATGTGTTTATACTTGTTGTTAGTACTAATGTTGCCACCAAACTGTGACGGACTCCCTCTGTTACAGAGTGAGGGCAGTGACTGTGAATGTGCACCCAACGTAAAGAATTTTCCAGAGAACCAGACACTGATCAAGCGCATGATGATAAAATGTGCAGATGTAGCAAATCCTTGTCGCCCTTTAGAACTGTGTATTGAATGGGCTGGGAGGATTTCAGAGGAATATTTTGCACAGGTATGTCTTTTTATTATTATTTGAATACATCTTATTAGTTCATACACAAGTGCACACATACCATCCACTCTGTGCTAGTCACTTCAGAGTCCATCTAATATTCCTATAGATTCAAAATAGAAATGTTTTTAATCTACTTTTCTTCCACTACTAGGATCTCGCTGTTTCATACGAGAAAAGCATGCCCACATCTAAACCTTCAACTATTCATAACTAAGGCTCCGTGTTTGTCACGGAAGTCACAGATTCTGTGACTTCTGCACCAGCCCCATGTGGCTGGCCCAGGAGCCGCCTGAGGAGCTCAGGCAGCCCCCAGGCCAGTCGCACTGGCTGCTACTGGGCAGTCTTAGTCCCCGCCCCCCCCAACCCCCAGCAGCAAGAATTTTGGGGGAGGTGGCTCAGGGCTTGGGGTTGGGGCTGCTATTCACCTGGTGGCAGCTCCTCTCCCTCAGCTCCCCTAGCTCCACATGCAGCCTCTGCCGGCAGCCAGGCACTGCCCCCACAGCTTCCATTGGCTGCAGTTCCCAGTCAATGGGAGCTGCAGAACTGGGGCTTGGGGCAGCATGTGGAGCTAGGGAGCTGGGGCCACCGCTTCCCAGTAGCTGGGTAAGGAGCCTGCCCCAGCCCCACCAACCCCCTCCCAGCACCCACGCCCCCCCTTCCACCGGGCTGCAACTCGCCCCCGAGCACCTGCACCTCCTTCCCCAGCACCCACAGTGCCCCCCTGGGCTGTGCCCCCATCCCCAGCACCCGCAGCACTTCCCTGGGCTGCACCCCCTCCCCAGCACCTGTGGCACCTCCTGAGTCTCCCCGCCCCCTTTCCCTCCCCCCGTTTTAGTCATGGGTAATTTTAGTAAAAGTCATGGACAGGTCATGGGACATGAATTTTTGTTTATTGCCAGTGACCTCTCCATGACTTTTACTAAAAATACCCGTGACTAAAGGTAGCCTTATTCATGACCTGCCTGTAGCACCAGTCTGAGTTTAGTATTAGGTTTGCAATGTGAAACTATTTGGAGAGCACTTTTATACTTCAATTGTTCTACTTTCTGCTATCGTCTCAGTCCACCTAGTCCAAGAGATAATTACTCATCATGTTACAATCGCCAATCCTGTTTCCACAGTCCAACCACTCTCCCAGATGAAGGTAGTAGAGTTGAATTCTGTGTCTGCAGGGAGATCTTAGTGTTCAGTAGAGGATACTTTTCCCTCTGTCATACTTGAACTAATATCTCAGCATGGGGTTATGCAGTACTATGTGATTGGAGGTGTTGTTTTTCAGATATGATGCAAGACCAACCACATGTGATCACTAAAGTTTCCATGGTAACCTTCATAAGAATAGGGACATGAGTCCTGCTTTCCTTCCTAACTTTCAATGCCATTATGCCTCCTCCAGACACTTCCTGCAGTTTCCTAAAAATGAAATGCTTTTCAGTTCCTCCTCCAAAGAACTGTGGACTATTAAGAAGCTGTTGGGTTCCACTCCACTAGTGGCAACATTTCAGCGGTGAGAGAAGTGATCTCTCATCCCAATCTCAGTGTTGGCTTTAGCGTAAAGCACTTAAATGACCGCTGTAGCAATGCAAAATATTATTTACCATGTGTGATTTCCCAAATAGTGTGCTCTAGGAAACTAAGAGCTGCACAGGAGACAGATGGTTGATACATGTCAGCTGTCAAAATCCAAATGGGAGATATGGCACGGTTATTAATGGAAACCATAGTGACAGTTCTCAGAATGTTTTGGCGTTCTGCTTCCACTGAGTGAAGCCTCTGGATACTTTCTAACCCTAACTCTTAACATGGACTTGTGTTGATTTAAAATATTATTTAAAAAAAAAGTACCATGAAATAAAAATGTTACAATTTAATTAGTACCTACTATCATCATGAGGTAGCAGCCGACTCTAGCTCTAGGTACTTGTCTGATTTGTCTTAATAGTATTTATTTTTATAATTATAAAAATAAGTATAATTACACTTAAGGAAAAGGGCAAAAGAGAAGAGGGAAAAGATTTTCCTATTCGTATCTCTTCTGTGCACCACGGACAGAGCTCTGTAGTGGGTCTCTAGCTAGGACTATGGAATAGGGCATGGTGGCTAGGTCAATACAGCAATGACAGCGGGGCCACACAATGAAAGTGGCAGGGTTAGTAACTTTATTATAAGTAGATTTGTTTTGTTTTTTTCCCCCTACCAAAAAATAAACATGATCCTCGAACTAGTAGATTTTAATCCATTTTAACCAAGGACATGGCAATTCCTCCCCACACCCCCAAGGAATCAGTCACATTAAACTACTAGTTAGCAATTTTTGTGTTCTGGTGATTGGCTAAAGAACCACTTATTGTTTTGGTCTACTTACAAATTCACCTAATCCTCCGCTTGTCTTCACCCTAGGATGGCAAAGGCAAAGATTTAAAGGCTAATATTAGCTTTGTTTTCTACAGACAGATGAAGAGAAAAGACAGGGTCTACCAGTTGTAATGCCAGTATTTGATCGAAAGACCTGTAGCATCCCCAAGTCTCAGATATCCTTCATCGATTATTTTATAACAGACATGTTTGATGCCTGGGATGGTAAGAAGTTCTACATTTTCTTCCTTCTCTGTTGAAGAGCAAATCCCTGTTACAAACTCGATATTATTCTCTCATGAATTATCTCAAGCCCTGTTCCTTCTACTGTTTTCCATTTCAGTAACTGTCAATCCTGAGTATGCAGGAGAATCTAAATATTAGTTGTGTAAATTGCATTATTTATACTGAAATTGAACTTTATTGTAGATAATTTCAGAGAATCAAGTACTTTTAAAAATAAAACCTTTTATTCACCTTGTTTAATGATTTAAGATGAAAATAGTTTTTTTAACAACTTTTTCCTTTAGCAGAATATTTCTTCTCGGCCAATGAAAATTAAGATAGCTCTTCCTGTTCATGTACCAGAATTATTGATAAATCAGCCCAGTCGTGCTGTTGTTGTGAAAACAGCGCAGAATCTTGCCCCTAATAACACTACTTAATAGTAGTGCAACAAGTAAAAGGATGGCAAGGTTACACTCAAATCACCTGCCAGATTATAATAGTGTAAATATTAGGCCAAGTAAGGCTGGTGTGATCCTTCTGAACACTGCTGGGGGGGAAGGGATAGCTCAGTGGTTTGAGCATTGGCCTGCTAAACCCAGGGTTGTGAGTTCAATCCTTGAGGGGGCCACTTAGGGATCTGGGGCAAAATCAATACTTGGTCCTGCTAGTGAAGGCAGGGGGCTGGACTTGATGACCTTTCAAGGTCCCTTCCAGTTCTAGGAGACAGGATATCTCCATTAATTAATTAATTTATTTATATTTATAAAGCTGAGCTATGCTATTGTTCCTTCTGTCCATTGCAGCATTTGCACATCTACCTGTTTTGATGCAACACTTGGCTGTTAACTACAAACACTGGAAAACATTAGATGAGTTAAAATGCAAGAGTCTCAGGCTTCCAGCGGAGAACAACAACTGAAGCAAAGAGAAGAAAACCTCTTGATCTACCAGTCACACTGTGAATCATTTACTAAATTAGATACAAGAGGCATTGTGTCTCCTTTAATATGAACTTACAAACTCTGCAGGAAGGAGAAAATATTTTACTCCTCACTTTTAAAATGCTCTAAATTCTACAAAAATGTTTTTCATCAAGGTATGTAACTGGAGATAAATAAATGGTCTTTGGAACTATCCTTTCAAGGCAGAACAGGTATTTCTAAAGCTAATTTGTAAAGTTTGTTTTAGTGCATTTGTTAAATCTTGTAACTGGTGCAATTTTATTTAGTGACTAAAATATACTATGTACAAATGGCTCTCATACAAAAGTGTAATCTATTCACCTGTGAAATGCAAACAGGTTATTCAAACACAAAGTAGAGTAAAAACCACCACAATTTGGCATAAATTTGCCCCCCTTACCGTAAGCAAAACTTTTAAAGAACTTTATTTCTAAAGAGAAGCTCTAGAGTAGAAAAAGTGAGGCTTCATAAATAGTTTCAAAACCTACTGTTTTTAGAGAGGAACACTGGTCTAGACTGCCTACAAACTGTAACCGTTTGTTATTAATCAAACATAGAATATAATTTTACCTCTGTCATATTGCACAGATCAACCTGTTTCTCTCCTTTCCCATATAAACTCTTGATTGTTATAATTAAATCAGTCTAATTTAATTACATTTGTTATATAGAGGGGATTTATCATGGTTCATATAATTGGTGCGATTCACTCTTTTTCTCTGACATCATACAGAGGTTACCAGGAGACATTTTGTCATATTTTACATATAAGCCAATACAGCGTGGGATTGATCAACAAACTTTTTAATAAAATGTTGTTTGTACACATGGTCACTAAGATTTTATTAAATCTAAATTTTATGGACACAAGGCCATATGTTGATATATATATATATGAGTATGGACCTGTAGCTTTTTAAGAGTTTTCAGGTTATAAATTATAACAGCATTATAACTTGTGCTTTTTTCCCCTCTAATAGAATGATGTTTTATTAGATGATGTAAAAAGTATTTCAAAAGATGTAAATAAGTTAGAAACTGAACATAGTATTTTCATTAGTTTTAAAATATGAAATTTATGGTAACGCTTCCAAAGCACAAATGCATATTTTTATACATCTCATTTTAATCACTACTTTGTGCAAACCCTGAGTTCAGATTTTAGACTTTGTTTAATACTAGCAAAACAGCTAACAGCAATTACTGATTTTTAACACTGTGCACTCCAAGCTGCAGTCAAGAGTTGCAAGCTGTGACTTTATATAAAGAGGTAGCGCATTGCTCATAGAAAATAAAGGACTTTGGACAAGCTCTATACCTCTATTTTGTGCTGTATCAAGTAGTAAACCAGGTAAAAAGAAAACAGACCTACTGCTATGGAGGAAAAATGATAATGATTGTAGTTTACTGCAGGAAGCTTACATAATGTGCCAACATTTTTTCTATGTTTTGTACCAAGTTATGTAAACAAATGGAAACATCATACAATTTCCATGCAGAGAAATGTATATAAGCTATATTTTTGTTAGAATTGTAATAGAACCTTACTTTTGTCATAGCTGAGGCACTTTGCTGTGTATTATAATGCTGCATTGTGTATATTTGAAGAATGGTGGTTTTGGTGAACTGTCTATAGTCATTATCCCCATGATGTACGACTACACAAAGTTTTAGCTCTGATTACATTTTTTTCCAATGGATTTTTATTCAAATAAGTTGACTTCTAGGTTTTATACTGTAAAATGTTTGCTCTTCTCATTCTTTCATTTATGAGCAAGTGTTCTGGTAATGGTTATATCTTGAACCAATTATATGCTAAACGACTTGACTCTTCCTGTAGTTTCTGTTGGAAAGGGGGAAGATCTCCCATGAAACTTCAAAGTGTGTCACTTGAACTCAGTTTATTAAATACAATATCAGTTTTCCGACTACACATGTTCTGTATAAAGATTTACTTCAACTTCCGATTGTCAAATTTTATACCAATTTCAAACTCTTGAACTACTGTAGGAAATGTTAACAGTTGAAGAAATAAAGCTCAACTACAGTTCTGTTCATCTGAAACTTTAATCTGCAGTCAATAATAGTTGTAAAACTCTACACTCTTTCCCCAACACGTGAATAAACAAAAATTGGGGTTAGGCAAGGTAACTAGTAGTGGAATTATGACCTTGTGCAATAAAAGCTTTAGGCTGTGTCTACACTACCACTTATGTCGACAAAACTTGTCACTCACCCTTGTTGGTTTTTTATTTCTTCTGTCAGAGCTTCCCCCTGCTGGTTTTACCCTAGGAACGAGTGGCCTGGCCCTTATGCTTTAATTGCACTTACTGCAGCCTCAACTCAGCTAAATCCAGAATTACAAACTTTAAACCTCTCTCTTGGCTATCATGCTCTGAAAATAGCTGCCCCTGATTCAAAAGGAAGAGATGATAATCGAAAAGCTATGGCTCTGCTACTGCTGAAAGATGCATGACCACCATGCCCTAAAAACCTGTTTTTAAAGCTGCTGGGTTTTCTTCTGTGCTTACTTCTACTCAAGGGCACTCTCAGTGTAAATGGATTTAAAACCAACTAAAAAAAAAAACTCCCCCAGATTTCTCTACTGCTGAACAAGCCATTTCCAGTCTCAGTTGACTATGGAGGTTCTCACATTCTAAAGAGCCCAGAGGGATTGCCAGTGTTTTTATTCAAGTCAAATGAACTGAGATGATGAAAAGACTAATCTAACTTGTAACTATACTTCATATTAAACACACAAATGTTACATAAGCCATCTCAGGTGCCTTAATCCCCACTAAGGTCACAACTACTGTGAGCTACCAGCATCCTTGTTGTACTAAGTTGGCAAAAAAGAAAAACAGTCCCTGGCCATTTCTTCTCATCCCCTACTTTTGTGCACATTATAAATACTTAAACTACTAAAAATCATCCTACCTCACAGCATTTGTGTTTATCAATTTCTGCACACCTTTAAACCCAGACCACCAGTCAGAAAAGCCATCTACTTCTGCCTTTAAATAAGGGATTATATAAATGAAACCTCTAATTAGTCTTCCTTAGCCCTGCAGTGTGGTTGGCTCTGTGAGAAAGTGAAAATCCCAACGACAAACTGCTTCAGTTATGATTCAACCAAGAATTTTAGCCTCTCTCATGCTGATCGCCATCCATGTTTCTTTAAAAGAAAATTATGGATGCTAACAATCAATTATAATTAATACAATTACTTTCAATGGCTTAAAGAACAAACATGGCACTTCTGCTGAAGCAGCAGGCCACTGTTTCAAACATGCAACATTCTCTTTTGGTTGTATAGTACTAGCAACTAATAATTCAAAGAAAGGGAAAAGACATCATCTTTATTGTATGGCATTTAAAAGGGAAGGATAACAATACATGTTATTTTCAATATTTAAACTTTTCAAATAGCAAAATTTCCTTTACACACATACCTAACATACACACAGCTCATGCACATCTACCTCTTATTCAACCAAGTTAGAACCTAAGCTGCAAATCATCATTTTGCTCTAATTTCTGAAATAATGTTAAACTGCGCAGTCTAGACTCTCTTTCTCCATCTTTCCACAAAATAATAAGGTGGTCAGCAGAGCATGTCACCAGGCCAAGTTCACTAAAGTACAGGAACATCTGCAATGAAAACCATTAACATGATCATGCTGCACATGTAGATTTAGGCAAGTTGCTTATTTTCATCTTTGGGTGAGACAGATCATCGGGGATCCCACAATATTTCTGTTTAAATGCAGAATAATGTTTTCCACATATGTGAGATTTCATACAAAGTTTTCCATATCATATGTAAACTCTTTGATACTAAAATGTGAGGCAGAGATAGCAGAAAAAACAAGCTGTGTCACAATAATAATCTCTGGTTCTTATATAGCATTTTTCATCAGTAAATTTCAAAGCATTTTAACAAAGGTCATCCCCATTTTACAGCTAGGGAAACTGAGGCCCAGCAATGAAGTGACTTGCCCAAGATCACCCAGCAGGACAGTGGCAGAACCAGGAAAAGAACCTAGGTCGCTTGACGGTGCTCTAACCACTGGGCAACACTGTCTCCCACATCACATCAGGGCCTATCTCAATGGGCTGGGGGACCTACACACCACTAGCGGTCATACAATAAGTGAGAAGATGGCAACTTCTTCAGGCAGCAAAGTGTGCCTAGCCAAGGCAAACACAGACTGACACAGGAAAGTGGCCCAGCCAGAAATGCTAAAGAATGGCAGAAAGGGAGTTTACAAGATAATTACGGCTGACAAATGGTGCTACTGGCAAGTATACAACGTGAAGAAAGGGAAGCCCCTCAAGACTTCTCTTCATGGACTATCAACAATCTGCCAACAGTCAAGAAGCAACAAACAGTAAAAGGAACCAGGAATGGCAAAGCAGCAGATGTCAAACTGTCATAATATGAAAACAATTCAGTTCAGCAGTCAGAGGACCATGTCATGAGGCACAACTATCTCACAGTTGGAATATCCTGATTCCTCAACTGATTAGGAAGATTCTGTCCTGCGGAAGCATTCAGCCAAAAGAGTCTGTCACAGGCTGCCTCCTCCAGGAACAGCCATAGCAAAGTTACCAACAATGGGGACTCTCCCAAGTAGAAATACGTCAAACCCCCAGCTTTGGATATCATGTTCCACTGGCAACTTTCATCATGCAGGCTAGTTTTCTATCTTAAACAGCTCCAGTTTGCTTGGAGTTAAACATTTCCCCCATGCAAAATGCTGCAGCAAACAGATCCAGCAATCTGGATAAAGTCTATTGAAGAACAAACAGTTGCATAGTGGCATGGGGGTATTTCAGTGATTGATTCACATGCACTCTCCGCAGGAAATGGCTGTGGCTTGCTGTGAATTGGATGTGGCTGGAGTTTTTAAGCAAATGTGAATTTTTGCATGAAAATCAAATACAATCATGGGAAAACACTGTTTAGAGCATAGGGTACATTTTATCCTTGGCTTTGTTTTGTTACAAAGATGCAAGTGGGACAGCAGCTCCTGGATTTGCATGTTATGCCAGGAAAAACCTCACTTCCAGAATTAAAGGGCTAATAATATATTAATTGCCATTAAGTGTGGTTACACTAGACCTTCTCAACTATGGTGTAATAGTGACTCAAAAAAGAACGGTCTTCTACACAATGACTGCCCCTTCCTTATTCTCTACCTTCTTTCCTGTTTGTAAAGATAGCAGGGAACATAAGAACAGCCATACTGGGTCAGACCAAAGGTCCATCTAGCCCAGTATCCCGTCTTTCAACAGTGGTCAATGCCAGGTGCCCCTGAGGGAATGAACAGAACAGGTAATCATCAAGTGATCCATCCCCTGTCACCCATTGCCAGACTCTCTCTTCTGGTTATAGAAAGGTCCATCCCATCAACTAGCAGGAAATTCCCCACCCCTAGTGCTGACAATTATATATTTTAATTGTTTTATATTAAATCCTTGTTGGTGATAGATGTGAGATGGAAGAGGCCCTTTAACTAGGTTTTCTACCTCCCCAACCAACTCTTTCTTCCCCAGATACATAACGTTTCTTTCTTATGCTGAAATTCTGTAACAAGAAATAGATACCCTTGTTGGTGGTCATCAGACTGCAGAACCATGAAGACACAAGAAGGTGCAGGTATTTAAAATTAAAATAAATCACTAATATTTTACTGGGCAGATAGCATGGAGTGATACCTGATTTAAAAAGGCAGATATAAAACATCACACTGTACACATGAGGGACATTTAACATTGCTTTCAATCAATAGCCAAAAGAAACATTTCTGTAAATGTTTATGGTTGATGAATGAAGAAAGGATTTTCATAAATCTTGCAGCACAGAAGGCTGCTTAACCGGTTTTATGTATTATAGCCCCCTGGGTTGGAGTTGGAGCCTGGAACCTGCATATCCAGGTTCCCAACGCCAGTTTCTGAGATCTTCTGAGGACTCAAGTAAAGGTTACCTGAGAAACCTGATAATGCAGAAGGTGATATTTTCTATGGCTTCTATTTCTACAGCTCTCCTCTTGGAGCTGTAATTGTTTTAATTCTTATCTAGATTTTGCACCAGTGGATTTGACTTCCCTCACATTGCACAATAAATCTAGACATTATTTTGCCCCAGACATCTTAGTGATGTTCTTGGGGTTTCTCTTTTTTGAGAAACTTGCTGTGAACCACACAAGGCCAAAGCGCAGGCCTCATGCAGAGTTGCAGCGTGACAATCAGATTCCCAGTCTCCCGAGCCATCTAGTCAGAAATTACAGATGTTTAAGAAGAAACATTACCAAAATTACAGCATTAAATAAGATTCACGTTTTGTTTCTCTTACTAAATTCCACATACCTGCACGGCTGATGAATGCCCAATCAAATCACCAATAAGCTCCAAGGAATATGATGTAGTGCTTTCTTGCACTTTTTTAGCAGTTTGGCTTGCTTGTTTGTTGGCCCTTCCAAAGCCCCACATGTTGAGAAACCCTGGGACACATATAAAGGAGAAAATCCTTCTTTCCATTTTGGCAAAGGCTTGTATTAATATTTGACTAATTAAACACTATACTTACTTAGAGGACTATGGGATAGTCACTTAACTCAAAAAAGACAACAGATGATGTGTAATAAAACATTTCTGCACCTGCATTAAGACCACACACTTCTTAAATCAGTAGGTAACAGAAACTTTAGATGCTGTCCCCCTTAGTAGGCCTGTCATGGCAGACAAGTTAAATTACCCGCTTGGAATGTAACTGGGATGAGACAGTGAAGAGGGTTTAGCACAGAAAGAAGCTGCCCAAAGGAACCCATGAGACAAAGGTGTATAGTGCAGTGCTATGAGGCTTACCGCTACTCTGTCCTGCCTAAATTGATTGGTTGTCCTTAAATGGAACGGAAAGGGAGGAATGAGGCACTGATCTCTCTCCTCAGTGATGTGCACAAACACATCCATGTTTGTCAATAGCTAACACGCTCAAGTTTCTGTTCCTGCACTATCCACCTATATATTCTCCTTCCTACTGAAAACTATCACCCAGAGGGACTTGAGGACCAAAAAGCTCTTGTCAACTGCTCCTCCAGGACTGCTCTCACCAGCTGCTGCTGCTCCCAGATATCCAGAAGCAGCTGCAAATTCAACTTCCCTAGGTTATGAACTTAAGCAAGAAGGGGCAGGTAACTCCATAACTCACAACATGGACATAATCTCTAGCCTTGCTGCTGCTGTTTTCCCCACATCCTATATGCACTCTCTCTTATCCAAGCTGATTCTCTGTAGGCTAGTACTCATTTATGCCCCAGTCTCCAAAAGACACTGGGTAAATTGTGTAACTGTATTGACAGAATTGAAAAGATTGGGTGTCATCTATCTATAGACCGAAGACAGGGCTGGATTTAGGGGAAGGCAACCCAGGTGACCGCTGGGGTGCCAGGTGTGGGGGACGCCGGGCTCGGGGTGCGGGTTTTGTTGTTAGCGACAAAAGGGAAAATAGAATGTTTGAAGTCAAATGTTTCAGATATTCCGTATGTGGATTCATTTTTCACCAACTTCCTAAAATGTTCTGGACCTTTGTAGAATTGTGTGGAACCTTCCAGACTTTCTGAGAACTACATTTTCCTTGAATCTCCTAGAATGTTGTCAGCCATGCATGCCCTCATGGGAAAATAAAGGGCAGGGCATCACCAGTCCGTCATTGAAATATAAGAACAAAGTGAAGTGAGAGCCCAGGTGTGACATTGTGAACCTTGTTTTATTGTGTAATTGTGGGGGGAGTGTGCCAAAGACTCTCCTCGTGTGGGGAGCAATATGGTCTAGGGCCAGCCCTGACTGAAGATGACCCAACCTATACTTTCTCACTAACCCTTCGATCAGCCCAACAAACACACTGAACAAGACGGGTGACAAACTGGAATCCTGTATGAGAGAGACGACACGAAAAATGAACAGTTACTCTCTGGGATCACTCAGAGAAAAGAATAGAGCAGGGATCAGCAACCTTTGGCGCACGGCCTGTCAGGGAAAGCCCCTGGCGGGCCGGGCCAGTTTGTTTACCTGCCACGTCAGCAGGTTTGGCTGATCGCAGTTCCCACTGGCCTCGGTTCGCCGCTCCAGGCCAATGGGGGCTGCAAGAAGCAGCGCGGGCCAAAGGATGTGCTGTCCGCCCTTCCTTCAGCCCCCATTGGCCTGGGACAGCGACCCACAGCCAGTGGGAGCTACGATCGGCCAAAACTGTGGATGCGGCAGGTAAACAAACCGGCCCGGCCCACCAGGGACTTTCCCTGGCAGACCACGTGCCAAAGGTTGCTGATCCCTGGAATAGAACAACTCCATCTACCCCCCCCACCATGTAGCCCCATGTAGCATGTGGCATCTTCACCTGCTCCTGATTATAAAAATTATGTACCTCCTATATGAGAATATAAACAATCTTACATCCTATAATACCTCATGTATTGCATCACAACTGAGCAACAGCTCAGATTTTGAATACTGAGTATAGAATATTCATAGTGAACTGTTTCTAATCAATACACAGAGTAAACAAAAAAAAGTCTTCAAAAATTAAAAATAAGTTAGAATGACTCTCTGAGGAAGCTGTGATCTGCTGGTGAATATTCTATGAACAGAGAAACAGGCTTAAATATACTCACTCAGTTTCAGCAAAGACCCTAAGGAAGAACAAATACTAGTAGGGGAGTCTGTGTGGTGGATCTCTGCAACCAGATGGAACCCCAGTGACTTCAATCGTACAGGGGGCTACCTGGCCGAGCTCAATGCAGGAACTTTGTAGGTGAGGCTATGCATACCAGCTGACTGAAAGTCTTGAGATCTTTGCTTATAAATTCCGGGGGAGAGCGAATAAAGGAAAAACAACATTTTCTGTGAAAGCTGCCAGCATGTCATTGTTTCATTTTTTTATGCTATGTTCAGGAGCTTCTAGTTTTGTATGGTCAATTTTGGGATCCACAAGTGGGTGGGTATTTGTTTGTTGAACACCATTTTATATAACCAATTCTCTCTGGAGCTATAGACAAACCTGTTGGAACAGGCTCAGCTGGAAGCTGCTGCTTTTCACGTAGCTCCCAAATGCGAACACTGCCATCTTCTGAACAGGATATCAACTGCCTGTCCAACCAAATGAGGAATTATATTGAAACAGAACCAGCATGGATACATATTAGCACTGCAGGTACAATAAGTCCCCCAAGATTCTACCCAATTGTATTACCAGTAACTCTTAAGAATTATTATTTAACATGATGCTGAGAGATCTCTTGCAAAAGGACAAATTATAGTGAACTCAGGAAAATTAGTATAAAACGATACAAATTTGCAATCCCATCTAATGCTTTTAAAAACGTACTGCTTTATAAAAACAAATGCAAGCTTTGATCTGCAAAGACTAATGCATGTGTGTAGTCTTAACAACTTTAACCATGCAAGTAATCCAATGGAGTGAGTCTACTCACTGCTTAAAGTTAAGCACAGTGCAAGTGTTTGCAGGATCAGGGCCTTATTTTACCTTCTGATAGACAGCTCCATAAAACAATAGTGGAGAACGGCAACATAGCTATTAGATAGAGATATCCACAGCAACCAGCTGTCTTGTCTTAGCTCTATTTTGATGGATTTGTAACTCATCTGTAAATATTAAGCTCCTGCTAGACACTTGGCACTAAATGACAAAGACTGGGAGTGATTATTTTCTGTTCAATATTTGTTCATTAAATTAATTAGGCTGGTTTTGAGCAACAGAAATGTTTAAATGAGTTTGGCATGTGGCTTTGTTTTGCTTTATTAAAAGCAAATGTGAAAAGATATTTCCATAATGTAGACTAATTATTTTGCTAGATTTGAATTTAAAAAAGCAAAAGGAAGCTGTGTACTAAGCATGCTGAATTCTATTATTCCACAGCAAATTATAATGGTGTATTTTCAAAACAAAAAACAATGTTATTTCTTATGGCAGATCAAGCCAAAGATCAGGTACCATATGCTGCCTTGGGAAGTTAAATGTAGCTTTGCTGGTTGTCCCTAGCCACCTTTCTGAGCCTTGCATTTCTTTACTGCATTACAAAATTTACCATGACTTGTACCTGTTTGGAAGTTTTGCAATGTGCAATACAATGGAGTCATGAGCAGTTCTCTGGCAGGCAATCACACGCTTCATTTGAAGGTTATAGACATATATGCCCTTCCCAACAGCAGCAAACACACACTGGAAAGAAAATTCAATAGAACATCATACAGATACAGACATAAAACTATTACTTTGTGTCATAGATTTCCAGTGGTACTATGACATTATAAAGCCACTGCTACTGGGCTCAACCTATTCTTTTAATCTGCATTAATGCACTGCCTTCTGCAGTATAAAAAATATCAAACGATTGGGAAAGCTTTGACTAGGGTTACCATATTTTGTGCCTCCAAATGGAGGACACTCCACGGCCCCCAGCCCCGCCCAACCCCGCCCCCTCCCCTGCTTCCCGCGAATATTTGATTCGCGGGAAGCCTGAAGCAGGTAAGGGGGGTGTGGGGGGAGGAGGCGCGGCCCAGGCTGGCCCCCCGGCGTTTCCAGCCTGGGTCAGCTCGGGCCCTGGGGTGCCGGCCCCGGCCGACCACCCCCGGCCCGCCCAGCACTGCCGGCCCCCGGCGGCCCGGCGCACCCCCCAGCTCCCGGCCCTGCGGGCCCGGCTCCCCGCCGGCCCAGCTGACCGGCTCCCCGCCGGCCCAGCTGACCGGCTCCCCGCCAGCCCAGCTGACCGGCTCCCCGCGGGCCCGGCCGACCCGGCTCCCCGCGGGCCCGGCCGACCCGGCTCCCCGCAGGCCCGGCTCCCCGCGGGCCCGGCCGACCCGGCTCCCCGCCGGCCCGGCTGACCAGCTCCCCGCGGGCCCGGCTGACCTCCCGATTTTCCCGGACATGCCCGGCTTTTGGGGATTTCCCCCCGGACGGGGATTTGAGCCCCCAAAAGCCGGACATGTCCGGGAAAATCCGGACGTATGGTAACCCTAGCTTTGACACTTCCTGGATGAGAGAGGAAGATTGCTTAATGGGTAGGAGATCTTACATATCATCGCAACAAAATTAGTACAGCATAAAAATGTACTTGTAATTACATTTGAATTCCTCTGTATGCTGAATTCCAAGTTGGCTACAGTGATATAAAAAATTCACAAAGCACAGCAACTGTTTCTTTCATGGAATATTTTTATTCAAAAATGTGTTAACCGATTGTGATAGGGTGTGCTGCCCACACGGGTCCTGCAGGGAAAGCTGCACAGATGAGTTACTGCAGGGAATGGACCTTGGCTGCTGTGTAGAGGGTCCCTGAACCAGAACCTGGAGTATAGGTTCAGGGCCGGCTCAAGGGTTTTGGCCGCCCCAAGCAGCCAAAAAAAAAAAAAAGCCGCGATCGCGATCTGCAGCGGCAATTCGGCAGGAGGTCCTTTGCTCTGAGCGGGAGTGAGGGACCGTCCACCGAATTGCCGCCGAATACCTGGATGTGTCACCCCAAGTATCTGCTTGCCAGGCTGGTGCCTGGAGCCGGCCCTGATAGGTTAGGCCCGGTGGCACTGTGAGACAGTGAAGCAGAAGACTGCCTGAGACTGCTGGAGAGCAAGAACCTTGATGCACTCCTCCTGGAAGGGAAAACTACAATAAAGACCTGGCCAGAGGGCTCAGTCATGCAGAGGACGCTGCGGGTCCTGGAGCAAGAGAGGGGTTGTAGAGGAGAAACTGATGGGGTATAACCACTGGAAGGAGCATTGGCCTTCCTGAGTTAATCCCAGAACCACCAGGAAGCAGCACAGTCCACCGGTGAGTAGAGAAACCCATCACAAATTGATGGGTAATGTGGGCAGGATGGTCACCTCCAACACAAGGGATCAGGAATGGACTGTGCCTCACAAGATCCCCAGGTGAGGGGCAGAGAGACACTATAATGCGATTGAACCCTGCAGCAAGGGTACATAACAGAGAGAGAACCGCTAAAGGAAGGCAAAAATGAAATGCCCACAATACAGACTTTCTTTGCTGCGGGAAGATGTCCCCTACTATGGTGCATGGCAGAATTTCTGCTCCCACAGTGGGTAGATAAGAAGCAACGGCGATAGGTCCCTGTTATGTGGGGATAGATATTAGAGAACCAGCAGAGACTGTGTGAAACCCAAGTGTATTTACAAGACTGTATGGTGCAGGTAGCTTGTCAACAGCAGCAGCTGTACAGAATCCCTCAGGAAAGAAGCAGGAGGAGTTTTAAGGGCCACAAATAGGAAAGGTGCTCCAGGACTAGGAGGCCAGAGGCCCAACCCCAAAGTGTTATGGCTGTGGGAGCAGGGGGCACCTGAAGAGGGCGTGCCCCTATTTGGAGGGAAGCAAAGAGTCTTACTAGGAGACAAGGACTAAGGAGAGGGCCCAGGGAACACCACCCAATAAGTGACTGGGTTGGAGGAGGACCTGCTTTTGGTGTGGGAGAAAGGGCTATATAAAGAGGCATTGACCTCACAGGGGAAAGAGAGCCCAGAAAAGGGCAAGGGACTGAGGCAAGAGAGAAAAGAGACAGAGGCCCGTAAGGAGCTCATAAGAATAGTGGAGAAGCCCAAGAGGCAGGTAAAGAAATGTGAGGGGAAGAAAGAGCCTCTGCATTAATTACTGTACTCCCTGGAGGCCTAACACTGAGATGAACCACAAAACAGTGAGAACTCAGAGTCTGGGAGCAAGGAGAACTCTGAGGGGGTGGTCCAGGTGAGAGAGAAGCTGTTAACTGCAGAGCAGGCCTGGGTGGAGGCTGCACAGGACCTGCAGTTCTATCAGGAGAAACTCAGAGATGCTATGGAAGAAGAAGATAAGTCTCTGACCATGAGCTACAGCCTAAGACAAGAAAGGGATGACCTGAGAGCCCAGCTACAGCAAGCACAGGTAGGTGATTTAGAGTAGAAGAAAACCTGCCCACCCCTGGTTGCAGCTTTGAGGGGAGGGTGTGTGATGAGGTGCACTCCCCACACTTGCCTTGCAAAAGCTGAATTGGGCCAGGTGGATCCAATCATCTAATTAGGCTGCGTGGGTGGGGGGGAGGAGAGCTTTAGGTGGGATGCAGCTACTTACAGAGAAGCTCACCTGTGAGGGACAGGTGGAGCTTTTGTCCAAGAGAGGAAATTAGAAGCAGAGGGGGCTGCAGGGAGAAGGGGGGTTTATAGTGATGAGTTACCTAGAATTATTCCCTGGGGGAGGGAGTAAAGAGACTGGCAAACACAGAGGAGGGGGGGAAAACTAGGAGGGTTGGAAGTGGCTCAGGGAAAGGCAACAAGATCCAGGGAACAGACCTTGGCTACTGTGTAGAGGGTCCCTGAGCTGGAACCTGGAGTAGAGGGTAGTTCCCAGCTTCTCCTGCCTGCTGCTGTGGGAATGGCACTGAGGCAGTGAAGCAGAAGACTACCTGAGACTGCTAGAGCACAAGAACCTTGATCCACTCCCACAGAAGGGGAAACCACAATAGTGACCTGGCTGGAGGACTGAGTCACGAAGGGGCTAGGGCATAATGGCTTACTTTCACCTCTGAGCAGCGGTGAGTAGAGCAACCCATCACACCTGCCTAGGCCAATTCTAGTTTAAAAGTACATGTAGAAAGAAGAAACTCTAATAAGTAAGTTTAATATCTCAAAGAGCAAGAAGAACTTGTACACAGGACCAATTTGTATAAACTATAAACACTAGCAACAGCTCTGGAGTTGTCATGCACAAAAGAGATTATTTATGCAATTTCACTGCTGGCTTTATCACAAATGATTTGACAAACTTTTCTTTCCTCAATAAAGTATCTGAATGAGTTTGCAGGAAAACAATATGTTCTGAGGTACCTTAATACCATTTTACCTGAACTATGGGGTTTGGGCCAGTTTATTTCAACAATTTTTTTATCACTATTATTCTTTATTTATGTTGTGGTAGCATCAAGAAGTCTCATTAAGGAAAATGAGCCCCAGTGAGCTGGGCTCCTATAATGAAAGACGGTCCTTGCCCCACAGAGCTTCCATGTATTGCAAAGGCTGGAAGCACTATCGTTACAGCAGTTATATTATCTTAGAGTGTAGGGGTGCTGTACAACTACTAAAACATAACTGTACAGTTTCCCCTCATTATGTAATGATGTCTGGTTTGCATAATCACTGTATTCCACTTGGATGGCAGCCATTATTAGCTATAGGGCAGTATTCTGCAGAATCACTTTACAATTATTCTCAATAAATGTACTGTGAATAGACAGATCTGTTTGGGAACTTTTTCCCAGTATTCCCAGCTGGTCTTGTAAATTTGGCAGAACCAAGCAATTAGACCTAAAGTGGCCATTTTGTACCTGTTTTACCTTCCTCTCTTCCAGCTGATGAGTACTGAGATCCTCTTATGTTTCCCCTCCAGCTTTCCCACTCTTGTACCTCATAAGACAGAACATTCTCACAAGCTACTATAGTCCCTCTGGGTCCCATACCCAGAAACAGTTACCCATATAGAGATGCTTCCTCACTCAAGCCAAATAAAGCACAGATAAATAAAGAAAATTATTTTAAAAACAAAACATCAGGCTGCATAACAGGGAAATACTTTTTGTTTAAAGTATTTAAAAATCCTTTTGACTATTTCTTTCAGGCCAAATCTTACTCGCCATGTGAACTGTGCAATTGACTTCAATGAGGACTAGCTCTGATCCTTCCTCTAATCCATTTCCTCCTGTCTACAGGCCAGCAAGTTTCTCCTCATTTCCACAATAACTATGCTAGATTTGGATTTATATTGGTTACCTCAGCCCCTCCCTCCCAATTTAATTTTGAAATTCAAATATATTGTCATTATTCTGAGGTGAGCCTTGTCAACCAGTAGGGAGGGGAGGAGATGAAGAGCGTAAGGGGAAGAACCAACAGGGTTTTTTTTTTTTTTTTTGTTAAACAATTTCCCTTTCAGCAGTTTGCAAGCCCGTCTGGGGGATTTTCTCCTTTCACTTAAAACTTGATTTAACTAAACATGCCCTAACAATAACAATTTGAGGATGCTTTATTGCATACAAGGTAATAATCATGTCCTGAACTGAGTTTCTTGGCAAGAACGCACACCCTTGTGTTATCACTGATATGTTATAAGCAGCTCTGCAGTTCTTTGCGACCTTTTCAATCAACTACATTGGCCAAGTCTCTTGGATCAAAGGCAGGAACACTTTTTACTACCTTGTATAGACATGTTCAGAGTCAAGAACAGACTGTAAATATGCTCTTTGTTTAATTTAGTTTATTAATTTTAAAGTGCCTACAGCTAGAACTGTCTGAGAGGCAAATTTTGAGTTGCTGCTCCAAACAGCTGGAATAACTTCATTTCACTGAAACAGGCACCTACCTTGTTTGGTTTTTAAAACCAACTTTAAACACTTATTAAATCAGCCTTTGACAATTGAAAACAAATTAAATTGTAATTGTTCACTGTTGCTGTCTGCTAGCTCTCAGGTTGAGTCTATTGACTCTCTGTACTGAACTACTTAGAAATAGCATTTGGAACCACTGTAACCTTGTTAGTCCAATGAGAAAAACATTAATACTATTAACAGAAGTATTGGGAGCATAAGCTTTCATGTTAAGAACCTCACTTCTTCAGATGCAAGTCTTACATCTGAAGAAGTGAGGTTCTTACCCACGAAAGCTTATGCTCCCAATACTTCTGTTAGTCTTAAAAGTGCCACAGGACCCTCTGTTGCTTTTTACAGATTCAGACTAACACGGCTACCCCTCTGATAATTAATACTATTGACTGCATTAATAAATAATAATACCCAGTTTTTAAGATAGCTGAGTAACTTTTAAACAAACATCACTTATTGCTTACTAGAGTAAACTGAAAATGTTAATTTAAAATAGTCTGCTTTCTATTATAAAGTAAACTTCATTTTTTATTTTTGTTTGGTTTATTTTGTTTAAAATTTTTTACCTCCGCATCAGATGTTAAATGCTGAATTGAAACTTCATGTTGGTTTTGTGATAATTTAATTTCTTGTACGACTGTGTGAAAAGAGGGGTCCCATGTGTTGCACTCGCATACTTGACTTATCCAATCCAATGCATCCCAGACTATCAGCTCACCCACATGAGAGCCAGTCACAAAAGTCAAATCTAGGCAAAAGCACAAAGCCACATATTATAAACAATCAATTTCAAACTAGGAAACCGCTCTACAAAAGCAACAGCTAAAAAGCTGCTAGATAAAACCTGTTTCTAAGGTAGCGATTGGCATTTGTAGCATGTATTTGGTTAGGTAAAATCCTCTGTCCTTTCAAAGAGGTGGTAATCTGATTTCCTTTTATTGATATAAAATTTAAATACACGTTTTGCAAAACAAATCAGAAATGAAAACTTTTCAACTTCTATGATGTATACCATGACAAAGAAAGGCACCACCAGCAGAAGCATGTGCAAATGCTAAGGGTTTTTGTCTTCACCCTGCATGAACAGACACTTATACTTTATTGGTGATTCACTGGATCATCCTCTCTCAGACAGAATATACAAGTTATTTCTTGGTGTGGAGAAGGGACTATGATAACCTAGAATGTATGATAGGTGGTGGTGTAAGATGGGCATTGTTAAGCCCAATTGTAAATTGGGTATGTTGTGACACAAAATTCATACACTGTTGGGTACAAGGACAGAGAAATCTAGGATGGAAGCACCACCCAGAATGCTCATTTGGACCTTTGTGTAGGTTGAGTTTGAAGGGTCACTGGTTGGCTGCTGACTAGAGAGTGCCAGAGAACTAGACTATGATCAGGAAGGGAAGCATTGCTGGGATCTTAAGATTAGGCTTTCCCTCCTGGAGTAAAAGAGAGAGGTTAACAAAAGCTATTATGTTTAATCTGGTTGAATAAAAAGCTTAACAGTTTCTCAAACCCAGAAATGGGAGGTGTAGTCAGTAGATTCTAAAGAGATCTGCAGAGCCCTCAGAGTTAGGGAAAGCAGCCAGGATTGCCCAATATTTACCGGTAAGTGTCCAGAGAGAGATTACAGGAGGGGAAAAGGCTGTACTAGCAACCCAGACATAACAGTGTTGAACAATGTGTCCATGGAGGGGTTGGCAGCTGGTTTCCTCCATTTGTAGCTTTAGTGGGTGGGGCTGAGTTGTCTACCATTATCATGACATCATACAGATGAGGCACTTCCTGCAGCAGCACTTAGAGCACTTAGTGGGTTGCCTTTTTAAACCCAGTATTGTTCAACTCCTGGGATCAGAACCAATGGAATACTGTGGGAACAAAAATCCCATAGATCTTGCTATTCTAGAATCTAAGCTTTCATTTTCCCAGTTTTTCACAACATTGCACCATGGCCTCTGGCGCTATAACCCCTATGCAAGAAGTCGCTATGCCAAATCCACAGGAATCCTGGGCACAGGTAGAGTTGTGGGGAAGGGCCAAAGGAGCATGGGAGAAGCAGGAGAGGGTGTACCAAGGCCAACATAGGGGCTACTACAGCAGGGGCAAAGTTAGGGCAACTATCACGCCTACCCTATCCATCAGCAGGGTCTCTATCCACTCCTGCAGCCTCTGTACAGGGGAGGCCTACTAACTCATCTTGGTCCCTGTGCCGGTGCAGGGATGAATCTGGCCCAGACTCCCGAGTTGTTCGTTTGTTCAGATGGGTTTGCGTTAGTATTGAACATTAAGCCAATTTAAAGCAATACTAAAATCACAACTTGATTTTATTTTTGGTAAGATTTGAGTGTCCATGATGTGCTGCAAACTTTTTTTAAAAAAGCAACGTAACATTTCCTTCAAACTTTGTAATGTCTAGTATAACAACTTACCATAGTCATCTGAGTTAAGCAATTGTAGGAGGTCACAGAAGGGAATGACAGAATGGTGTTTTTAAACTTCCAATACAGCAACAAGATAGCAAAAAACAAAATACAAAATCCTGTCACTGACATAGGTTGTGACTTGTCCAAGACTAAGGAGGAGCCAATCTGGCTTAGCTTCCTCATCCATATAATAGTGATAATGGTACTTACTTCACCGGGATGTTGTGAGGATGAGTTAGTGTTTGTGAAGTCCTTTGATGTAAGGATTTCATAAGTATCACTACATATAGTTTTTAAACTTGACTATCTTCACAACTCCATTTGAGAGTTCCTCTAGTGGTTAGAAAGTTTTGTTCCAGTTATGTGTCTGGCCATAAGCAAACTAAACTTCATAGCTGAAAATATTCCACTAATAACTAGAAATACTAACTAATAAAGCATCAATCTTACCATTGACACTGACCAATGAGAGGATATTATCTTGATGGTCAGCCAGGCGTTTTACTTCAAGGACATCCCAACCTTCAGATCCCTCGGTGGAAACTACCAACCTAAAAATTACTTAAGATAGATGGACAAATTTTCTAAATAAGCATTATCATTTGTATAGAGTAAAATGCAGCTCTGTTTAAATGAGAAACTCCACTATGAATTAAGTACGCTTTAGATGAGACAATGCAGTATATACTATACAGTTTAGGACAGTCTCTTTTGTGAGGGTTTCCCAACCCAAAAGCAGCTTTATTACAAAATTTTAAAAATAAAAATTTGAAAAAATTCTTGTCTTTTAAAATAAAATATGCACCCTTTAATTTATTTTCCAGTTTGTTTTTGTGAACACAGCAGTTTTTCTTTGGTCCATTCACATCAGCCCCATTTCCTCCCCCAATCTCTCCCCCCACCCCCGATCTGACCGCTTACACTCAAAATAAAATTCAAATAAAAAAGTTCAAATAAAAATACTTTTTATCAGAAATGGTAAAATTCCACCGGATTCCTAATTTTGAAACAACTAGTAAGCCAAGGAATCTCACCCCACCACAGAAGTGCTGCTTAGAGTGGCTGAGCCATAACTTTGCAGAGAACAAGCAAAATAAGTTGTTGGGGTCTTTTTGTTTGTTTGTTGTTTTTAATAAAGTGCAGTGGCTGTCCAGTACTGCAGCACCAATTGCATTTTACTACTTCACTTGCAAGGGGACCAGACATTGAGTGTTACACTCTACCAGAAGCATTTTTAAAACACCAGTTTCATCAGTTGTAATATGAAGTTAAAAAAACAAAATTAAATAACCTAGTCAGCAAGGCAGACCAGCCTGGGGAAACGTGCAGGTAAATATATATTGGAAAAAACAAGGAAGGAGGCAGCTGGGTAAAGTGGCACCTGGCTCCAATTTTCCTACACCGTGTTGATAAAATGCTTCAATCCATGTGTTCTTGCAAGCTACTGCAGATAAAAAAAATCTAAACCTCTTGAATATATAGAGGATTATGGAGATTAAGTTGAAATGTAATATACTCACTCAACTCTTTGCCAACAGCTGCTGCGACACAGTTTTTAGGCAATTCAACCAAAGCACTGATATCTTTAAAAACATGCGTAAAGAAAGGGAAAAAGGTTATTCTCAATACAAATATAATGCAGTTAAAGAAGGGCTATTTCTTCATAACTCTAAAAATTATGGATTTTAATATAAGAAAGGTCAGTTCCGCATTTTCAACACACAGTTGAGGCAAACTGATATCACTTATGTACTGGCACCACAAATACACTGTTAAATCATAGAAAATTTATTTATCAATTCATATATATTTCAAAACACTTTAACAGTACTTTTATACAAACCATGTTCATCTTTAGTAAAGACCATGGGCTAGATTCTCACCTGGCATAAATTAGCAAGGCTCCATTGGCTTTGATGGAGTTATGCCAATTGACACCTGCTGGCTGTCTAACCCAATATGTTTTACTTCCTAACTTAAAAAAAAAAAGTTAGAAACAAAAACCAGGAGCATTCTGCCACACGACACCATTCAAATTATTTTAAACACTGTTTGCCTGATCTCCAAAGATGCTGAGTCCCACTGAAATTAAAGGGAGCTGCAGCTACACAGCACCTTTGGGGGGGGGGAAATCAGACAATATGACAAATCTCTTGTAACGAAGGATTTTGTCACCATTACAACTGTAAAATGACCTAAGTGCTTGCAGTCTTGTGGAAAGTGCTGGACAAATTTAGAACATGGGAGTTGAGGGCCTTCAGCACCTCACAGCATCAAACCCTTCCTCAGGAAACTGTCCCATAAACTAAGAACAGCAGTGGTTTGTGACTGTGTCCACCAGACAACACTATATACACTTTTTAATAGGTTTATAACTGTTTTTTATTAGCCCAATTACAAACTGTTGGCATTGTTTGTAGCTCTATACTATACTTCATCTACAGATATGATTGTGTGATTTGGGTGCATTTTTAATAGCATTTCCCTTTTTATTATATGCACTGTATGTAAAATATAGCACAACTGATTTTTATAGGTAGTACTGAGTCCACAAATAACGTAAGTCAATATTTAGTTAGATTTGTATGCCTTTACTCCAAATTTCTATTCCACTGTGTGTGTGTGTGTGTATATATACACACACATATATATAATATCTTGCATACACCTCTACCCTGATATAACGCAATCCGATATAACACGAATTTGAATATAACGCGGTAAAGCAGCGCTCCGGGGGGGCGGGGCTGCGCACTCTGGCAGATCAAAGCAAGTTCGATATAACGCGGTTTCACCTATAACGCGGTAAGATTTTTTTTTTTTGGCTCCCGAGGACAGCATTATATCCCGGGGTAGAGGGGGGGTGTGTGTGTGTGTGTGTGTAAAATTAGTGTCTGTGTGTATACAGAGAGAGAAAGAGAGAGAGGCAGATAAAGCATATTTGTATAGTTTTATCTATTCTAATTTTGAAGATCTAGGATTACACACACTTATGTAGAATAGCAACATACAGATAGATAGTACTCCTATGGCAATTAAGTTAGAATAGGTAAATTCATATAAATGCAGTGATTACATATACAGGACATTTTACATGCATATCTGCTCTCTCTCCAGATAAAATGGAGATTAGTGAGATTCTACTCTAATCTTCTAAACAACCTTATGAAGTAACTAGTATTTATCTCTTTCACATGGGGAAACTGAGACACAGAATAACAGATTTGTCTGAGGCCACAGAAGGTGTCCATGTCAGACCTGGAACTAGAAGTCCAGAGTTTCTTGCTTCCAGTCCCATGCATTAACTGCTACAGTATTCCCAACTCATAGCTTTTGAATTTTGTGAGATAAAACAAAGGCAGACCAGCTCAAGTATTAGGATAGGCTTAGTTTTCGTATGAGAAACATCACCTATCTTTGTAATCAGGCCACTGAGGCAATGTTTAATGATGTAACTGTTATAATTGCGATGTATTTCATAGATACATTGGGGGGAAATGAGTTCTGTACTGTATTTACAGATATTGCTGCACCAGACCATAGCTCTCAAGGTCCCAAATGTGTGACCCTTCTCCTCTTCCTCTCTCTATACCATCTCCTTGGGTGTTGTCACACCTTGTATGGTTTTAGCTACCATCTTTATAATGAAGACTCTCAAATCTGCCTTCTCCCTCCTCAGCTGTCTCTCTCACCCTCCATCACATCTTAGCCTGTCCCTCAGACATGTTCTCCTGGACATCTTACTATGAACTTAAATTTTACATGGCTAAAATTACATCTAATCCTTCTTCCCACTCCCTGCTTTTTCTGTCCCCATCAACAATATCACCATCCTCCCACTCAGGTCCATAACCTGGGAGTCACTGTCTAAGCCTCGCTTTCCCTTGGTTCACATAGCTAAGGCTGTATCCAAATATTGCATTTCGTCCTCCACAGTATTTCTAAAATCAGATATTCCATTTCTATCTAAAACCCGTATGCAAGTCCTCCTCTCCTTTCAATTACTACCACCACCTCCTCTCTGGCTTCCCTATTTCCCCGTCCCCTCTCACCTGCTATGATCATCTACCTGGCCATAGTTCTCCCTCTCTGAATCCCTTCACTGGCTTCCTCTGTCCCACCACATCAAGTTCAAAATCTTTGCCCTCCCTTTCAGACACTCTGCTACGGTCTGCCACTGATGCCAGCCTTGACCATTTACTTATCTCCCACTGCGTCTCATCTTCTTCCATGTTGCCACTTATGCTTAAATGCCCATCCCAAACTGATGTCTCAGGCCACTGCTTCCTCCTCCTTCAAACCCCTTCACAAACAACACTACTTTTGTGCCATCTACATAAAAGAGGTCAAGGGGCAACTGGGTACAGGCATACGTTATTTTTTTCATAAGAAATGTATGTAATACACATTAAAATTGTGCAGAGCAATTGCTTCCCCTTTGCCACATATAGTCTTTGAGGACAAGAAGGATAAGGGTGAAATCGCCGACTTTAATGGGGCCAGGATTTCACACAAGCTTTTTTGGGGTAGGTCCTATGTCTTCCTATCCATTTGAATTGTAGCTAGGACAAGGAGTTCCTTGTCTGAAGGGAGTTCTCTTAGGTGCTAGTGCAATATAAATAAGAACAACTAGCTTTATGCTGAGTGAAAGACACAAAATGAGGTTCAGAGCAAACTGTTTGAAATGCTATACAGTTATCTTTAACATGCCCAAAGTTCTCCAACATCTCCACTCCAGGAATAAATAGTAGAATACAAGCAGATTGTGAGGGCTGGAAGTAATACTAGGTTTGAAATGAGTGGCTTGCATCAAAAGGTAGGAGGTTAAATTGTGTATCTGTGTAAATTCTCCTGTGTATATAGGGCTAAAATATTTCTGTTCTCCTATTTTATGACAGGTATATGTAGCTATTTTGGCCCCAGCTGTGTACCAAAAAATTCCAGTATACTAGCTGCCTTAGGAACACTGCTGCATTTTAAGCTTTTACAAACATATTTAGAAGAGGATTTAACAATACATTGATTTACTAATAGTTCAGAGCAGTATGAGCTTCTAAGTTCATATCTGATTATATTTACTAATCCTATTCAAAAATTTCCTTTTGTTTATACAAAGGATTGAATCTTGAAATTAAAACCCTTGAACCTATGTACTTACAAAAAGTCTAGTTCCCTCACAGAGGTATAATCACTAGTCTGTGGATCTGGCCCTCTGCAAGGGAAATGTATAAATCACTAGTTGAGGATCTAGTCCAGCAAGTCAAAGTTAATGTACAATTATTGATACTTGACATTCTAAAATTCATATAGCACAGGAGGTTATAAGTATCCTTAATTCTGAAATGATTAAGTTGACATTTTTAAAACTAGACAGAGGGCAGCTTTAATATATAATGTTATCTTTAGAATTAAAGAGAATTTGCCAGGTTTCATTTTGCATCATTATACAAATCCATTTTACTTACACTTTATCTGCTATAATGAGCCATTTCCATTTTTTACCTGCATCAGTGAGATGACTGGTCTTACACAAGAGATCTAATTTTCTGTTCCAAACACATAGATCACTCCCTCCAGATAACCATACATCCAGTCTTTGAAGAACTGTCAAACACTGCAGAACAAAATCGGATATATTGCCCTTACAAAAGTTCTTTGGGGAATTTTTCAGTGAAATGATTATCAGCTTTAGTTAGGTAAAACTGCAGGTACTATGAAATACATTAAACTCTTTCCTGCAGAATACAGAAATCACTTGTGAAACATCACCATTTTTACTAACAGGACTGTAGGGCCTGATTTCAGAGGTGTTCATCGTCCAAGGGTCCCACAGAAGGTGCTGAAAGCCAGACAAAGGGTGAAATCCTGGGCCCCAGAAATCAATTTCACAGTTTCAGATGTTTACATCTGAAATTTCACGGGGTTGTAACCCTGAGGCTCCTCACCCAAAAGGGGGTTGTTGGGGCAGGGGTTTGCAAGGCAATTGTAGGGGGGTCATAGGATGCCACCCTTACTTCTGTGCTGCTGCTGGCAGTGGTGCTGCCTTCAGAGCTGGGCAGCCAGAGAGCAGCAGCTGCTGGCTGGGCACCAAACTCTAACGCCAGCACCACGGAGTGAGGTTACAGGATATGGGGGGTGGGTTGCCATACATATGTTTTTCCCGGCAGCCTCCACCCGGGTCAGGGACTGACAGCCACCCTCACTTCTGAGCTGCCTTCAGAGATGGGCTCCCAGTCAGCAGCCATGGAGCTTCCTGCAGCTGTGGGAGGTTCTTGGAGGTGGGTCTGACCCAGCTCTGGGAGCAGCCCCTACTGGGGAAGAGGAAGTACCATCCTACCCCAACCTGGGCTGGGGACTAGCAGCTAGAACCCAGTCCATGGTAGGAGCCCCCTGCCTCTCCCCTACAACAGCCAATTTTCACAGGGGAGATCAGACTTCGCAGTCCATGGCTCATGTTTCACAGCTATGAATTTGGTAGGGCCCTAAATATAACTACTAATGCAGCTTGCCACTCCATATGGCTGAGATTTTTCTAGGGCTGTCATTTCTGGCCCTGCTCCTCCCCGGCTACCCAACTGCAATACATCTATAATCACAGGGTTGTCTGAAGCACCTGATTTGGGTCCTGACTTGGATCCCAAAGTCTATCATGGAGCAGTGGAAGCATCCACTCCTGGGGGCAGTGGAGCAGCATGATCTCCTGGGGACAAAGTGATCTTTACGCTCTACCCTCAGGAATCTCTTAAAGCATGCAATGTGAGAAAGTTTTCACTCTTGTTTATTAATAAAGTCAATGATTTTGGTTTCTATACAGTATTTGGGGCTTAAAGGTACCTTTCTATGCTTCAGATTACTAGTAAAAACCAAAGTGATTTTTCTCCTTAAATGAAATTTGCTCTGTTTAAGTAGTGATTATTGGTGCATAGTATCATACTGGAAATTTATCTATCATTTTCTTTATAGGTTTTGGGTTTTTTTGTTCTTTATCAGATTTGCATCTGCAGGAGATGATGGAATTGTATTTCTGTGGAATGCTCAGGTTAGTTTAGTTTTTGAATAGGTTATATTCTGTAATAAGGATGTGGATGGGAGTGGGAATGTGGGGAGCTGATTTTGCTCTTGAACTGATCTAAATCAAGAATCAGTCCATTGAAGTTTAGTTGAGCTGTGCCTTGCATAACTACCACATGCCAAACAAATGAACATGAACAAAATTGATTTAGTTGGGAACTGGTCCTGCTTTGAGCAGGGAGCTGGACTAGATGACCTCTTGAGGTCCCTTCCAACCCTGATATTCTATGATTCTATGAAAATTTTCCTGAGGAACACAAGTGGGAGAAGGGAAATGGCAATTGTAAACCATTTATAACTCAACCAAACTTGAACAGAATTTCAAAGGACAAGCAAAAGGCATTACTCCAGCCCCAAAGCTTTATCTCTGAGCAATTTGAAAGATCTGGTTCTAACACCACCATTGTTTGCAAGTCTCAAAGTGACAATCTTTTATAATGGAATAAATAAAATGGTTGTTCCCAGCTCCTTCCTTTTATGAAAACCTTTGCAGTGCTAGATCTCAGTCACTCCACTACCTTTGAAGTAAATGGTCTTGGCTAACTAAAATAGGTTGTTATTCATTTTAAAATATTCTGTCTTGACATATGTCACACTAGCTTTCACTACAGATGTATATATTATATTTATGAAAATACACACACACACACACAAGCCTAAAATACACTTGGACTTTTCTTTACCTTTACAGTGGAATGGAAGCACGACACCTTCTGAACTTGCCTGCCACTATTGCAATCCCAAACCTGAATTCATTTATTAAGGAAACACAAGAGGTCATAACATGTTTCTCTGTTTAGTTTAGAATTGGATGACAGAGTTTGAGAAATAAAAATGTAGCGACACAGGGGTTTTCTAAATACTAATCTACTCTTCAAACTTTAGACACTCTGAAATGACACTTACACTTGTTTGTTACATTTTCATTATTTTTGTGATAGGGACCATGTCTACTTCTGTATTTGAACAAAGGCTAGCACAACAGAGCCCCAGTCTTGACAAGGGCCTTTGGGTCCTACTATAATATAAACAATTGCCACCCTCTCTGCTGCCTGGCTCATAGTTTCGTTTAAAATCAGTTAAATCTTAGGAAGATTTAAGGATACAATAACTGTCCTATCAGCAGATGCCGTTAAGATCAAATTATTTTTTTCTTCACAAGCCCCAGATGAAGGAAATGCTGCAATAGCTGTAATTTTGTGCGTGTGTCCATGTAGCTCAAATAACTTTTCTCCAGTCTGAAAAAAAACAAATACAGCACATTAAAGGTAAAATTTTCAAAATCTATTAAATCCCAGAGAGACCTAGGTGCCTAAGTGACTTCTGAAAATGGGAACTTTAGGAGTCTGACACTTAGGTGCTATTGAAAATGTTACCAAGATGTATTATACCTAAATAAACCTGTTACTATGAATGTAGGGGAATACTATGAAAGACCGATTCATTTAATAAGTGGAATCACTTGAACACCTGTTAAGATGAATATTTCAGAATGTAGCTTATGTATTTTAATGGTTTCATTTTTAGCTTAAACGTTAGCCAATTTACTTCATTATACTCTACTGACATCACTGTATTTCTCATTTGCTGGCAAAACAAAATCTGAAGGCTTTTTAAAAAAAATAATTTGACCTACTTGAAACTACCTTTATTAATAAGGGTATCTGACTGTTACCATTTACTGTATCTATTGTCTACACCCATAACATGAGACCATTTTAGCTTAACTACCTAGCATGAAAGTTAATTAGGGATGCAGAGACAGTTGAAATGGCACACTTGTGGATTAATAGTGTCATATTTGTGTTTTTTATTAAATACAAGAGTCATTTCAAGCATGTAAGTGTGCAGAAGTAGAAAAATAGAACTCCAAAGTTGGACACCCACAAGTTTTGCATCCATAAATGCTTTGTGTGCATTTTCACATACACTTCTTGAATATTGATTCTCGCACACCATTTTCTGTTTCATATTAGTGTTATGAAATGTCTTCCATAAGAAATGTTATGCTTAACTGAAACTCTTCAGAAAAGGAAGGAAAGTTACAAATTCCCCTGTTCCTATTGTAAGTTACACTGTTGTCAATGTTATGTATAACTTTTTTCAAGAGGTCTTCATAAAAAGTTTAGTCTGAGATTTCTCTCTGCCTCACTTGAAGCTTAACATTCAGATTTTAAACAGTTCACTGATCTGCCTTTCAGTCTATTAAATATCTAAGCTACTTACAAGGCATCCTCTGAAGCAATTCTAGCAGGTAACCTGCAAGATACTTACCTTCACATTTTCTGATGAGATTGTATAGGGAGAAAACAGCATGTTTTATTATTATTGGAAGTATCACCTCTAAAATGCAGTATTCCTGTGACAAGTGTTACTGTTCAACAAAATACTTTTAAAAGCTGGAGTGAGACCTGTATCATGGCAAGCAACTAAGAGCTCTTTCTCACTTATTAACTCCATGGAGGTGACGCTGAAGTCAGTTCTTGTATTAGGCCCCAATTCTGCAAAGATTTGCACATGTGCTTCACTTTACACTCTGAGTAGCCCCATTTTAATTAATGGGAGGAGGCAGACTGCAAAAAGTTATGCTCATGCATAAGTAGTGCTTAACTTGTGCCAAGGCTTCCAGGACTGAACCAGGGCACCTCTGGACGTGGTAGTTCATAATACCCCGGCACCTCTGGGCTTGCAGTGTCAGTTATGAACATAAAAAACATTGCTTGAGCTCCAGTACCTCTTTCATTACAAATTAAGCACAGTGCATAAGTCTTTGCAGGACTGGGGCCTCACCATGATGTCTGATATTGAGAGGTTCAGCAATCAACATCTTAACAGCTACTAAAAACTTTTTAACTTGTGCTTCCAATACTTCATCTTGCTCTGAATATTTTCCATACACATTTTTACTTCTCTTTTCAGACACTCAGTTTCACATCCTGCTTTTCTGAAGCAGAACAAAAATAAAAACCAATTCAAGGATGTTTCAATCAGACATGTCTATAAAACTCGACTTATTTGTACTGTGCTAAGACTCTCTTGGACTGATTCTGCCCTTGCACCAATTTTACATTATGCTAGACACAGCTCAACTAAACTTCAATGGACTGATTCTTGATTTAGATCAGTTCAAGAGCAAAATCAGCTCCCCACATTCCCACTCCCATCCACATCCTTATTACAGAATATAACCTATTCAAAAACTAAACTAACCTGAGCATTCCACAGAAATACAATTCCATCATCTCCTGCAGATGCAAATCTGGTAAAGAACAAAGAAAACAAAACCTATAAAGAAAATGATAGATAAATTTCCAGTATGCTGCTATGCACCAATAATCACTACTTAAACAGAGCAAATTATTTCACTTATAAAGAGAAATCACACTTCGGTTTTACTAGTAATCTGAAGCATAGAAAGGTACCTTTTTAAGCTCCAAATACTGTACAAAAATAAAATCATTGACTTCATTAATAAACAAAAGTGAAACTCTCACATTACATGCTTTAATATTCTTATTGTTGGGAATATTCTTTAATGTGTTCTAAGCATTTTGTCACTATTCCAAATAGTAGCCTGTACTACAGAATCCAGTCTTCTTACTGCTTAGGTTCAATATTGGCGATTTGGGGGTCGGGGGGGAGGGAAATGGGTCATATCCAATAAAGCCAAATCATAGTCTATTAGCCTTCTCATTTAACCAAGTAATTTAGAGAGCACTATATATAACAAGTTGCACAGCATGAGGGTTGAAGTCAGGCCAGGCATACATGAATCTTACAACATCACTTTTTTTTTTTTTTTTAAACTAACTGTACAAAAGAATTCGCAAGGGGATTGTATGTCTGCTGCTATGCATAACACCTGCTGAAATCCAGCTAAAGATCTTACCCTGCATCTACACTAGGAAAAAGCAGTTGTTTTGGTTCTGTTTTACCTAAACCCAATTAAATTTGACCTGTTTCTTTACCTAGAGAGCACCTCAGTAAACATGCCTAAGCCCTGTCTACACTAGCAGTTTACAGTCTGTGCCGCTGCACTATTGCTAGATTGCGAGCTGTCCTAGTATCGATGCACCTGTTTTAAGGAAAGTGATCAACCTCCGGCGACTGAAAACAAATTATATGATCTGAAGACCTCTGCATCCTCTTGACGGGGATACAGCTACATTTGAATTTTTAGTTGTTCTAGCCCACAGCCCCGGATTAAACACAACTAAGAAACAAATGTGTGCTCACACAAATGTTTGTGTAGCATCTTTACCCTAGAACTTGAAGTCCTCTCAAAAAGACTTTAAAAAAACCCCTAAAAGGTGATAGTGGTGAGAGATGGAGATTGGGTGGGCGGGGGGAGCGGTAGTAAAACCACACTAAAACCAGTCATTTTGGATGTATTGAGCCACTGTTAATTAAAAGCAGACCACCACGTACCTAGGAATAATTGCTAGGGTTTTCATAGGCAAGGCCAAATGTCTGCAGTTGCAGCTTTGCTAATCAAAATTTTAAAAATTAACAAACCAAAAAAATTTGGGGTATTTAGAACCAAGGTTGCTAACAAGTTTTTTATTGTTATGACTAAAAATATTAAAAATCCTTTGCTAATAAAAATAAGTTATTTGTTAAAACTTTAACCAAGGGTTACTATGGTAACCCAGTAAGGGTTACCATAAACTGTGTTTTATGAAAGTTAGCTGTAAAAATAAACACCTCTGAGCACTCCAAGGGAGCTTTTCTTCAGGCAAGGAGGTGCCAATTTCACAAGAAAATTCACCATCTAGTATTGTGTCCTGTATCTGGTACAGGCAATTAGGTTTCAGAGGAAAATACAAGGAACTCTATAATGGACAAATAAGGAATAATAATCTGTCTATAGAGGAAGTTTCTTTCTAATCTTAGGCACTAGTGGTTGATTTATATTTTAAATAAGGGTTCTATCCCTTCTAAACTTTTACCCAATAATATGAATGTTCTAATTACCCATAAACTATCACGTTTTTTAATCCTAGTCCATTTTTAGCCATTATATCCTGCCACAAGGTAAGTCTATGTTGCCTTTCAAACTTAAATATTTCTTGCTCTTGTATTAGACAGTCAATAGGTAGGCCTCATGTAGCTTCTCCTTACCATCATTGTTTGATATACCTCTATCAAGTCCCCTCTTCATCTCCTGTCTTAAGTGACAGACAATCTTATCAATCTCCCCTTATTTGGAAGTCTTTCCATGCCTCTATGAATGTTGGTTTCCCACCTTTGGGTACCTTCTATTTCTGCTATAGCTTGTTTGAGATGATGTGGCCAGAACCAAACTAGTCAGCCACTCGCATTTTGGACATGAGCACTTTAAATATGGAAACCCATCCTTCAATTAATGATGGGATACTGACACTTGAGCAAAGATCTGGAAAAAAACCTGACCTTTGAAGGAGAAGGCATGTGTAATTCATCAAGTATAAGATGTACAGGGTGGGTGGTTCTTTTTGTTTGTTTGGGTTTTTTTGGTTTTGTTTTAAAAGGATTTCTTTTTAAATATAAAGATATCTGTAGGATGGCTGGTTCTACAGTATACATTTTGTTCACCAAGCTGGAGTTTCATGGGTCACCTGATTCTCTTCCAGTCATGATCACCATCCTCTATAACCTTGTCTGCTTCCTGGAGGAGCAAGGAATGGTCAAATGAGCAACAAAGAAAGCTATTCTTAAAATGTGTTATGAACTCGGTTTAGTTTAATATGTCAAATGCTAGGGTATTACATGCAATTTTATATCAGTCCATTTTTTTGGAAGACCCTTGCTGAGGCTTACCCTTCTTTAGTGATCTTCCAATCAATATGACCCTCACTTCATGTTCAAAAAATAAGAAAGAAACAAAGAAAAAAGCAGCTGTCTGTTAGGCTGATACAGGATTTATTTAGTATCTTCAAAAAACCAATCTGAGAAAATTTTCCACTCACTGGTTTTAGCCGAGCCACTGAGAAAACAAGAAAATCCTCCTGCAAAATTCTCAATAAGATGATATTATCTAAAGACCTGAAGCGTGAAGCCTGGCTTACAACAGTTAACAAAACCACAATGGGATAGCTTCAAAAACGAAATAAAAACATTTCAGATACAAATACTAATTTTATTGGGGGAGGAAGGGGGGAAAGCAGGTAGAAAAATTATCAGCTGTTTAACAACTACTATATTCATGCTAAATAAAAAAAAATGAAATAACTATCCAATGAAGCAAACTATTCTAAACAGTCCAAACTCTCAGAATATTAAACACCTGTAAGACATTAATGTAATTTATTTCTTATCCATATCTGACTTGTTATTCCTATCCTCCAACTTACTCTTCCATCTGTTTTTTACATTGATTATTTTTAGTACCGCAATGTGTTTGATACAGTGCAACGAAGACAGTCCTCTCCTGAAATAATAGAGGATTTGTTAGTATCAGCAGGTGCCTCTACTCTGTCTCAGGATGCTCCAGCATTTCTACTATAAAGCCAGATTTTCAAAGATTAATGAGATCTATTCAGTGTACATAGTCTGAAAATATGTACTGTGAAGAATTATTAAAATAACTACTCTGAAATTGCTGTAATGACTACCCAAATCACCAGAATAGAACCTTATGGTTTTATTTGAATCTTTGTGGCCTATTTTAATGCTACTTAGAAAAATCAATCATAAGCTGCATGTATTTCCTTATCTATAATAGTTCTAACACATGCTTAATTTAAAACATGTATCCTGCGGACCTAAAGAAGTTTGTCCCCCTTTTGTAAATATTTTCAAAATTGTCAATTCTGTGAAACTTTGGCAAGCATAAGAGATTGTGGGAATTTCACATTTGGATGAATGCAGCTGCCTGATCAGCAGACACTAGGAGGGAGAGAGTCTTCCCCCAACAAAGTGCCTGTACCCTTGAGGAAAGTGCTTGCTATTTTAGATTTCTAGGAACTTTGCAACCCTTATAATTGAGCAAAGCTTCAAAGCTCTACCCTAGAAGGCAGTCAAGTATTATTTCCCTTATTGTATAAATAATTTAACTGAGAGACGGTACAAGATCACTTCAGGCAAAGGTGGGAATAAAAGCCAGGTCTCTACAAAAATCAGTGCCAAATCTTTCACTCGCCCACACTGCTTTCAGAATGACCATGCCAAGTCCATGTGCTTGCCTCTCTTGTCTGTAACCACTGGTCTAACCATGAGATGACACTCCCTTCCTAGACCCCAAACTTCACCCCAAACAGTTAGACAAGTTAAATTAGAACTGGGCTGATAATGAAAGCATTGAGTACATGAATGAAGGCACGAAGCTGAGAATGAGAAGAGGAAAAAGGATTGGGAGATGCAGAGGGAGTTGAGAACAGAGGCAGGAAGAAATCAGAGGCGACAAGGGATGAGGAGGTTATGTAGGACTTTGAAAGGGGCTTCTACCTCCTTGTGGAGCTAAAATGAGGTACTGAAAAAGAAAACCAGTGACAGCTTGCTGGGTAAAAGATGACAATGATCAGAGCAGTGGGAGAGGAAGACTGTTTTGGCAGCAGCACTTTGAATAGACTGATGGGGTGAAAAGGTCAGAAGCTAGAAAGGAAGTAATCCTTGCAGTAACCAAGATTAAATAACGACGCACCAATGTTTCAACAGTGGGTATAGTGAGAAAAAGATGGATTTAGGCAATACTAAAATTATGAGATATGGAAGACTTCCTAAGAGACCAATATACACCTCTACCCCAATATAACGCGACCCGATATAACACGAATTCGGATATAACGCGGTAAAGCAGTGCTCCAGGGGGGTGGGGTTGCGCACTCCGGCAGATCAAAGCAAGTTGGATATAACTCAGTAAGATTTTTTGGCTCACGAGGACAGTGTTATATCGAGGTAGAGGTGTAGTTGCAGAAGGAAAGAGGTTGTGGGCCTAGGAGATAGGGAGGGTATGATAAAGGAAAGGCAAGTAATTCGTTTTCAGATAAATCAATTCTGAATGGATATTGGGACATCTTAGAATTGTCAAAGTACTGTGAACCATTTGGGGTATTTGATTACAAAGAGGATACTGAAGAATTGGAAAAGGTACAGAAAGGGGCAGCAATAATGTGAAAGGCAATCCCAGGATCTGTGTGCTTTACCAATCACACAACGCCCTCTAAAATAAGGAAGCATTAGCCCCATTTTACAGATAGCTCCCCTTTGACCTTGTTCAAGCCACATAGTCAATGTGGCAGTTATAGGAGCAGATCCAGAAACCTGAATGTTCAAGAAGCAAAAGTTGCAGGGGAATGTTTACATTCAAAGTAAAAAGTGATTTCACTGAAATTTAATGTTTTACTGAACATATATGCATTAATTTAGATCTAAATTACGTGATATTTAATTTCTGGCAGAAAAATGATTAAAATATTTCTTAATTTCCATAGACTTTCACTTATGTATTCCTTAGGATGTAATACAATCATTAAAACCTCTTACCTGCAATCATCTATTTGTACTAGAAATCTCACTATATCATGATGACCTTTCAGTACAAGGAGCTCAGTGTAGGGATTCTGTATTTGTTCTTCACCTAAGTTCTGCACCGACGATTTCTAAAAATCCATCAAGAGACATCAATCATGAATACTTCACTTTGTATGTATATAATTCATTTTTAATTAAGTCTTCAGCCATATCTACCATAGTGTGTGTGTGTGTAAAATACATTCACAGATACATCATTCATATAAGTAAAATTTAGCCCCAAACATGAATTTAACATAACTATCTGTTCCCTTAATGGAAATTATAACAAGGGATTGCCTTCTATTTATTTAAATTAGGTAGATTATTTTATGGAATGTACTTTGAGTTATAGTACAACATTTAAACTGATTTTAAAAAACCTAATAAGCAACAGTCCCTTGTTGTTTTTAGTCATGGTGTTAAAGAACCAGTTGCTTTCTTTAGTTAACAGCTATTGTCTTGAATCCACTTCCTCTCCCAATAAACTATGCCTTTAAATGTCTCATTAAACTGCATTTTTTCTGTGAGGTCTCTCAACCGTATATGATGTCCCCTCTTACCAATAGTTTCATTTAAAAAATGATATACAAGTTTAAAACAAGAAGAAATGCTTTTAGACATGCAATACATGTTATCCCTTCGGACCTTTTCAGGCCAATAATTAAGGCCAATAGTTTAGTAAGATTCAAAAAATGGCTCAATTTCTGTAAGAATAGCATCTGCAGTTACACCATCTGGGCTAATTACAAGGGCTATCACTCATGCTCATGAAATAAGCTGATCAGCAAGACACTTTCTCCATAGCATACTATTGCATTACTAGATGCATGATGTTGATGGCAGTTCTCTAACCTCTCCTTTATTTAGTATAAGCTACAGCAGAGGAAGGATAGCTCAGTGATTTGAGCATTGACCTGCTAAACCCAGCGTTGAGTTCAATCCTTGAGGGGGCCATGTAGGGTTCTGGGGCAAAACTCTGTCTGGGGATAGGTCCTGCTTTGAGCAGGGGGTTGGACTAGATGACTTCCTGAGGTCCCTTCCAACCCTGATATTCTATGAGCCATTGGCTTGCTTCAGTATGGCAACTCTTGTGCTTCAAGCTCCACCATTTTTGGAACAACTCAGTAGGGTGCAATTCTTGTTTTATCAGGTGTCATTGCTAGATACCTTGAAACCTGGTGGCAACTCAGTGACAGAGTACTCTCACAGTTACAGCTTAATTTTACTAGTAAGTGTCAACATCTTCATACCTTCAGGACTGCCTCAATATTCTTTTGAGACTCAAAGGACCTATTTTACAGCAGCACTAAAACATTTACTGGACAGACTAATTGTAGCTTCCTTAGATAGCTATCTTTGTCACAGACCAATCACATGACTTGGCAAGGTCACTTGGCAGAGCCAGGAATAGAGCCCGGGTCTCCCAGTTCAGTGCTCTATCCATTGGACCACAGATTTAAGATTTCTACATGCCTGAGACTCAAGAAGCTCAGTCTCACCCTTCCCTATGGCCATTTTGTTGCAATTTTAATACTAAATATCACTGAATAACACCCAATCAGGGCTCAGGAGGGACATGGAGCAATACAGCATACTAAAATGTCTTTTTAATCAAGTCTTTGCTTTTTGAAGGTTTTCTGTGCAAGTATTAGAACTCTTCCAAGCTCCATCCATAAAATCTCATTCTGAGATGTCAAAAATAAGACAGCAGCAGCAGTAGATTTGTTTCTGAACAATTGAATGTGCTTTACTGGACTACTTGGGTTTGATACCTGCTTTGGTGAGGTTTGGCTATACCTGGGGTTCTCAAAGTCGGGGGCAGGACCCCTCAGGGGGTTGCAAGCTGGGAGCCTCCCCCCAACCCCTGCTTTGCCTCCAGCATTTATAATGATGCTAAATATATTAAGTGTTTATAATTTATAAGGGGGGGGGTTGCACTCAGAGGCTTGCTATGTGAAAGGGGTCACCAGTACAAAAGTTTGAGAGCCACTGAGCTATATCCATAGGTTCTGCTGGGTTTCTTGATTGGAGAAAAACATTAAAGGGTAGTTCTCTTCCAACTGCTACCCACTCATGGCACCATAAGGTACCACAGTTAATTAACAATGTTGACCTTTTAAATTGTCATTATTGAGAATCTGAATCAACACCCCCACTGGGAGCACTTGAGACCTTTAAGCTATTGTTTCAGTCTAATTGCACACTCAGGCATATATCCCTGCATTGGTTTTGTACCTAGGCAGGAAATGGAGTTATTGATGGGGAGAGAAAGGGAAGGGTAGAATAATGAAAACACTAAGGCCCCAATCCACAAAGGTGGTTAGATACCTAAGTCTCAGGTTGAGGTGCCTAAGTCCCTGTTCTAGGCTCCACTGTGAACCACAAGTCTCACCAAATCCTGTAGGCAACTAACCTCTCTCAGGGCACGTCTTTGCTACCCGCCGATCTGGCGGGTAGTGATCGATCTATTGGGGATTGACTTATCGTGTCTAGTGAAGACGCGATAAAATTGATCCCTGATCACTCTGCCCTTGACTCTGGAAATCCACCACGGCAAGAGGCAGAAGCGCAGCCGTGGTCGACTCGCCACCGTCCTCACAGCCAAGTAAGTCTACCTAAAATATGCAACTTCAGCTACGCTATTCACGTAGCTGAAGTTGCGTATCTTAGGTCGACCCCTCTCCCCCCCCATAGTGTAGACCTAGCCTAGGTGTTTGTCCATCTAAATCATGTGTAGGGCCCAAGCCCATATGCATTTGCATGCTATGTTTCCCCCTGCTGAATCAGGTCCCATTCAAAATCTGGACAGAGGAATAAGTGGTGCCCACCTTATAACTTTTAGGCCAGTGGTTAGAGCACTAGTCTGGGAGGGGGAGGACCAAGGTTCAATTCCCCCCTCTCTGCCAAAGGAGAAGAAATGATTTGAAGAGAGGTCTCCCACCTTTCAGGAGAGAGCTCTAATCACTAAGCTATAGGATAGTCTAATATGGGCTCCTTCAGTCTCTCCTGTTGAATCTGTTCCACTATGGACAAATAAGGAAAGAATTACTGGAGTGGGAGACTGGATGCTGGGTCTCACACCTCCCAAGAAGGTGCCCCACCCACTGGACTAGAGTCATTCTCTCTCGCTCTCGCTCTCTCCAGTCCAATGACTGTTTCATTGTGGATAAATACCTAGAGTCAAGGGTCATTTATGGTAAATTGTTCAAACCCCAAATACCCTTTTTTAGGTGTACAAGTCCAATGACCGTTTACATCATCTCATGTACAGTAGAACCATTTTATTTCAAATCCTTCTTATATGAAAACCCTTTGTTCAAATTTCAGTTCTGCCCCCAGATAGCATCACTTACACACAAAAAAAGCTCCCCATCCCATCCAACACCCTCTCCATTATCCAAATTAATGCCATGTTCCCCAGTCCCATATTATTATTTAGTATTTCTATTACAACACAACCATTGGCCTCATCAGGATTAGGGTCCTCTTGCATTAGGTTTAGGTTAGGCACCTCCACTTCCATTAATTTCAAGGGGAATTGGTGCCTAAATACCTTTAAGGAGCTGAGCCACAGTGCTGGTTCCAAAGACCTTACAGTGTCAAAGGAGCCAGGCTTTCCTTTAATAGGGACTCAGAGTTGTGCCCTAAAGAACTTAGGCTAGGTCTACACTACGGGGGGGGGGTCGACCTAAGATACGCAACTTCAGCTACGTGAATAGCGTAGCTGAAGTTGCGTATTTTAGGTCGACTTACCTAGCTGTGAGGACGGCGGCGAGTTGACCGCTGCCGTGCCGCCGTCGACTCCGCCTCTTGCCGCGGTGGATTTCCGGAGTCAACAGCAGAGCCATCGGGGATCGATTTTATCGCGTCTTCACTAGATGTGATAAGTCAATCCCCAATAGATCGATTGCTACCCGCTGATCCAGTAGGTAGTGAAGACGTGCCCTTAGTAAGAAGGTATGTGTTACACACACTAGCGTTTTGGGTGCCTTTCAGCCTCCGCTAGATCTGAAATCCTGGCACGTTTTCAGGCTTGGGCTCTGCCAGGGCTGGGAGGGGGCTGCCTGTTTCTTTTGGAGTATAGGGAAGCTGTGTCAGAGCCACAGCCTTGAGAACCTCTGCAAAGAGAAAACTGATCTGATGGGATCATGCCCTCCTCACCCAGCCTGCCCCTGCCCCCATTTGCTCCCAGCATGAGCCTGCCCCTATCCACCGCTCTTTGCAGAGCCTGCCCCCCTCTCCATTAACCCCTTCCTGCAGAGCCTGCCCCATCCCCATTCATGCCTCTCCGCACAGCCTGCACTGCCCCCAATCGCCCCTCCCTGCACTGCCTGCCCCTGTCCCCTCCCCATTTGCCCCCCACCCCACCCCGCACAGCCTGCCCCTCCCCCAACCCTTCACCTACAGTGACCAGATGTCCCGATTTTATAGGGACAGTCCTGATATTTGGGGCTTTTTCTTATATAGGCTCCTATTACCCCCCCACCCCCGTCCCAATTTTTCACACTCGCTGTCTGGTCACCCTACTTCACCCCCTCCCCGACCTGCCTGCTCCTGACCCCGCCCCGTTCGCCCCGCCCCCATCCTACCCGTCTTCAGTTCACTCGTCCCTCCCCCAGGGACAGGGCTGCTGCTTTACCTCGGAGAGTCCCTGCGGCTCCCGGCCGCCTCCCATCAGCCATCGCAGCATCGGGAGTCCAGCCGGGCCGGAATGAAATCAACGCCTGGGGAGGGGCACCTCGCCCGAACAGCCCCCTGCAGCTTGGATTTTGTCCCTCGCTGCCTCCCGTACGTGGGACTGGCAGCGCCCTGGAGCAAAGCGGCCGAACCTCTGTGGCTTCCGGTGGCGTCTGCCGCGCTTAGCTCCAGAGCCAGGCAAACGGCTAAGAGTGCCGAGCAACTGATCAGCCCTTGCTCCATTGTTCCCTCTTAGTCCGCTCTTCTCCAAGCTAACTGATCAACATCTCTTCAGTCTCTTCATACAAGCCTTTTTCCGGGCCCCTGATCGTTCTCATCACCTTTTCTGAACCTCCCCCCTTTACTTCTGCAATATCCTCCGGTGAATTACGTTGCACACACTCTTCCAAATGAGGCCACACCATTGATTTATGTAAAGGCATATTTTTTGTATTCTTCACCATCCCTTTCCTTATGCAGCCTAACATCTTGACTGCAGGTGTACATTGAGCAGAGGTTTTCACTGAACTGTCTACAGTGACATAACAAATCCCTTTCTTGAATTGATACCATTCATTTAGGCCCCTGTAAGGGGTATGAGTAATTTATTTTTTTTCCCTCCAATGTGCATAGTTGGCAGTTATCAACATAGAATTGAATTTGCCATGGTGTTGCCCATTCATCTAGCTTGTTATGATCTCTCTGAAGTTGCTCACTGTTCCCTCTGGCCCTGACTATTGTAATCAACCTTTGTCGACATTTACTGTTATTTGAGGTACCACGAATTTCCCATATACCCACAGTAGGAATAACTCTGGTATCTCTGATACTATAGTATGGTAATCAAATGCTGACCTTTTAATGGTGACCAATTTTGGAGGAAAGTGTATTTGGGTCTGAAATGAGGCATTATGCCTTGTAAAAAGTAAAGTTTAACTAGTATTGGTGAAACCTGAAGGAGTTCAAAATGAAGGATGGCACCTGATCTTTAAATGTTACGTAACTATTTTATTCTCATAATTATGTATGTGCCAGTTGGTAGAGCGTCAACTTTAACTATAAAAAGAACAGGAGTACTTGTGGCACCTTAGAGACTAACAAATATGCAAACTAGACACAATCAACTCAGGATTGAATAAGGACTGGGAATGGCTGAGCCATTACAAACATTGAATCTATCTCCCCTTGTAAGTATTCTCACACTTCTTATCAAACTGTCTGTACTGGGCTAGCTTGATTATCACTTCAAAAGTTTTTTTTCTCTTACTTAATTGGCCTCTCAGAGTTGATAAGACAACTCCCACCTGTTTATGCTCTTTGTATGTGTGTATATATATAGCCTCAATATTTATTCCACTCTGTATGCATCCGAAGAAGTGGGCTGTAGTCCACGAACGCTTATGCTCTAATAAATTTGTTAGTCTCTATGGTGCCACAAGTACTCCTGTTCTTTTTACGGATACAGACTAACACGGCTGCTACTCTGAAACTTTAACTATAGCTCCATAACTTTGGTGAGTTTTTACCAATCTTAAACCATTGACCTCCAGCATAATGTGAACTCAGTATTTAAAGAAAAATGGCTTGTTATGCCAAATTGATGCTCCAATTTCAGTGGGTCATCCCGCAAACTAATCATTGGAACTAATTACATAAATTAAGTATGTGAGTGTTTGCATAGGATCAGATCCTAAAGGTGTCTTGATACATGGTTGTTGATAAATTGCTTGACCACACTTTGGTTCATTATTTCATTATGAAATATACTCGTCGTCAGTCAGGTTTATTAATATGGTATAGTGGAAAAGGTTTTATATGATACCAGGGTCCTAAGAACAGTCCCGTGCCACAATGTTACATTCATCTTATGCAGAAGGTTTGCTCCCCAAGTTACACATTACAGTTGCTATTATTTATATGATTTTACATATTGTTTACACATCACTAAAATCCAACCCATCAGTTTCCCACAGTTCCCTAACTTGCTGTTCTGTTCCTTCCTTATGTTTGTTTTGAATACTAGCATTCCAGGTACTGGTTCGTGAAGGTACTTCCTTAGCTTGTACTAAGATATAAAGCAAATGTATCTTGATTTTGACAAATTTCCTACCTTCTTGTGCCATTGCTTACTTCAGCAAATGCAACGTGTTAGGGAATACTTAACATAAGTGAACAGGATTATGATATACGCTAGTTTAGGCTTTATCACTGTTATAATATTTATGCTTCATGTTATTGGTGCTTAATGCAATATGGTGCATATAATACATATTATTAATATGATATATATGTATACACTAGCCAGCATATATTGGGCAACATGGTAGATTGGTAATGCCCACACATTACTAGTCTCCAGCAGCTACTTGGTGTCTTCTGTGAAATGGCAAGGGAAGAGCAGTCTCAGCCCAGCTCCTCTTGGGGAGGCATGCGCTTCACAAAAATATCACAGGTGGCACTAATTGCAGCCCTTATTGGCAGTCTCAGCAGACAATGTAAGATAGACATAGAAATTAAACTATTTTACCCATATTGGCATCCCCTCCAGAGACTGCAATAGGAAGGGGTGCTCTCACTGCACTAGCCAATTTAACCAAGCCAGGGAGAGGAGGGGGATCTCCCTTCTTTCTTTTAACAGAGGAGAGGTATGCTTCCCTCTCGCCCCCTCCCCCACCATCCCCTGCCCTTACTTTAACCTCTACCTCTTGATCTATGATGGACACGTATTGAGGAGGCAGGGTGGGGAAACTTTCCCTCCTGCTGGCCATGCTGTACAGTACCTGCTATGAATAGATACAAAGCTTTGGCCTTTATGGCTGTCGATCTGGTGCATTTCATGAGCGTTACATTCTTTTTTTAAAGACCATTTAATAATAAATCCTTTAAAGCAAGAACTGGAAATTTGTCATGCACCTAAATGCAGATGTAAATTGAGCTAAGACCTTGTATGTTAGGCCGTGAAGATGTTGGGTCTGATAGAACAGTGCCTTTTGCCGTATAGCTTTCCTGACTTGGCTTTTGCCAGATCCATAATCAAAATTCTAATTTTGGGCACCTTTTTAATTCTCTCCTTAAACTAATACACACTCTGTTGCCCAATCTCTCAACTCATTTTCTCCATTACACTAATTTTGAATAGGCTGTGAAATTCTTTGCTTCTTTTCTAAAAGGCTTCTTGCCACCAGTTTTTGTATTCTAGACAGCGAATTTGTAGTGCACTTCATGGACACCAGGAAGCACCAATGTAGAAGAACATTAAATTGAACTTCCTGTATGTATTCCTAATGGCTTTTCATTCATAATTACAATATTTGTAATGAATGTCCTAGTGATGACATAAATCCACCAGAATGTATTCCATTGCCTGATTTTAGCTGCAGATTGTTGATTTAATGACTTATTAGCATCCGCCACAATCAGTCAACAGTGGATCATATTAAGGCTCTATACAATGTGAGCACGGCATTTTTATTTTCTCACCACGTTATCCATGAAACAATTATTAATAATATGAAGCAGTTCATAAAGTCATCTGCAATTCTATTAACTCAGGTTAGTTTACTGTCAGCATCTAGAAGTTTACACGGATGAGTTTAATTGATACACAAATGTACATGAACATATATAAACAACATGCACATGCATATGTATGCATAACTATATCTACACTAGCACCTTTGTCAGTAAAACTTTTGTCGGTCGGGGTGTGAAAAAACACACCTCTGACCAACGAAAGTTTCACTAACTAAAGCGCCGGTGTGGACAGCGCAATGTCGGCGGGAGACAATCTCCCACCGACAGAGCTACCACTGCTTGTTAGGATGGTTTAATTATGCCAGTGGGAGAGTTCTCTCCTGCCAGCATAAAGCGGTTACATGGGAGACTTTACAGCGGCATAGCTGTAGTAGTACAGCTGTGCCGCTGTAAGATCTGTAGTGTAGACATGACCTAATATATACACACAGGAGTATATATAATATAAGAACTGAGACAATTATTGAACAAATTATGCTGCTTTTTCAATTTGTGAATTGTCTGCAACTTTTTCATATTTATGTAGTTGAAATTATTCTCCAAATAATTTCTACAAATACCTTTTGTCTTGTAGATTGTGTGTGAGCAGTTTGAAGCAGGTACATAGAAACATTTGGAATCATGCTTTTTTTTTAAGAGCTTAGGGGGAATTTTTGGGGAGCAGCAACTAGAAATATCTTTGAAGTTTAATCCGTTGCGTTTGAGCTTCAAAATTGGTGCCTAATCCAGACAGTTCTTATACCTTATTTCTAAATAAAAATATGAGATGACAAGTGTCTGCAAAAATTTCACACTCCACTAGTATCAAATACAATCCAAAACATTTTACATGTTAAAAAAACCAAGGTAGACACAGACCAGTTCAGCCACACAAATAGGATATTTTAATGGGAAGAATAATGGTTACATCTCAGTCTGGCCAATGGATTTCTTAATTCTCCATAAATTCCACTGTATGCACAACCAGTGTTGTCTGCCCAAGAGGGTCCCCTTTTTATTGTTTTATGTATTCAATTTTTGTCATCTTGCACTTGTCATAAATCTCCAGGTGCAATTACAATACCAAGTGTAAAAACATACAAAAATCAATTATTCAAAACAACTACATTAATACATGACACTGACAAAAAAGAACTCTCCCACATCTGTAAAAAGAAAATAATTATCTCTACTTAATCCATCTACCCAGAAAGAGCTTAAATATTCTATTTTACATAGGTTCTTATGCTGCACTCCTCACTGTAGTATCAGAGCACCTTCTGGTTGTGGATTAGACAATGTTACTAACATCTGCCCTGTTTGTTCTCTCATCCTCTCTCCAGGGGAAGCAGTGTGTGCAGTGGAGTGTATTGTTTTGGTAGGGTGTTTGTTTATTTATTTTTTAATATATATGTTTGTTAGAGGAGGCAAGGTCAAATAAATGTGCCTGGCACTTGGAGTGGAAAGCAGAGAGGTTTGTCATGGTTCTTAGTTCTTGTGGGAGTTCATTCCACAGTTTCAGACGAGCTCCTAAGAAAGTTCTGTCTCCAGTACAGATGAGCTTTCCACTTATTTTAGAGCGTTCCATTGTGCTAGAGGAGCAAAGTTGTCAAGCAGAATCTTCAGATATCCTGGGCCCAGGTCATGGAGCACCTTTAAGATGAAGGCCAAGACCTTGAATTTGATTCAAAATTCTATGGGAAGCCAGCATAGAGAGTGGAAGACAAATTTGATGTTGTAGTGGTAGCCTGTGTTACTGGGGAGACAGGCTGCAGCATTCTGTACTAGTTGGACTTTCCTAAATGCTGAAAATTTCATGCCCAGGTATATCACATTGCTGTAGTCTAGCTGAGAAATAAAGAAGGCTTGAAAAACTGAGGCCAGGTCATTATCCACCAGGATGGGTCAGAGTCTTCTAGGCAACTAGAGATGGTAGATAGCAGCATAGGAAAATAATACTATGTGAGAACTCCGCATCAGTTAGGAACCCAAGAGTACTCCTAAACTACAGACTGAATTGACAAATTGTGGGTGTGAACCTTCAGTCAAAAGAGATGTCACTGTGGCTGCAAACTCTTCAAAATACAGTAAAAGCTGTTTTATCTGGGATGTGGGGGAACGGGGGGTGCCGGTAAATGAAAAATGCCAGTTAACTAAGAGAGAGGGAGTTTGGGTGCAGGGTTGGGGCGTAGGATGGGATGTAGGCCTGGGCTCTGGGAGGGAGTTTGGGTGCGAGAGGGGGCTCGGAGCAGCAGGTTGGGGCATGGAAGAGTGTGCAGGGTGCCATATCTGGGGGGCACTCACCTTGGGCGACTTCCTGCAAGTGGTGACCTGTCCCGGGTGCTCCTAGGCGGAGGCGCGGCAGGCGGCTCCACGCACTTCCCCCGCCCGCCTCGTCCTCGTTCCGCTGGGAACCGTGGCCAATGGGAGCTGCGGGGGCAGCGCCTAGGAACAGCCTCTGCCTAGGAGCAGCCCGGACAGGTTGCCGCTTGCGGGGAGCCGCCCAACGTGAGCGTCCCCCGGAACTGGCACCCCACACCCAAACCCCCTCCTAGAGCCTGCGCTCCACACCCCCTCCCACTCCCCAACCCCTTGCCTGCCCTGCGGCAACCAGACTATAAACCGGAATTTCAATGAAGATCAGAAATGCCAGTTTATAGAGCTTTCCAGTTAGTGAAGTACCAGATAAAACAGCTTTTTACTGTACTTTCCTCTGCCCACCAGCATCAATTCTGTCTTGCTCAGGTTCAGATTCAACCAACTGTTCTTCATCAATGAACTGGTCTGGTCCAAGCACTGGGCCATCTTGGTGGTAGTGGTATGGTTGTATGTGGTGAATGATAGGTAGAACTGTGTGTCATCTGCATATAGCTGGCGTTTGAGAGCATGTTGCCTGACCAAATCATCTAGTAGATGCTTATAGATGTTGAAAAAGACCAGCAAGAAAATTGAACCTCATGGGACTCCACTAATGAGGGGTCTGGCGGTAGAGGTACAGTTTCCCATCACTACTTGTTGGGTGCATTCCTCCAGGAAGAACGCACACCATTTTGGAGCATTCCCCTAAACCTTTGCCACCTCTCTCAAGTGGTTAATTAACTAACTAAATTTGTTAGTCTCTAAGGTGCCACAAGTACTCCTGTTCTTCTTTTTGCGGATACAAACTAACACGGCTGCTACTCTGAAATCTCTCAAGTGGGACAGCAGCAGTATTTCATGGTTGACCATGTTGAATGCTGTAGAGGGGTCCAGGAAGATGAGAATGGATGTCTGCCCTGTATCCATTGACAGCAGGAGATTAATTATCACTGCCAGTAAAGCAGTTTCAGTTCCATGTCCTGGCCTGAATCCAGATTTTGCCAGGTCTAGAACATGAGCTTCAGCTAGACTAACTTGTCATTGGCCTTTGGCTATCTTCTCTATGACCTTGCTTCCGAATGGGAGGTTTGATTCTGGGAAGTAGTTGGTTAGAAGTGCTGTATCTACGGGGGTTTTCTTCACTGTTGGTTGGACCATTGCATGTTTGAAGGAGGAAGGGAAGATTCCTTATCTGAAAGAAGTGTTGACTATTTTGGTCAGGAGTGGCACCAGTTGCTCATAATTTTTTTCACAAACAAGGAAGGGAATAGGTTGATTTCACAAATAATAAATATTACACTGGTCTACAATTTTTGAGAAGTTGTCTGCTTCGGAGATAAAATGTGCTATTTATTATGTATTTTGATGTGCTGAATTCAAATATGACAATTAAAACAACCGATTGGCTACTGTTTCTAAGATATTTAAGTTTTTACATTTTAGGTCTATGTATATTGTGTAGATAGTAGAGTTTTAATCATAAATTGTAAACCTAGGTCTTTTCATGTGTTTATGGTTGCTTTACATGATAATATTTCACCTGTCCTATTTATGTAACACTTTAATAATCAGCAAAAGGGTTATATAAATAAAATTTATTATGAAACAAAAAGGCAAAAAACTATTATGTACATAGTTTAGTCCTATTCAGTGTCTACTCGGCGCTTCTTGGCTTGCCTCTTGTATTCATTAAATGGAGCATCTCTTGTCACTGTCCAGCAATAGTCTGCAAGCACTGATGGGCTCCATTTGCCCTGATAGCGTTTCTCCATTGTTGCAATGTCCTGGTGAAATCGCTCACCGTGTTCGTCGCTCACTGCTCCACAGTTTGGTGGAAAAAAATCTAGATGAGAGTGCAAAAAATGTATCTTTAGTGACATGTTGCAACCAAGGCTTTTGTATGCCTTGAGGAGGTTTTCCACCAACAACCTGTAGTTGTCTGTCTTGTTGTTTCCGAGAAAATGTATTGCCACTAACTGGAAGGCTTTCCATGCCGTCTTTTCCTTGCCACACAGTGCATGGTCAAATGCATCATCTCGAAGAAGTTCACGAATCTGAGGACCAACAAAGACACCTTTCTTTATCTTAGCTTCACTTAACCTTGGAAATTTTCCACGGAGGTACTTGAAAGCTGCTTGTGTTTTGTCAATGGCCTTGACAAAGTTCTTCATCAGGCCCAGCTTGATGTGTAAGGGTGGTAACAAAATCTTCCTTGATTCAACAAGTGGTGGATGCTGAACACTTTTCCTCCCAGGCTCCAATGACTGTCGGAATGGCCAATCTTTCTTGATGTAGTGGGAATCTCTTGCACGACTATCCCATTCGCAGAGAAAACAGCAGTACTTTGTGTATCCAGTCTGCAGACCAAGCAAGAGAACAACAACCTTCAAATCGCCACAAAGCTGCCACTGATGTTGGTCATAGTTTATGCACCTCAAAAGTTGTTTCATGTTGTCATAGGTTTCCTTCATATGGACTGCATGACCAACTGGAATTGATGGCAAAACATTGCCATTATACAGTAAAACAGCTTTAAGACTCGTCTTCGATGAATCAATGAACAGTCTCCACTCATCTGGGTCGTGAACGATGTTGAGGGCTGCCATCACACCATCGATGTTGTTGCAGGCTACAAGATCACCTTCCATGAAGAAGAATGGGACAAGATCCTTTTGACTGTAGAGCAGTGCTATCGCTTGACAGGTAAGATCGACTGAAGTATTTAAGATTACAGTCCCAACATTTTATACATCTAGGTTGAAACCCTAGCTTATGGGACCAGGATTTCACCCCTTGAGTCTGGGTATTATAAGGAGGGCCCCTAGGCTGTGAACTTGCTTCCCCCAAGTACAATGATCTTCAGGATACATTGTAAGGTCCAATAACACTGCTCTACAGCCAAAACGCTTCTGAAATAAATGTAGTCAAACTTTACTAATTCTGGGTCACTCAGAACGAAAATGATGCTTAAAATTGTTGATTGGCTCTAGTTTTCAAGATATGCTATTGGGTCAGTGTATACGACCCTTGACTTGGGAATGGCGGAGGATAAGTGAGTTATAAAGGGAAGGGATCTCAATTTAAACCAGAAATGACTAAAATACATCTTTGACTGGATCTATGAATAAATCTATGACTGGGTTTGGACAGTACTTGCTTTTGAGGCAAAACAATGAATGATGCAATCTGAAGCTGGTATTGCGTCATACATGGTATGAATTGCATCATGTTATTCCTAGAAGTCATGGATGATGCAATCATAATGAAGCTTACATCACTCTGCTGAACAAATTGCCCTATATCAGCTCTAGAAATCATACAGTGTCGTGCTCTCTTATTTGTCAGTGTTTGATTTTGCAAAGGGACACATTTCTGTTTACCCAAAGTGAGCAGAGATGCCTCGTACTTGTGTGAACAGTGCAGATAACTTCTGCTATGTTTGTGGTGAAGTGACTTTTGCATCACAAAACCGCAATATAACCACTCTGGTTAAGAAAGTCTATCATCTTTATTTTGGCTGCAAAATTGGAGATCAGGACAAGAGGTGGGCCCCATACATATGCTGCAACACTTGTGCAACAAATCTTTGCCTGTGGTTGAACAGGAAAAGGAAATCTATGCCTTTTGCAGTGCCAATGATTTGGAGAGAGCCAACAGATCATACCAGCAATTGTTACTTCTGCATGGTGCCTCCAGTTGGGAAAGGTGTGTCAAAGAAGAAAAAGTGGACTGTGCATTATCCAAACATTCCATCAGCTATACGCCCAGTACTCCACGGAGAAGGACTGCCGGTTCCTGATGCACCAGAATCATTCTCACTTGAGTCAGACGAGGAAGAGGAAGAGGATGAAACTTCTGGTCCTGAACCATCAATGTCACAGGACCCACATTTTCTCCCATCCTCCTCCTCTGAACCACACTTCATAACACAAGGTGAACTGAATGACCTTGTCAGGGATTTGGAACTACCCAAGAGTAAGGCAGAGCTGTTGGGATCCAGACTGCAGCAGTGGAATCTCCTGGCAGGTCATGTTAGGGTTTCCATGTTCCGTGACCGTCAAAAGGATCTTGTCCCATTCTTTTCATGGAAGGTGATCTTGTAGCCTGCAACAACATCGATGGTGTGATGGCAGCCCTCAACATCGTTCACGACCCAGATGAGTGGAGACTGTTCATTGATTCATCGAAGACGAGTCTTAAAGCTGTTTTACTGCATAATGGCAATGTTTTGCCATCAATTCCAGTTGGTCATGCAGTCCATATGAAGGAAACCTATGACAACATGAAACAACTTTTGAGGTGCATAAACTATGACCAACATCAGTGGCAGCTTTGTGGCGATTTGAAGGTTGTTGCTCTCTTGCTTGGTCTGCAGACTGGATACACAAAGTACTGCTGTTTTCTCTGCAAATGGGATAGTCGTGCAAGAGATTCCCACTACATCAAGAAAGATTGGCCACTCCGACAGTCATTGGAGCCTGGGAGGAAAAGTGTTCAGCATCCACCACTTGTTGAATCAAGGAAGATTTTGTTACCACCCTTACACATCAAGCTGGGCCTGATGAAGAACTTTGTCAAGGCCATTGACAAAACACAAGCAGCTTTCAAGTACCTCCGTGGAAAATTTCCTAGGTTAAGTGAAGCTAAGATAAAGGAAGGTGTCTTTGTTGGTCCTCAGATTCGTGAACTTCTTCGAGATGATGCATTTGACCATGCACTGCGTGGCAAGGAAAAGACGGCATGGAAAGCCTTCCAGTTAGTGGCAATACATTTTCTCGGAAACAACAAGACAGACAACTACAGGTTGTTGGTGGAAAACCTCCTCAAGGCATACAAAAGCCTTGGTTGCAACATGTCACTAAAGATACATTTTTTGCAGTCTCATCTAGATTTTTTTCCACCGAACTGCAGAGCAGTAAGCGACGAGCACGGCGAGCGATTTCACCAGGACATTGCAACAATGGAGAAACGCTATCAGGGCAAATGGAGCCCATCAATGCTTGCAGACTATTGCTGGACAGTGACAAGAGATGCTCCATTTAATGAATACAAGAGACAAGCCAAGAAGCGCCGAGTAGACACTGAATAGGACTAAACTATGTACATAATAGTTTTTTGCCTTTTTGTTTCATAATAAATTTTATTTATATAACCCTTTTGCTGATTTTTAAAGTGTTACATAAACAGGACAGGTGAAATATTATCATGTAAAGCAACCATAAACACATGAAAAGACCTAGGTTTACAATTTATGATTAAAACTCTACTATCTACACAATATACATAGACCTAAAATGTAAAAACTTAAATATCTTAGAAACAGTAGCCAATCGGTTGTTTTAATTGTCATATTTGAATTCAGCACATCAAAATACATAATAAATAGCACATTTTATCTCCGAACAGACAACTTCTCAAAAATTGTAGACCAGTGTAATGGGCTCTCATGTCATATCTATTAGGGCCCCCTTCCATTTGGGCCAGAAATACCAAAAGCGATTGCCCTTTTTATAGTAATTTATATTACAGTAGTGCTTCAGTCACAATCAGGGCCCTATGTGCTATATAAACATAGTAAAAGACAGTTCTTGCCACAAAGACAATGCAATCTAATGAAAAATAAGATGCCACGAACAGTGGGAATGAGGGTAAGATTAATAGAAAGAGATGGTTACATAGATTCCATTTGTGTGCACAATCGGCCTCTTTCAAGATTTTTTTTTAAATTTGTTTTAACTAAACCTGGTTGAAAAAATTCCAGCAAAACATTGTTTCATTAGAATTTGCCAATTGGATGAAATTAAAACATTTTTTGTAGAGATCGTTTGAGTCCACTGAAGTTCCAACCAAACCCAGGCAGGAGTCTGGCAGAAACCTACTTGGTTTCTGGACAGATTTTCAGCACGCTGTCTGGCAGGCTGTTGGGGACACTAGCGCTTCCAGATTCTGGAACCTCTGGGCAGCTCACTGTGCAGACTGCCCCAAGGTCAAAGATTCCACGTCTCCCAAGGTCTGTGGCCTTGGGGATCTGCCTTGGGGCAGATCATCACGTGGATTGCTTCAGAGCTGAGGGCCCCCGGCTTCCACATTCCCTTTCAGAGAGAATTTTGAATTTCTGGTTTTGTTCCTAATCACAATAAAATCAGATTTTGAAATACTAAAATCCTCCACAAAACAGAATTACCTTTCTGCACCCAGCTATAGTTTTAACATTTAAATATGCAAAATATGTTATTGATTTCCCCATCTGGTTTGAGTCAGAACCAAGAAGAATGGAAGTGCATACAAATGGAAAAATAATGATGATGATGGGCGGAAATTATCCACATTTTTTCTAACTACAAAAATGTTCAAGTTTGGTTATAATTTATGGCAAAGTTTCAGGTCAGTTCTTATTTTAGCTGGATCATTTCACACATCCCTAAATTAAAACCAGACAAAGGCCTACTTTTGTAGCTATTTAATGAATTAGAAATATGGTTGATCTGTTTCCATTTTTAATGCTTCCATTTGCTGAATTATCTGGTTTATTTGTGCTTGAATGATCATTTTTCTGCCTCCAGGAACCCAGCAGACTTTTCTGTATTGGACCTTTGGTGTAATCTATGGAGTTTTTGTGCATTTTATGAATATATGTGCATATTTTTGTGCCTCTTATATTTGTGTTTTTCCAGTCACATTTTGCCACGTGAAGGGAAGCAGCATAAGGATATATATTGTCGTACTGTTATGTTTGCTTTTACATTGTGTGCTTTTTGAGTTCCTACTTCTGCTCTATAGCAAATATGTTTGTACTGGAAAAATTAGAAAAAAGCAGTGCTCTAGCTACGCTAGGGATTCTGAAAGTGCTTACTATATTTTGTGTAGAAGTGTAGAGAATAATTCTTTAGAACAATTGACAGGCGATTGTAAATTGCCAAATACTCTGATGTTGATTGGATTGTGATGTCAACATAAACCCCCAGATGGCATTATAACCTTGTTTTTCTAAGTGATTTGTTTTCATAATACATGGATCTGATTCTGTTTAAAAAGAAATTCTCCTCACTCTCATGTTAGATTTGAACAAAGAAATTACAGCAGTACTCTGTTCTATGTATTTTTAAAGTTTCCAATTTGTATATGTTTTGGTAATTCAAATGCAGTAGCCTTGAACCCAGCCTTCAAACCTGATGGATGTTTAATGGAATCATGGAAATTATATTATGCTCCAAATATTAAAGTCCATAAGCTAATGATGTCCTGCAACAGCTATTCAATAAAAGATACCATTCAATTTTTAAAGATCATGATTACAGTAAAATTAGTTACATTTCAACAGCTTTATGAGAAAAGTGTAAATCCAATTATGACCAACACTTTACAATAGATGGATATTAACTGATGCTGTGTTACAAGGGAGTCTATATAGTATCGCATATTACAGCTACATGAATACCAAAAGAGTTCACTAGGGTTCATTTTACCTTGAAGAATACCTCCCCCCAAAAAATACAAATGGTTAGCCCCTTAATGTAATGTGTTGTCTATCTCTGTGCCATCAAGCAGTCAAAACTGATTTAAATTACTGTTCAAAATGCATTGATATGTAATAAAATTACAGTTCAAAACAAACAAAATGGTGTTTTGCAAGTCTGTCAAACTGTACTTGGGGAACAGACAGAAGGATATACTATCATCATAATCAGTCACACTCCTCCATACAACAATAACAACTAATGCCATATTAAGATTGTCACTAGGCAGGAAATGTGGAGTTAAGGTTTAAAGCTCAACCTTACATCTTCCCAATTGTATTTTAGTCTTAATATGACCAGCACAGTTGACAGGGCATTTCACTGTGCACTTAGGGCCTGATCCAAAGCCCGTAATAGGCAATGGGAGTCTTTCTATTGACTTCAGTGGGCTTTGGATCAGATCCAAACATGTAGTCCACTAAAAGACTACCATTGATGTTCATGGATTTTGGAGCAAGTCCTTGTGTAATTCTGCACAAACGAGTATAACCAGTGGCAGATTTAGAGTTAGTGGGGCCCTGTGCACAGCTTCATTTTCAGAGGCCTCCCCCCTGCCCTTGGGACCCAGCCAAGAAAAAGAACATTCTTTCTCATCTCGCCTACCCCCCTGCCGTTTTTCATTCTTTTTTTCTTCATCCTCCTCCTATATTACAAGTAATGGGAAGTAAATGAAAATAAAGTGAGGTACCTTGATTGGGGCAGGGGGTTGAGGTGCAGGAGGGGGGCAGGCTCTGGGAGGAAGCTGGGTGCTGTGTGCAGGCTCTGAGCAGGGGGTGGGAGTGTAGGAGGATGGGTGAAGAGGTGGGCTCTGGGAGGAAGTTTGGGTGCAGGCTCTGGGCTGGGGCAAGGGATTGGTTGTGGGAGGAGGCCGGGGGGCAGCGTTTACCTTGGGTGGCATGGCTCCCAAAGCGACCGGCACACACCCCTCTGGCAGCAGCTCCTAGGCAGGGGAGGGCCAGGGGGTCTCCATGTGCCGCTGCCCACAGGCGCCGCCTCTGCAGCTTCCATTGGCCACAGTTCCTGGCCAATGGGAGCTGTAGAGTAGGCGCTCGGGGAGGGAACAGCACGTGAAGACACCCCCACCTCCCAGGGGCTTCAGGGACATGCTGGCCACTTCTAGGAGTGAAGGAGCAGGGAGGGAGGGAGGCAGAGTGGGCAGAGAGCCACCTTAGCCCTGCTGCTGACATGTCTTTACGTGCTCCTTGGGGGTGAGGGGGACAGCAGATCTCCGTGTGCTTCCCGGGGTAGAGGCAACTTGCGGAGCCGCCTCCCTCCCCATCTCCCCTCCCCCCCCGCCAGGGGCACACAGAGACATGCCAGCTGGCTGCTTCCGGGAGCAAAGTGGGGCCCCTGGCCATAGGATGCAGGCAGACTGCCTGCCTGAGCCCTGCTGCACCGCCAGCCAGGACTCGGGCAGGTTGTCAGATATTTGCCCTGTATTTTGGGGGCCCCCTGTCATTGGGGGCCCCATGCCACTGCATGGTTTGTTTCATGGTAAATCCGCTCCTGAGTATAAGATTTAAGATTAAACATGAACTTTTAAGTGGCAAAGAACTCAAGTGATGGATAATCCGCCACATTCCTTGATAAGTTGTTCCAATAAGTTAATTACTTGCCCTCACTGTTAAAAATTTGCACCTTATTTTTTGTTTGAATTTGTCTAGTCTCAGCTTCCATCCACTGGGTCTTTATGCCTTGTTCTGTTAAAGAACCATCTATTATCAAAAAAGTTACATGTTTCAAAAGTGAAATCTTAGCTTCAGCCAGGCCTTCTGCAATCTAGATCTCTACCTTATTGGAGTGAGGTGGAACGTAGAAGAGGCCAAATTCAGCTCTGTCACATTGGCGCACCCTCATGTCATCAAGATTTCAACTGGTTTAAATGAGAGGATAATTTGGTCCTTTGGCGCCATTTCTGTTTCTGTACTGCTTTTGTCAGATTTTTCTGCCTGCTTCAACTTTCTGCAGAATATAATAGTAGTAGTAGTTATAGTAATGACTGATAGAGCGCCTTTCATCTTGAAGCATTCCAAAATGACTCATGAATTATATACATACAGTACCATCAAAAAGCAGCCACCAGCAGAATCAGGATCAAGCAGCCAAGCACGCAGCTGACTCAGTAGGAGGACAGGGAGGGAAACATGCCAACGGATATTTGTCCACCCAGAGTAGACGGGACCTTGTTTTTAAGGTCTCAACTTAAAACCATGGAGTTGTGACCCCATATCAGCCCTTTTTTTCCAATGTGTTAAATTACTTTTGTTCTTGTTCAGTGATTCCAGCATCTGGATTCTCCCTCACTGCCTCTTTACCCTACTAACTCCAACTAATGCTTTGAGCTTAAATCCATGTCTAGTCTCCCCTTCTCTTTGCCAACAAATCCTTGAAGGTACAAATGTAAAGCTGGTCTCATTACTCATCTAGTCCCTTGATTCTGCCTAAAACCACACTATTGAAAGCACAGATCTCACTGTCACCTTGGAAAAATGAACTATAATGTGCAGGGCCTATTGTAAATGATTTTCAGACATAGTGAGCAGTACTGGAAAAATATCTTCAGGTAAATAAGTAAGCAGAAGTCTGTATTTATTGAAAACCATCCACATGAATGAACGTTTTGCAGAGGACTGTAATTTAGATAATTGAAAAAGGAGAATAACAAACTTCTGTCTATGGATCCTCTTTGAATAAACCAAAATAAATGGGCTGAGGACACTCATAACCGTTTTCTAGAGATCAAACAGGATACAACTCATCCGTTAAATATCAGCTTATAGAGGCCAAATAGAATAATATTCATCAGTAAAGACTTCAGTTGCCGGAACTCATGAGGCACCTACTTTCCTTTAATCTCAATTTCTATCATGAGAAGAAGAAAGGCTCCTTTTAGGACTAGACATTTTGATTGCTGACCACTAACTTCAGTGTCAGTAGATAATGGGTCAAATTCTGCTCTTGGTTACGTTGCAGTGGCGTAGACAGGCCCTTTTAGGTGATGAGAGGAACTCTTGTGGGCCACTACCACCCCATTCCAGGTTTGCCTCTAAGAATACCAGTGGGACAGGGAAGATTGAAGCTGTCATGAGCAGGAGGAAATGGCCTCAGAGGAGCAGCAGGAGGATTATAAAGAGCCAATTTACTAACCCTGGCTTTAGGGTTCAAGGCTGGAGTTCCATGTGAAAGTAGTCTAGAACTCCATTTTCTCCTCACTAGTAAGGAACAAGGTTAGCTCTTCTTGCTAGCGTCCAGCCAGCTTCTCTCTGAGACCCTGGGGAGCTGGGCAGTCTGGATTATGTAGTTAGTCATGACAGCCATGTGTGTAGTTCTAGGTTCTGTCCAGGGCCAGCTCCAGGCACCAGCCGAGCAAGCTCGTGCTTGGGGCTGCAGATTTCAAAGGGCGGCATTCCATCTAATCCTCTTTGTTTTGTTTTGCGCTTCACCGCTTTGGCCGCCCCTGCAGGTTTTTTCTTTTTGGTTTTCTGCTCCTGCCGCCCTGTAGGGGGCGGAGGAGGGGAGCACCCTTCATCAAGCCCGGTAGGGCAGCCCGTGTCCTTCCCTGCCTGCCGAACGGAGCGGCGCGGAGCCCTCCCAGCAGGCGGCGCAGCAGGAGGGGCCGCGTGGCAAGCGCCCCGCTTAAGGAAGCCCTGGCCCCCCCTTCTCTCTCTCCCCCCCTCCCGCGCTAGCTGGGGTGCACACTCCGCTGCCCAGGCTCTGCAGGGCCGGGAGTCCCCCTGCACCCACGCTCCCACTCCCCCGCAGGTATTTTTTGTTTGTTTTTATTTTTTCTTTCCTTTGCTGCTCCGGCAGGCGGGCCAGTTTGTCATCCCCCCCGCCCACCGCTCTGGCCAGGGGCAGGTTTGTTTCCCGGGCCCCATCCCCCTTTTGCCACTCCGGCCGGTTTGTTGTCTCTCCCCCCCGGCTGGGGGCAGGTTTGTTTCCCCTCCCCACTTTGCTGCTCCGGCCAGCTGGTTTGTTCTCCCCCCCGCCCTTCGCCGCTCCGGCCGGGGGGCAGGTTTGTTTTCCTCCTCCCCTCCCCCCTCCACCCCTCCCCCCTGCTGCTTCAGCCGGGCGTTTTTTTTATTTGGGCGGCAAAAAAGCCAGAGCCGGCCCTGGTTCTGTCAAGGCCTTCTGGGAAACAGGAGTGTTGTATCTAAACAGCACCCTTCACAAAGACAAAAGCTAAGACTACAGCTTCCTGGCCAGCCACACATGAATAAAAGAACTCTTCACCACTGCTAAAATCTAGACATCCAGAAGAAGCCAGGGATCCAACAAGATTCTCACATTGGGAACCTGAAAAATAAAAGATAGACACATGCCCTCCATCAGGGAGGCAATGCCACTTCCACCATATCTTCTAGAAGCTTCCTCCATCTTATCACCATAGTATTAGATTCAGTCACCCAAACCCCAGATGAAATACAGCAGAAATTATGGCTTTACCATAAAAATTAGATGTAGCATAGAGCAGAATATATGAAAACCCACCTATAATTTTTCACACAGACATTGGCTACCTGTATAGAAAGAACAGGAGTACTTGTGGCACCTTAGAGACTAACAAATTTATTAGCCAACAGACATTGGCTACCTGTATAGAAAGAACAGGAGTACTTGTGGCACCTTAGAGACTAACAAATTTATTAGCCAACAGACATTGGCTACCTGTATAGAAAGAACAGGAGTACTTGTGGCACCTTAGAGACTAACAAATTTATTAGAGCATAAGCTTATTTAAGCTTATGCTCTAATAAATTTGTTAGTCTCTAAGGTGCCACAAGTACTCCTGTTCTTTTTGCGGATACAGACTAACACGGCTGCTACTCTGAAACCTGTATAGAAAGAGTCATTCTGCATATCTAGCGATAGAGCATGAGTTGTGGCTGAGGAGTGCTGGGCACACCTAAGGAGGTGAGGCACAAGCTCATGATCTTGGGGCTGCTCTGTGCTGGACCAGCTGCCAACAGTCTTAAGGGACCATTACAGCAGCCGGGGATAGCCAAGAGTCCTGGCCCAGGACAAAAGGATCCCTAGCCAACCCTCTTACCGTTTGTCAAAAGGGATGTCATAGGAGTGTTTACTTTGCCTCTGTGTCACCAGAGGCTCTCTGAGCCATGGGAAATCCTCTTGGGGGGGTGAATGCACTGGGTTTACAGTTGCTTTGTGCCAATGGAGTTCCACAAAGTACAGGCCAGGCTTAGGATTTAGATCCAGCATTTCTGGGACCCATGAAACTAATCACACCCTACCTCCTCCTCTGTAAGAAAATCAATGGTTGTTGGCCCACGTGTGGTTCCCTATTGATTCTAGGAATCACAGATGGACAACGTCAAGGACAGTTTCTTTTTATGCTATTTACACTACTGCTGTATCAGGCTGGACTACTTACTCTTCAGCTTGCACAGTAAGGGCCAGATTACCACTGGCCCCTGCATGGATGTACAAGGGGGAACGGACATGAGGAACCTTGTCTTCCCTTTGCATTCCTACTCACCAGTCAGCCACAGTGCAGATGGAAGAGCAAGTCTTGCTCCCTCCTAATGCACCTGGCACTTTCTGCCTGAAAAGGGGCGGGGAGGGTCAGGGAGATGTCAGGGCCATGACCCTGCCTGCCTCCCTCTCCTTCCTGTCTGGTGGTGGCGAAGCTGCCCTGATGGCATGTGCTGATCAGGAGCTCCCAAGGAAATTCTGTCTGCATCTAGCACACCTGAGGGCTCTAGGGTTATATGTTTTTATAGCGACCTTTTCTAAAAATGCCTGCATTATAAATCATCTAGAGAGGAGGTGGAGAATGGGGTATAAGATGTCTCTGGAAGGAGTGGCATAGACTCATTCAATTGTGAATTTAAAAAAATCATTTGCTAACTTATTTTCCTCTCCTTTGGGCATTTGCTGCCTCCTGCACAATTTAGACATATTTCCCACATGAGAATTCCCAATTACATTAACGACTACAGATTTAAACCAGCAAAGTTCCCTGGCTTCAATTTGCACATGAACCCACTCATTTTGGGAGCCCACTCTGAGACAGTTGGGCCTGATTTTCAGAGGTGCCTAGCACCCTCCAATCCATTTTAAGTCATGGGGAGCTGCGGGTGCTCAGCGCCTCTGAAAATCCAGAGCTAATGTCTCAAGTTAGGTATCCAAAATCAGTGGTCACTTTTGGAAACTATGGCCTATGTTGTTTGTTGGACCTGCTTGCTGGGCTGGCAGCTTCCTCCTCCCCAACAGAACTTATTTATGCTCTATTTGATTTTTGAGCTGCTTTGTTTATTGCCATTTCCATGATTTATGCTTTGTGAGTATGAGGGGAAGACAGATCATCTCCTCTTCTCTCTGGATATAGTGGACGGTTATTGGTACTCATTGCCTTAGCTGTTCATTCCAGGGCAGATTCTGGCTGTCCCTCAGTAGCCAGAATCCTACTGCTTACACTCCATTGGCCAGATTCCATCCACACCTGGGGTGAACTGAACTCAGTGTGAGTCTAGCCACTGACTTCACTGGGGCTAGGATTTCACCTAGGCAGTTTTCACTGAAGTCCATGAGAGTTGTGTGAGTGTATCTGAGAGCAGAAATTGGCCGCTTGAGTGCAAGGCACGAGGGACTTAGTAATACCATTGGCTGTGCACAGCTCAAAAGAGGCCTCGCTGTGCAGAGAGGGTGGGCTGGCCTGGCTCCCACTTGCTCAATAGTGCTGTTTGGAAGTGAGGGAAGGGGAGGCGATGGGACAGGAAGGCATATGCTGTGCAAAAGAGCTGCTGCTAAGTATGTTCGCTGGCTGTCCAGAGACATCCTGCCTGACTCAGCATTCTGCCATATGAGCATATGCACTGCTTCCATTGGCACATCTCCACACACTCACTCTCTCTCTCTCTCTGCCAGGCTTTGTCGTAGTTTGGGTGCAAAAGCCACAATATGGCACTTAGGATTTTATGCTTTACCAGCCCTGATCAAGAGACAGCTTTTGGGAAGATGATACCTGAAAAACACAACAGATTATTACTCTATTATTATTTGGTATCTAAAACTCTTTTCATGTCAGAATCTTTCCTCGTGCTCCTCACTCTTTCCCTTTGCTTCAGCTACTGGGCGAGTGTTCTCCCTGGTGTCAGAGACCTAAGAAGTATCACCGGCTAACTGAATGCAAAGTTTAAAAAATAAACAAATAAACCTTGCGGAAGCCCTAGCCCAGCAGACGTCCCACCTCTGCCAGCCACCCTGGTACCTCTGTCTTCTTGTGAGTCAGACAAAGAGCCTGTCAAAGCCAGGCAGATTGGTGCATTCAACAGAAGACCCTCACTGACCTGTTCTATTCTCCCAAGAGGTTCCCTGCCCCCATTTGCTCTTACATCATTAGCACTCTTGGGGCAGACAGGGCCTGGGTCATTCCCAATTGTGAATGTCCTTGGACCACATGCTGGGATTTTTAATTTGTTTACCTTGCGTATTAAACAGTACTTTCAACGGTCTGGTTAATAAAATCTCTGGGAATTTCCTTCAAAACACAGCTTTCTTTAACTTTTCTGATGATCAGTTTACTTGGCTTGATGATATAAAAAGTTATTGGATGGCTGTGTACAAAGGCCTAAGCAAACAACACTGGGAAATTCAATGTAAACCTCAGAGATCTTGATATAAGAAAACACCTCTTTGCAAGGCCTGTTTAAGGCCTGTAGAGTTGGAGCTGCCATCATGGACCCAGGAGAAGGCATAATACTTCCAGGCATGCTAGAGGGGGATGTGTTCTTGGGGGCCCTTGCTATGCCATGAGTATCTCCCAGGCTCTATCCAGTAAGTAGCAACACCATGGTGATGCCGCCACCTTGGTCAGGGCTCCCCACTGGGGTGTTTATGCTACCTGCGATGCTACTGGCCCACCATCACTCTGTACTCAGAGATCATCAACAGGCAAATTATGACAATTTCTTTGACTCAGCTTCCTCTCAAATTACATATGCAAAAAAACAATAAACCAGCTCTTTCTCCTACAGGACTGGAACTAAGAAAAGGGAAGGGAGAGAAAGAATTGTTAGTTTTGAAAACCTGGGAGGTGCTCAGATACAAAGGTGATGGGAGAAGTATACATACGTTGATCGACAGACTGACTCCCAGGCAGGAGTTTTGGGGTTGTAGGGATGGATTATCTTCTCCTACCCTTGGGCACCCACATTAAGCCCCTAGATGCAATGCTGCCCTGTGTAATCAAATGTATTCACCCTCTTTCCTCTCTTTTTTTCTTGACCAGGAGAAAGTAGATGTTTATATTTACTTTTCAGCTTTTTATTTCCCAAAATGTTTTTTTGTTAACCATACTCAACAAAGGGTGGAGATGTTTCCATATGACTGAATATAAAGCAAAGCACTGCAGTATAACAGTGGCTATATCTCTCAATGCTGGCTATGTGGTGTTACAAGGTTCTTGAGCTATAGCACTAGTATCGTAAATAGAGCTATGTGGAACTTGTCAGTTTTGTTTCACAGGATTTTGTGCTAACTTGCTCCTGTGTGTTTTTGCACACATAGGTGAGTCTGGATTTGAGTTTCAGGTTTCAGTGAATCCAAAAGCAAAATTCAGCTAAAACCACCCAGCTTTGCCTGATTTCTGATTGAAACTGTAGCAAACCTCTCAAGATTTGTATGGTTCACATGCAAACAATGATTTGAATGAGGTTTGCTGAAAACTCCACTCAGATTTGCTCACAGGCTGGCCCAGGTTTACCTATTGCTAGGCCCAGCATCATTCAAGCCATTTGCCAAAGGATTCAGAAACCTCCGCAAATATTTCTGGGAACCTCATCTCCTGAAGCAGGAGAGATTAGTCAAAATATAGCTCAAGTAAATAGGGTTTGTGTGGGCAACTAAGTGGAAGCTCCATCCTCCAATCCCAGGGCAGATCCCAGGATCAAAATACATTCTCTAGCCAAAGGGCAGGAACAGCAGCCACTGCTCCATACTTTAGTACTCCTGACCACTGGCATCCTCAGCACTTTTCTCCAAGTAGGATTATCTAGAGCTGGCACAGAGCCAGTCATTGCTGGGCACAGACCTGCTTTACCCCACTTCTCCTACCATGGGGCTTCCAAGCATGGTGAGCCTCACAAGAACCCCGCTGCCAGTGAGAGGGTAGTTTCACCTCTTCATCCAGTGCTATTAGCAAACGATGTAAACAAGCAATAGAATGGAAAAAGAGGAGAGAAAGTAACTGGATAATCTTGGCCCGAGAGGCCTGGTGTTCTATTCAGCTCAGTGCATAGAACTTCCGGTGTTCATGTTCACACATGGTGGCAGACAGCTGGCCATTCCAGAGGACCAACCTGTCCACAAGTTTATTCATGCTTATATTCAAGGTGATGGAATTAAATTATCTCAAAAATTACCAAATTACCTCATAGACTTTCAGTTTGCGTGCTTTCCTGACAGGAATCTCCTTCGTTTAATTGAAAACAATTATAGAATGGTATGGTCAACCAGTCCTTATGCCAGTGCAGGGTTCCCTGAATGAATGAGTATGATTTATTTTACTAGCATGGTGGTCTAGTGACAGCACAAGCAGCTGCCTGGCCGGGTCCCTGTTTGGGAGCTGAGCTGAGTCTTTCATTCCCTGGGCTGGGAGCGCTATATGGATACCTCGGAGATGGGAGGTACCTTGTCTTGTTCTTGAGCAACCCCTCCTGGCTAACTGAAACAATGGTGTTGACAGGTGCGGAACAGGTGGTTGGGGCATAGCCAGAGAGATGTTCATTATGATACAAGGCAGTATGAGGCATTCCAGAAGAGCCCCTGAAACAATGAATTATATAAATCAGGCACTAAAATGTATCACTGATTGAAAAGCTTGTTCAAATTGCTCTCAATATGATTCATAAACTCTTCATGCAAATTCATATGTTAGGATGAGCACAAAAAATTAGAAAGCTGGAATAAGATTACTTTAATTTAAATGTAAAAGACATGGTTGTGAATATTAGGCTCTTATACTGTTAGCACTAACCCATCAGATGTTAACAAAATCTGATATGCAACAGTTTTACATATCCCCTTGTGGGAGAAAGATCAACTTGCGAACTGCTTTATAAATCAGCCACAGTGGTAGAGTTAGGCTACTGTATCTAAATGGCTTTTAGATATGCTTCCTGTTTTAAACTACCATATTTACAAATGAAAGCTTTTGCAAACCACGTCTTTTAATATAATTTGCATATTTAGTAATACATTGATTAACATTAAACACGGATTATTGCAATTTATTTCAGAAACAGATGGGATGCATTAAGTGAAAAGCCAGCGCATTTAAATAGAACAGATTCACTGGCTGACGACTGATGAATGATGAATACAAAAACTTTGTTAATTGACAAGGGAAAAAAAGCCCTTTGTGCTGATTCCTTTTCAAGTGCGTTCCTCACTAGAGGTTCTAAGAAATTGGTAATAAAGTTAATTTTAAATGAATATGGTAACTCCAAAGGTGTGCTTCAGTTTAATGAAAGCTGCAGCACAGATGCAACAAAATCTTGACAGTGGTCTCAAATGAAGGGAAATAACCTGATCTGACAAACTTCTTACATCCTTCCTAATCATTTTTTCCTCTCCCCATTCCACCGGGCCCACTTTCTCCTGATAAAGTAAGGCTGTATCTCTGTTTGCCACCAGATGGCACTGTACCATAACATACATTTTCCTCTTTGGGGCTCCCAGGAAACTCCACAGTCTGGGAGAAAACTAAACATCAGTTTCTTGATCATACATTTGGAGTGGCCACAAACTACCTGATTCTGAGCTTGTTTCCTTTAGAAAATGCTTGATCATAGTAACACACACACCTTTTTTTTCTTGTTCTCTTTAAATGGGCTGTGGAGTTCCTTAGTGAATATAAAAAGTGAGCAACAGACACAGCTAGAACAGTAGTGATACCGCTAATTGCATGTTATTAGTCTCCTTTAAGAGATTCCCTCCTCAAAAAAGCATAGGGATTTGCCCTTATTTAGAAAAATTAGTTTAGTTTTATGTACAATTAACGAAAGAGCCAGTAATTTGTCAAATCTGATACACCTTAGTTAAAAGGAAGTAAGGGTTTGCAGTTCAACTGCTGTGTATGCAAGTGATGTATATGTTATTTTTATAGTATCTGTCCAAATTCCTTCCTTTGTGGTCTATACAGAAATCAGCAAATTTTACAAAGGTTCCCAAAGGCGTAGATAGAGAATCCCAAAGGAGGTCTATTTTCCCAGCTCTGATTGATATGCTCTGATCTAGGATTCTATTCTCCCACTAATATGCATGTGTAGCACTCATTAGTATCTGATAGGGAAGAAAGACACCCCCACTTCCAAACTATGCAATCAGAGTCTGTGAGCAAACTTTCCACAGAGTAAATTCATTTGAGTTGTTAGTTATAGAACAGATTACTGTATTACTGTATTACAGCACATTCAGGATGCTGTGGGAGTGGGGACTGCCCCTCCTGTGGGAAATGCTGAATGAGAGGGTCCTGAGGAGGCAAAATTTTACCAGGGTTTGCCTTGTTGAGTCTTCCAAGGAGCATCATTTCAGAAAAACTCAGGGTGGTGGGAAGGAAGGGGGCAAAGTTGTAGTAGCATATAGAACATTACATGTGATTATATTATACCCTGCAAATTCAGGAGGGGGCAAAAAATGGAAGACATAATGGAGCATATAGACCTATGAAAAGTTGGGGGAAGGGGCAATTACCCCAATTATCCCCCTTCTCCCATAGCAAATGACACCCCTGAATTTTCCCCAAATGGTTCCTGGGGGAGAGGCCAGAGTTTATATCCCCATAGAATGACCAGGGGGTTCAGTCCCCAAAACCTGCAGATTCCTTCAGAGCTATGTGGATCTTGGGGCATCTGCTGGAGGCCTTGGCAGCCCATGCAGAGGATTTGTGCCTCCACACTTGCTTTGCCCCCTTGCATCTACTCCATTTCCCTAGCTGTGTAGTTCCAATGGTTCCCCCACCTGAGGTGCCCCACAATTCCCCCTCAAGTTGGGCTCCCACATGGAGGAGGCTCTGAACCAAAGGCTGCATCACTTGTAAGCTGATTTACTGTTGGTTGTCAAGGAGAACAAAGCACTTCTCTCTTCAGTTCTGCTGCTGTCTTTCCTCTGCCCCTTTGGACTAAGAGAGGTCCTCTGTGGGACGAAGGCAGAGGCCAGTGTCAGGGATGTGGTTGACCATCCCTCCCACCATTTCCTACAAAAGAAGGAAAAAGCCACATCCAGCAGGGACTGCCCATGCACAAATCCCAACGAGAGAATCACCCACTACATTTCAACAGAAGCTTTTGGGGTTGTGCTCAATACAGAAATTGATCTGGCCTCTGCTACTGGAGAGTCTTACGGAGGCAGACATAGCTCTTTGTTGAATCAGGCCCTGGTATTTTAATGGCTTCGTCTCAGCTGAAATCTCAGATGGTAAAATGCTTTTTACTCCTTTATTTAAACATCTTTATCTCTCTGTCCCGCTACCATCTTTTCCCTTATTTCACTTTCTAATTTTTCTACAGAATATCATTCTATACATTGACATGAGATACACATTTTATGGAAGCAGTTATGCAAAATAAATCTGTATTGGATTTGCACTAAAATCTTTTTTAGATTAAACAGCAGTTTAAAACACTTAAGTAAGTTTCTTAATAACCAGGACAGAAAATTATAAAAGCAGTGAACATCTGTATTAAAAAAAAATCTGTATGCAAAAATGATCTTCTGAGTTATTTTTAGATATTAGATCTCAGTACCGAAAGAGAGAAATTCTTTGTGAAAATTTGGGTTTGCTGTGGCACTGAGCCAGAGTTTCAGTTACAATGTAAAAATTACCAAAAATTACCAACACCCTCCTTCAAAGTTTGATTAAATACTCAAAAGTACTTAAAAGGTCAGTTACCCATTTCACTGCTATAGGGGATTACTCTAACATGACATGTTTGTCTCCAATTGTGAGTTGTGAAAATCCCCCTGTATCCAATGTGTTTTGTTTGGATTGAGATGGCATGCAGTTGATGGCTGTGACCTTCATGGTGGCTTAGATCCCTGGCTGGCACTGATTTTTGATTTAGTGCCGATCTGCTGCGCTTGTCACAGGCTGCAAGGTGCTTTCCATGCACTAATGGAACAGCTCAAGGGCAGAGGGGCCCTGTAAATGTCTCTCTCTCACCAGCAATGTGCTAAGTAGAGAGCTGGGTTTTCTACATGTGAATGACAGACACTGAGATTACATACAGTGGAGAACATGGAGTTCTTCCACCTGGGGTGATGCTGGGAAGTAAATAAATGCAATTGTAAAAGTGCAAACTTGTTGTTATTCTAGGTGCTAATGAATATATATGTTCAGCGTGAAAACAGAATACTAACTCAAATACTTATAATAGATCTTCATTTGATATCAGGGTGCTAACAATATACAATCTATGTGCCAAATTAAGCACCCATGTATTTCTATTGAAGTCAAGGGATTTACACCCGGGATACATTTGGCCCTGTGCCTAGTGATTTGACTAAAGTTGTTAATAAATCCTGTTCCTTAATGGCATAATCATCCAAAAATAAATTTGCCCCAAGCTCTTCCTTGTAAGAAACCATCAAATTATATTTCAAATGCTACCACATGTTAAAGGAGCCAAAGGTTGATCTGGTGTAGTCCTATCAACTAAATGTTTCAAATTTATCAGGGCCCAATCCTGCAGTCTTTACATAGCCAAAACTCCCATTAAACTCAATAGAAGTTTCAGCTGCATAAGTCTGCAGGATGAGGCGCTTAGCTCTGCATGAGATTAACACAATGCAGTTCACTTTTTTTTAATTAATCTCATATTCGCTGATATTTTAAGAGAATAGGTCTTGCAGGAGACGATCATTCCTTGCACTATTTTTAAAATGAAAAGGTACTCTCAACACATTTTATTCAGCTGATTTGTAATTTCCAGCTATTAGGTACTAGCAGGAACATTCAGATTACATATACAAATGTAATAATAAAAAATGTGCCTCTTAATTATAATGAACCAGATCATACTATCAGTTTTCAAGCAGAATTCCCCCATGTAATCAGAATGAAGCAAAGTTCACAATGAATTTGAGAAGAATGAGGAGTTGTGCTTAAAAACTTATGGCAGGATACAGCCCGGTATGTCTATTTTTTCTTTTTAACCGCTTTTTGCTGTCTTACCATCAGAGATTGATCTCTTTACTAACTAGTTTACTAATTTCTATTTAAAATGTTGGTTTAGTGATTAAAATAGCCATCACTAATTGTTTCAGGTGGGAGACAGCCAGACAAACTTCTATTCTAATTCCTGGTAATTAAACACACTACCTATTTTGCATACAGATTTTTTTCGGGGGGGGGGGTGAGAGGGAGGCAGAGAGAAGAGGTGAGGAAGTATGGTCTTATAGTTAAAGCAAGGACTAGAACTCAAGAGATCCAGCCTTAATTCTGTGATCCAGCTGAGCGGTGATTCTGGGGACAGCTGGGGGCCCATGAGCTGCTCACTTACTTATCCAAACACCTCACCATTCATTTGAGTTTGTAGAGCTAGCAACTGAGTGTCCATGGGTGGAAGGGTGTTGGTGACTCCTGAGGATGTAAATCACATTGAGTTGCTGTGCCTTTATGAGCCTTTTTCTTTGGTTCCTTCTGTGCAACCATTTCCTCTTCCTTTTGCTAAGCAACGTTGCCTTTTGGGCCTACACAAGTGCACAGTAATTGTAAACTGATGGGATGACTGAGCAGGAACAAAACACAGCAAGAGGCAGTAAGGTCCGTTCAGCAGGGAACAGCCTATATAGACACAAATCAAAAGCTGATAGCCACTAAGAAGAGAAACAAACAAGAACTTCCCCAGCCTGTGTAGGAAGCCCTGCCTTTTCCCAGAGCCTGCTCTTCTCTCCAGAAGCCCTTGTTAAGCCCTTCTGAAGACATGCAAAGTAGTTGTGTGAGAAATTAGCGAATAGCCTCTTAGGCCAATAAGTTTATAGCCTGTGCCTGAGCTGGATTTCAAATCTTAGTTACTTGACTCCCATATACGGCTGTATATGAAAACAGTGCAAAGCTAAACATTGGATGCAGTATTAAAGAATCAAGCTTCAACCTCCATCACTGCACGGGAACTGGAACTCCTTGATTATATCATATAAGACAGTAGAACTAACTCAGCACAGTCTTTACAATGCTGATGTGCCCAAGACACAACTTTTATTTCATCTGCTGTGGCACACTTCAGATCTTCACAAACTAATGTAGAAAATCAGTCATAAACTCTCAGCACAGGTCTATATTTGTAGAAGATCACAAAGCACGATCATTTTTTCTGTGGCCCTGGAGTCCTGAAGGGGAATACCATAAAAGTGACACGGTTATGGAATATGATCCTACTCTCCAAATATAGTCTTCTAATAACGTAAGAGGAAATCGGATATAGCGGAGAGTAGATTTGACTGGACTGACCACAGTAAAACTGTTGTTTGAATATTAAGACATGCACAAATGGCACATGAAAGGCTATTTTTGCCTAACACATGGAAAAAAATTGTTCAAGAGCACTTCATCTTTACATTAACTTCTCCTCTGTAATGCTGCCACGGTCACGAAAACCTTGGTTCATCTCCTGCATAAGTGCCGGTTACTTAACTTAAAGCTGCTGTGGGACAAGCTTCTCAAAACATTTCTACCTTCTAAATTAGAACCTGGCAAATTTGTGTCTGATCTTTTTCCATGTCTTCCAGTCTCTGCCTTCTTTCAGATTTCCTAATGTAGCACATTTGCCAACCCCCTATACATTCTAGCATGCAGTGAAAAATCCAAGTCGTTAAATATCCATTTAACATAAATTAAATGGAAATGTTTCATTCCACTCTTTTGTGTTAAAATAAAAATGAAACGTGTATAGTACTTACATTATATGAACCATAAATCCCTAAGAAGATGATCCACTCTGCAGAGGCGTCAATACATGGATTGTACAGCCCTGCAGAGCCAAGTAAAGATTTGCTTTTCATTCTTGTTAAAAAGGAAATGTATTTTGTATTTGACATTTCTTTACCTATGTTCAAATAAATAAGACCAGACTCCTACAAAGGGAGATCTGAGCATCTCACTGGGACTCCACATAGGCAGAGAGGGTTTGAGTTGGACTTTTGCAGAATCGGGGCCTAACATTCAACTGGCTACAATTGCTGGAGAGTTCTAAAGTTAAATATATTAAAACATTGTTCTCAGTCTTAATTTTACAAAATACTGGCTTCGCTGTTCTCTAGTGCAGAGGCGTCTCATTACAACTCCCCAGATCCCTGCCTTTGCCGAATTCTTTCATTCTGTTAAAGGCACTTTGACACTTTGAGGATTATTCTTTCAGGTTCCGTAATCAATTTAACATTAACGTTCTTGTGAACTATTAATGAAATAATATTGAAAAAAGAAAAATGTTCCTACAATATTGCAACATTTTAATGCCTCATTAAAATCATTAGTAATGCTAATATTAAAGAACTTACTCCATCTTTCAGAGAATCCCAAAATAAATCATAATCAAATATTTGCTAACATACATCCAGAGAAAAAATGTATAGTTGCTGGCATATAGGCATCACATACTCTAAAGATGACATAGTAAGGTCAGCCCATTAAGCACATGCAACTAATTCTGGCTTTGGAAACTCATTGTACACAGTATGAGCTTATAATTTTCATTAAACATACTGAATATTGTTTGTTTGTTTTTTATTTATGAGAAAAAATATATAGTGAGTCTATCAGCCAGACAGTGCTTTTATGGAACTCTAGTTGCAAACAATGATATGCTTCACTGACCAGAATGACTTACAGAAGCCATTTATATTCAGTACTCTCATTTATGCTATCTTTAAAAATGAGTAAGAGACATATATTAATAGCAAGAAACTGGTAGGATGATTGCATCACTACCCATCTCCAGACTTATTGCAACATTTCATTCTCCATCAGTTGAACTGACATGGGAATGTAAATGTCATATATAATAGTCATATAAAATTTTACTACATGTGTAAGTAAAGCAGGGATGCACTGGTTCTCCATCTTTGTTGACCAGCTTTTGCACTCTACCCTACAAATCCTTACTCGCACAGTCCTTATCCAAAGACTCAAAAGGATTATTCCCATGAGTAAGGGACTACAAGATCAGGTCCTTTATCTGGGACATATCAGAACCCTAATCACAAACTATTGACTGGTTTGCTGTTGAAGCTCTCTAGCCCCGATTCATCAGAGCACTTAAGCACATGCTTAAATCCCATAAATTTCAATGGTCTTTAGCATGCGCTAAGTGCTTTGATGAATAGCAATGGGGTTACTTTTGTGCTAATATTAAGCATGTGCATAAGTGCTTTGCTGAGACCCTGTCATGAAACTATATGGATGTGTGTGAGTACTGTTTGGTTCTTAGATCAACCCTTGCTATTGTGGCATACAATCCCATTTTAGTAAACATGCACTATAAAATGACACATAGGATTATCCATTTGCTTTTCCCTGACAGGCTATTGCTCACATCATTGCCAATGAAATTTAACAATAAATTACTGGTGAAATCCTGCAGTCCTTACAAAGGGCCCAGTCCTACAAGTGATCCTTACCTTCTTGGGTCAAGCTCCCATTGAAGTTAGTGAGTTAGTGAGTTTGGCCTGAGTAGGGATTACAGGATTTGGCCCACAAGCAGGATAGAGTATAGCAAAGCATGCCCTAAGGATCAGCCCCCAGAGGTGTTCCCCTATCTTAAGCAGCTACTTTCAAATACCCCCAAGATTTCTAGTAAAATTCCGTTCAACCTTTATTCAAAATCCAGCACTGCTAGGTAACTAAATTTTGCTGGTCCCTGGGCTTGTAATTTAGGGCTGAATCCTGCTCCTATTGAATGGGAATTTTGGTATTAACCCCAGTGGGAACAGGATGAGGCCTCTAAGACAGTTTTCACTGGTTGGTTAATTAATTAATTAATTTTACTTTAAATGCAGTTCTCATCCATGAGAGAAAATAGACTTCACTCCCCACAACTATTTTTAACTGTGGACACTGCTGTATCTAAGCCCTCCCTGCATAGAGATTTTGTAATGAAAATGTAATCAAGGAAGCTTAAAAAATCCAGCAACATCATCATGTTAATTCAAACCCAGCAAACTGATTCTGGAGTTGTTTGGATTTTTTGTTTTAATTTATCATTTAGTTTAGATAAAGGGTTAATTTAGTTTTCTCTTAATCTGTTTAGCCCACTATGGTAACAAGCAAGCTCTCGGAATGATAAAGTCATTTGTTAAAAAATTCAGCAACGTCACCCTTAGCCATTCATGTTCCCCTCAGAGAGAAAATTAATTGTTCCAATCTAGTAAGCTACAAACGAAATACAGTCGACAAAGGGTGAAATATGAACATCAATGGTAAGTTTTGAATTTACCCTATTTATCTTGAATGTAAGATCTCATGACCCACTAAAATTCAGTTCACAGTGTTTTATGAAAAATAATGGCTGAAATTGAATGTCTTAATTTACATTTAATGCAATTAAGAATGGTTTAAATTATGACTGATGAACAGCACACACAGATGTCAGTCAGTTTCATCAGAATAAATTGAAGTCAGTGTCAATGAATGCTCCACTGATAAATCCCACTTTACTCAAAATTAATAAAAATAAGGAAATATAATCCTTAGCTAATTGCAAAATGTTCTGGAATTCCCCTGAATTTTGAAAAAGAAAAAAAATGTAACTAGAGAACCATTAAGTAGTTGATGAAAAATTATTTATATTCACAAGGTGAATTGCATGAAATTATCAAAAGTTCTATCCAAATTATCTGAAAGTTTACAATATGGAACTTTTCTATATAGAAATATTTAGCAGTTCAGAACTCTGCAGCAGGGTATTTGTAGAATCCACTGAGGACCAGTTCTTGTGAGTAGCACTGAACTTTCAACTTCCATCGAAGGTGGCTTGTTTCTTGTAGGCAGAGATGCGTCTTGCATGGTGTTCAGCATATTAGCTATATTTTATCATGGCGGCCTCAGCACCTTCAGTTGATTGAGGGCCTGGTTTTATTTTCAGTGAAGTCAATGGCAAAATTCTCATTGACTTCAGTGGTGCAAGATTGAACCCATAAAGGTTAGTGTATTGTAGCTGAGAGGGCCACATTCCAGTGGAGCAATGCAGATTTATACCCGCTGAGGAGTTAGCCCAGAGTCTTAGCTGTGTAATATATCTGGTGTTAGTACTATTTAGTACATTCACATTTACTTAGATTGTAAGCTATCAAGGGCAGGGGCCATCTTTTTATTGGTGTTTGTACAACACCTAGCACACTGAGAGGCCTGATCTGTGATTGGGGCCCTTAGGCCATTACTGCAGTACAAATAATAAACAATAGTACTAAAAATGAGAGCTCTGTGTGGCTTGAAAGCTTGTCTTTCTCACCAACAGAAATTGGTCCAATACAAGATATTACCTCCCTCACCTTGTGTCGCTAATATCCTGGAGCCAACACAGCTACAACTACACTGCATATCATATAAATGCAGACTGACTTAGTCCATGATCCTGAGACTGAAGCAACTGCATGTCAGGATCTTTTCATGTGCTTGATCAATGTTTTCCATACCAGGGTATGAGGATATGAATGGTTCTGTATTATGCATAAAGCAAATGTTGCTGTTTTTCAAACTCATATCAACTTTACAGACCATTTTTCACTCTGTCTTCCAGGAGCAAACGTCAAACATAGTTTGCATTGAAAACTCGATACTTGGCTCAAGAAGTAATTACAGTCTGATCCTGCAGTTCTTACTCAGGAAAAGAAAGCGAACGCTGAAGTCAATAGGTTTTTTTCTGAGTAAGGACTGCAGAGTCAAGCCCAATATATTTAAGTCTAAATACTTGGGGGGCGGGGGGAAATCTTTCCATGGAAGACAATGTGACAATATTTGTGCACAGAAAAATCAGGCTTCCATGCTACCAAATCCTGAACAAGACGAAGAAGACCCTAAAAGCTTCTTTGGCTTTGCACATCGTGGAGTGAAAGCTCAATATACCTTTCTATTAACTGGGTCCTAAAAACCTAGGCCCTGATCCAGGAAATCACTTAAGCACATGCCTAACTTTAAGCACCTGAATAGTCCCATGTGATTTCAGTGGGACAACTGACCTGTTTCAAGTGAAGCATATGCTTAAGTGCTTTCCTAGATCAGGCCCCTAGACTGCTAATTATTTATTTATAGATCATGGAAATAAACACAAGTCTCCAGTATGTTTCAAACGTCAGGTTAAAAAATAGATACTTATACTGGAATGCTGTTGTGTTTTTATGTAAGGGAAAACATCGTCTTCTAAAACTGAGTCATTGCAACTTTTAAAATATTCACAAAGCAATTTATGACACATGTATAATCAAAGTCTCTGGGAATATTTTATAGTTAGAATCTCCTAATTTCCGGGAACAAATTTAGAACAAGTGGCAATAGTTCAAGTTTGAATTAGCACTTAAATGCATATGGTATATATTTTGCATAGGTAGATAATTACTCTGTACCTTTTTCAGGATATGCATATTCCCCATTGTATCTCTGTCCGATAATACCAGATTAATCAGGATGCCTTAATTGTAAATTCTGTCTGGGTGAGGGTGTTCATTGTCTGTATGTTAAATAGTTGATTGTCCTGCCTGTCCTTTTACAATATGGCCACTGGGCCAATCTGTCCTAGATAGGTCACTTGAAAAACGAGTTATCCTAGAGGAGTTTGAATTATTTATGCGTCCCCTTCTTTGCCCCCCCAAATCAAACTGACCCAGGTTTAGTCCCCCACAGCATCACACTGTCATATTCACATTTGCTATCCCTGTAAAATGTTTGTGCTCATTGTATTCCAAATGCTAGATTTGCTTTTCAGTAGTTCTGTACAGAATGAGCTGTTAACCTGAATAGCCAGCCTGCTACTCAGAGGTGCTGAGCACCCTCAGTTCCCATTGAAACCAATGGGAGGTGCAGGTGCCTAGCTCTTCTAAAACAACAAGGAGTCTGGTGGCACCTTAAAGACTAACAGATTTATTTGGGCATAAGCTTTCGTGAGTAAAAACCTCACTTCTTCTAAGGATCAGGTGTTAAACCACTCGCGCTCTGCCAAATTTAACTCTTGAATCATGTCTGGGGAGTGTCGTGTCAAACCCACTGAAACATTTAATTATTATCAACAAATGCTGTCAGGGTAGTAAACAAAGCAGCTATCTTGGGCCAAATTGTCAAAATGTGGATGCCCAGGTCCGCACGTTAAAAAACAATGTGTTCAGAAGTGCACTCAGAATTGCATGCAGTGTTAATACAATGTGTCTTTGCTATGCCCTTATTATCTTGTAGATATATACTGTAATTTATGCTAATAGACTCACTCCCAAATTCACCCTTGCCATGCTAGTTACTTTTCTAGAAACTACAAATGTAGCATCGTTTTCAAAGAATCTGAGAAATCAGAACAAAAAAAAGAACCCTCTCAGTCATCTAGTTCTAGTCCACCCCTTTGCCAGTTCAGGATTCTGCTTTATATTTCTTTTTACATCCTTATACTTTCAAAGGCTTTGCCCAATCTAATTTTAAATGTCTCATGTGATAGGGTTTCACCACTTCCCAGGAGAGAGAGCTTGTTCCACAATCTTATTATAGATTTCACTGTCAGGAAGCTTTTCCTGATACTTAACTTAAATTTTCCCTTTGTTAATTTCATCCTATTCCTCCTACTTATACCTCTTTTGCCATCCTAAAAAACTCTTCTTGCCCTCCTTGGAATCCACCCTTCAAATATTTATGGAGTATTACCACGTCCTCTCCACCTTAATCATCAGACTCATCACTTAGGCTACACATATTTTGTTTTTTTAACCCTTTCTTATATATCAGTCCTCTTCATCCCCTTAATCACATTTATTGGTGTTCTCCATACCACTTGCCCTTTTTTTCAGACCTACAGAGTAAAGGATATTCAATACAAATGTTTCTTTTGAAAATAAATGCTCTGCATTGGGAATGTGGCTGATTTGTTAGTTTGCTGCTTCTGTCCACAAATTCACCTCTGCAAGTTAAACATATTGACAGAAATGCAAGTGAGGAAGGGAGGAGTTTGCATTTGCATGTACTCTGTGTTGGAGTGGCACATAATGCTAATAAAAACGGCTTAAGTTTTTAATGTACATTTTTTTCTATTTGACTTTAAGAGATCATTACTCAATGTTATTTCTCAAACCAAGAATATAAGGCAAATGCTTTGACTTGATTTTAAAGACATTGAATTTTTCTGCTGGTATAAATAGTATGGACACAGTAAAAGTACTTGAGAGAGCCTAATGAACCATTTCTTACACCCCATTACCTTTAGTCTGATATGACTGAGAGTACGGGCACTAATTATCCTCTCTTTCACAGACACCGACATAGATCTACAGTAGGTCTTAAAACACCATATTCCCTACAACTCTTAGCAGTTTCTCATGTAATACACTTCTGTATTTTTTTCTAATTGAAATTTAAATTAGAGGTATGCCACTTCCCATCTCCCTGCTATTTCTCTCTAACTCTGAGTAGCAGAAGGTACATATATTTTATGGACAATTCTTTATGACAGTTTCACACAAAAAAATGCATGCCCAACCCCAGGGCAAGTCCTAAACAAATTAAAGGGGTTGTCATTAAAGAACAGAGTAACCATACTAAAGCTTGTTCCCAGGTCTGCATGGATGGATCTTCATACTGTAAGAGTCCTAGGTACAGAGAACCTAGTGCACGTAAGTAGAGCACAAAATCAGAGTAAAAATCCATGGAGGGGCTCTGAGAGTGTAATGTTGCCTTTCACATGTTGATTCTACTCCTCTGTGTAGAGGTAGCCAAGAACAAGGCTGAATCTTTCCATATTAGGACGCCTGAAATCATGCACTATTCTGCACCCCTTCCTGTACTGCGTGCAGCACAGCTGATGCAATGTAATGTTGGACAATGGATAATGTCCCCACATTGCCAATGGCTACGTTTTTGTAGACAGCTACTGCCGCAGATTGAAATGCTCTGGCTAAGCTCGTGTTAGAAAGTGTTCTTATGTACTTGAAATTCTACCAGCTGTTGGCACATTAATAATGCAAAGTATAAGCAGTATAAAATCTGACACTCACATAACACTTTGGGGCAAAGTCTACTCTCAGTTGGAACCAATCCAGATTTACACCTTTATTTCGTGGCAGACAGAAGATGGAATTTTCTGCTAGTAAACGAGGAAACACTTGGAAACATATGACCTGCATATTGGGATGCAGATGGTTCTATAAGACAGTACATACATTTACAAAGGAGACATGTAAGGTCACTGGGAACCATCTGTTTTAAATATTGAAATGTCCTTACACTGAACGTATGAGTAGTTTTGTCCTGGACTTGTAATATTAACCATCTACCAATTTTTTATAATAATGATGAAACGAAAGAAAAATGGAAATGTGGGGGACAAGGCACGGTAACCAATTTACAGCATCTGGGCCCTATGTAGCCAGCTGAGAAGCAACTCTAAACGTCCAGAGGCTTCTGAAACAGATCTCACCAGCGTGATAAAGCCGTCTACGGCTTTGTGGCTGGTTGTGTTGGGATTGCTAGTCCAAGTGTCCACTTGTGCCAGAAGTGGCAGTTAGAGGATGTAGAGGAGGCTAGGAATAAATCCAATTTTAACATTTTAATATAGTTGTATTATTTATTCGTGATGCTAAAGGATGGCAGGGCATCTGGAACTGTTGGGTGGGCACCCTTTGATATGCTTTATAAAGTGAAATAAAGAATGATTTGCTAGCCTTTGTACATTTCAGATAGAAGCACTGCTTTGCTGTTTACTTGAGTATTCTGACAGTTATTTTATTTAAGTCTTTCCTCTGTACCACAGGTGAAATTCACACCTGTGCATAGGGCCAGCATCAAATCTGTTGACCACTTAAGTCCCATTTAAGCCCCATATTGACTTTGCATGGGCCATCTGCGCAAAGGTGAATTTCCCTCAGTGGCATTAGTTAATTTCAGTGGGTCTGTCTGTTCACCACTGGGTTACTCCAGTTTTACACCAGTGTGATTGCATTGATTTCAATGGAGTTATGTCACTTTAAAATTGTAGCAAGAGTGATGAATCTTACCTATTATTCCTAAATCATCCATGCTAGATGGATATCACTGATAGCTGGCAGTTGAGCACTCTAATCACTCCTGCCAAAGGAATGATATGAAAGTAGGTTCTAAAAACAGTTTGATTTTGTTTCATTTGATGTAGGGAAGACCAGACTCACTTGCCTAATTTCAAACCAATTTGAACACCTCAAGGTTGCAGGTTTGAATCAAACTTTAAATTTATTGTGTTTGGGTTCATCTTAGGTACAATTACAAGAAAGGGGGGCAGCTGGGCAGTGACGGGTCAGAGTGAGCAAAATGAAAAATGGATGCAGAGAGACTGAAAAAAAAGCAGTAGAGTGGAGAAGAGGTTACGATGTTCAGCTACCACAATGATGGGCACGAGAGAGAGAAAAGAAAAAACATCAAATGGAAAAAGAAGTACAGGTTATACAGTATCCACTTCCGCCATGATACCTCTCAGGGCCTTTTTCTATCCCTAACAGCACAAGCTTCTTGTTAGCTAGAAAAATACTTTTCATTGAACTAGTCTTGGGGGGGAAGGGGGAACACATGGGTTTAAATTACAGGAGGGAAAGGGGCTGCAAACTTGCACTAGTTTTGTGAATGCTGTTGGAAAATGTGGTTCACAGGGTTAATAAAATTTCAAATTCCACACTGTCGACCCATCCTTAGCTTGTTTGCTATGGGACATCACAACTGCTTGTAGCAAGTGGTGATATAACAAATACTGAATCACAATGGAGAGGGAGGAGCCTGAGAACGCTGTAACTTGTCTACACCCGGATACCTTGTCCATCCATTCGTGACAGGAAAAGGAATTTAGAAAATGAGGGGTGGATGCAATCATTTGTAAAATTTGAAAATACTCTTTTAAGTCTCCTCAAGTCTCTGGGTACCGGACATGTACTAATCGTAGCCTCTGTTAAACATAAGACCATCCTAAACCTGTTCCAAATTTGATAGCACCATAAAAATTATAGACAAAAAAAGACCTATCAGGTAATCTAGTTTGTACTTTCACCAATACAGGATAGTTCCTTATAGCATCAATTTGGAGTGCTTTGTTCAGTCTAGTTTTAAATGACTCATTATTTCCATAAGTTCCCTTGGTGCATTAGTCCATAGTCCAAGAATAGATCTTATTGTTAGGAATTTTTCTCTAATATTGAACCTAAATATTCCTATGATCAGTTTCATCCATTACTTCAAATAATAACCTTTCAACCAAACCAGACTTACTGAATAATCCCTCTGTCTAGCTCTTTATGTTTACATTCTTCACATACTTCTAGACAGTTCTCTTTGCAGGCAATTATACAAGCTCTTGCAGATATCGTTTTTTAATTTGCATTAATGCAAGCTGTATGGGTCCATACCATACTGCTTGTGTGGGGGAAAGTAGCTTTAAGACCCCTGTTCTCTCCGACACTTAGGAGCAACCTGCGGGATCACCAGGGCAAAGCGACAGCCCAGCCATGACTCTTTTTTCCTAGATATGCCTCCTGCAGCTGAGAGAGGAAGTGGGGTAGGAACCACTACAACTGCCTTCTGCCTTCTGAGGATGCCCTTAGGCAGGGGCAGTGTTCAAGTGGCTGTTTAAAATGGGTGCAGGGCCAGAGTATATCTGCCCATCATGGATGTGCAAGGTAGGGAAAAGAGACAAGCATCCTTCCCCTCCTAGACTCTTCATGGGAGTCCATTACAGTCACAGCCTTGAGCACTCGGGAATCACGAATGTCTCCAGGCTTGTGCTGCCACCTGTGCAAGCCACCCCTAAGCAGGTGCAGCGAGGGGGAGGCTCCACCCCATTAGCCATTGGAGCTGAGCACCACCTGGCTGCATCTTTTCAGACGGTGGTAGAGCTGATGCTTACTGTGCGCTTTCCAGTAGCAGGACTAGTCAGAATTCTTCCATTGCATTGTCATTATCGCTCAGGTCTTATCCTGCTCCTGTCGGAGTTAATGGCAAAACTTCCATTGACTTTAATGAACCAGGTTTGAGGCCCCCATATCTTTGTTTCAGATTATTTTTTTCCACATATATTTAGTTTGCCTTATTTCAGACTCAGTCTCTATTTTTTTAAATCTCTTGACAATATTCTAATCCTTCCTAGGTCCCTTTGTCACTGTTGCTTGCAGCATCTCAGTATAAGAATTGCAATTTAGAGCAAGAAATTTAACTATTCTGTTTTAAAGTCAAATTTGTGCTTAAATCCAGTCTTTGACAATATTCCCAATGAGCCCAGTTGGGCTCACAATGGCCAGCAGGGGAAAGAATGAAGAGTCTGGAGAAAACAGAGAAAAGGAACATAAATAAAATAAGAAAAGCAAAACAATAGGAAATTATTGTACTGTTTGCTCATACAATTCAAAAGCATACAGGAAGCAAACAGTTACATTAATTTACCAAGTGCCTGTATGAGTTTTAAATCTCTACAGTCAGTTCAATTAAAAATACCCTAACAACAATACACTGAATTTGTAAAGAAAATGACATTCTCTAGCAGTGTTAGATGGTCTCTGTGACACTGAGAACCTCTCCACCTTTGGATCTTCAGATCCTTCCAAGGGTGATTTCAAACTGTCAGGGCCAGAACACAGAAGCTTCTTCTCTGGAAACCAAACAGCCCAGCCTCCCACTTTCTATGGCAACAACACTGAGCCCTTCACAATCTGACCTGCTGAGGAAAACCTGCTTTTAATTAAATGTTAATTACTTTAATGCAGCCTGCATTATGTGGAAACACTCAAGTTATTTTAATCTGAATGTAAAGGAAAACATCTGAGGTTTAAAATAGCAAGTAGAGGCAGTTTATAATCCATATATGTATGTAATTCTTTTTCTTAGTGTAGGATGAGAACCTATAGTTTGAGATAATAATTATGTTCTATTTTTGCAGGCAGTTAGGCAGAGATCCTGGCTGATATAATTTGATTTGATTTCTGTGTAACTTACAAATATAATCTTAATGAAGGCTAACAAAAATAAACCAAAAGTCTAACTCCTTTCTGCTTAATTTGGTGCCAGTACTTTTAAGACTATTTGAAATGTGTAAAGATTAGATCAAATGTGATGCATGAGGCATTTGTCACAGTGATTCAGTACCTAGCTTGATAATACTAATTCTCAGTACTAATTAAGGCTCACAATACCTCCTGCAAGGAGGGTCAGTATTACTATCATCCTCATTTTACACATGAAGAAAAGAAGGTAAAGAAAGGGACTTGCCAAAGGTTACAGAGCAAATCTGTAGCAGAGCCTGGCTTAGACTTTAGGCTTGCCTGGCTGTCAAACCTGTGCTCCTTCCCCCAGACCATCCTGCCTTCCTGTTGCGAAAGACACACTCAAAATCAGTTCTCCCCAAACCAGTTTCCCTCTCCAGCACCTCAGGCTCCTCTTTACAGAAGCTGTCCTGCAATCATCCTAAGAGGACTGTTTTCCCTGCCAGGGAGACAGCAGCTGCTCCACTGCTATCTTGGCCTGCAGCTGTAGGGGACATACCAGAGTAGAGGGAGTTCTGTAGATGGCACAGCAACATGCTATATTCAAAGAGAGGAAGCAGGGGATCAGCTATGCCCTGCCCCACCCTATCTTACTTTGACCTCTCGGACTCATTTTTCTTGGTCATCACAATCAATCCATAGATCCAAATTTCTTGGCTGCTAGGCCTTTTCCTGGCTCAGGGCTGGATCTTCAAAACCATCCACCCTTAGCTCAGTACTGACAGTAAGATAAGGGATCCTGGTTGGGCCCTGGCTTGATCTGTTGCTTTGGTTCTGCACTTGGCTGAGTTTATTATTTCATTATACTTTACATGGATGATTGTTACTGCTGTGTCTGTCTGAGTGTAGCATATAGGTCATATGGATAAAGGAATGCTTTGGGTGCATTGTGGAATCCTAGTGGGGAAGCTTAATAACAACTGCTGTTGAAGATGCTGTCTTGTATGTGGATGTGTGTATATGCTTTCTCATCTAAACTCTTCCTTTTCATTTGATCCCTCCAAGGGTGGTGGTGGCTCCTGAGTGTCGCAAATCTCGGAGACATGCCTGCCTGTCCTAAATTCCATCATACACTCCCTGTCACCTTCTTGCTTAATGTAGCGCTGGCAAAAATATTGGCACTTGATGATTTATTGTCATTCTCATTTGTTGACTTGAGGAGCTGTGTGGGTAAAACAAGTCACCGCACAACAGATATCTGGACCTGAGGTAAAACCATTGGCCATGTGGATGAGCATCTACTAGCTCGCCTTTGGGGAAGGTTTATTTGGACAGGGAGATAAAGGTTAGTAGCAGCATCAACATCCAGAAGTGTATATTTTTCTTTCTCTTTCTTTCTGTCTCTCCCACTCCTTTTACTTGTCTGCAGTTCTCAAAAGAAAAATGTCTAAGTTTAACAAACATGACACGTTGGGTCACATTCTCTGCTGGTGCAACCTGACGCACCTCCTCTGCAGTTGATGGAGTTCCATCAGTTAAGTGAAAGGTGTGGGGCTGGTGTCATTGCAGTGGTTTGTCTGGTAGGGTTTGGTGGGGGCGGGGAGGGGGAGTTGTTTTGTTTTGTTATTTGCATATTTTGAAGCAAAAATAGCCATTGCCTCAGAATTTTACAACAACAAAAAGAGCAAGGAAGACAGCAGGGGTGAAAAATCATCCTCTGCGAAATGGTGAAATATTGTGAGTGAAATTTCATGAAAAAAAATGGCATTGCTTTCATACAGCTTTACAGAGCCACATTCAGCTGAAATAAATGGGCTAAATACAGCGCTGGTGTTAGTGGGCAAAAAATCTCACTGATTTCAAAGAGATTTGCACCTACTTCTGAAGTTGGTCCAGCATGTGTATAAATATGGAGTGTCTCCATGTTTTTATAACTTTATGTGCATTATTTTTCACATCTTAAAGCTGCCCAAGTAGAGAAAAATACAGGACTTCAATAACAGTTACCAGCATGATTTGCTTTTATTACCTTTCTGTTCAAGACCCTTGTTTCCCCTTGTAGCATGTCAAATTGCCCCCAAAACCATATTATACAGCAGAGAAATGTCGTTCACACTTCACTGGCTATTGATTTACTTTATTTATTGGCACAAAATCAGCTTGAGATAAACATTTTGTCCCCCATTTCCACTACTGTAAGCAGTATAGTTCACTGCAAGATAGGTAAACCCAAATGTGCTGGGTCACAATTCGACATGGCTTTCTAATCAATGTGTGAAAAATTACCTAATGAATAATGGGTTGCACATTTCCACAAACAAATTAACCAGGGTGAGACTGAAACTAATGATTATATTTATCTAATGTAATTTCACATCTGTTACTAGTGGTAGTAAAAAAAAATTTTCTTCCATCCATGGTGTCCTCAGAATTACAACCAGGCTTTTTAGATGCAGACACATGAGATCAGTTTAAGTGGGAAAGGTCCAATTTTGTTGGATATATTTTTTGATCGACAGGTTTTTGGGGTGTATGATGTCATTTTGTAGTATTTTTGAACACATTAAAGGATGCCATTATAAAAAGAACACTTTTTGGTTACTGTTTGTTCAGTACACCTTGTAGTCTTCTTGCTACAGCCAAAAGGCCCAGTTTAATCAGCTCAGCCACCTAAGGAAAAACAAGAGCAATTTTCTCCCAAAATACAGCCAGTTAATACAAACCCTGTTAATTTTTCTCATAATTATGCTAATGAGATTTGGTCATGATAAAAAATCATAGCAGGAAAAACCTCATAGGACTTTTTGTTATCTTATTCATGGACAAGATTTGTGTTTTCTTCTTTGAATTATTATTGAAATGATTTCAATGGGAATTAGGCACCTGAGTACCTTTCAGCATCTGGGTCTTATTGCTTACTGCTGTGGGTTGTGTCTGCTCAGTCTGATGCCAGCAGTTACAGTTGTCTTTAAAGATGTTGCAAAAAAAAAACCCAAAGCTCCAGAATGATGTCACCACTTGAGTCAACATTATTAAACAATTTCACAACCCGTCTCAGCTGTGGTGGCAGCTTTCATAAGGATTTATTATCCAGAGACAGAAGAGGGGAGGGGGGGCAGAGGGTGCATGGAGGTTTGAAAATCATTGTACCGAGAGTTTAATTATTGTATTTTTCACTGAAGTCGAAAGTATTGAGGAAAAACTAGCCAATTTCATATTACCTTGTTTGATTAAAGAAGTTGTACGATTGTTCAGAATTTGTAATTGCCATTCAATACAGCTGAAAAGAGAATCGTTTCTGAACTTTGTATCTTTAATACCGGGCTATATTTAGTAGCCGAATAAGCCAAATATATGCCACTGGCCTTATTGTGAAGACATTTAGATGATTGATTCAGCTGAAAATAGTAAAATATTTTCTTACTAATAATTTTTACTAGTAATAATAAAATATGTATTACTCTTAGTAGCAAAAAGAAAAACTCCTCTCTGCAGACATGCAGGATATGTTCCAGATGTACTAAATTATGGGCCTGATTTTCAAACTACTAGAAGCCAAGTATGGCACACTGTTTCGATTATGCAATTACTGTGAATGCCAATGCAAACAGAGTATTTTCATTCAGAATCCCAGTAACTTTGTGCCTGTTATACATACAGTAACATGTACATTTTTCATGTGGCTTCTTTATTTGAAAGTCCAACCCTTAATGGATAACATTCAAATTATTTTTAAAATTCTATATTGCATCATTTATCCTCATGGCTGGCTTTAGGGATAGATGACCTGGTCCATTGCCCAAGACACTAGAATATTTGAGGAGCATTATTAAAGTTATAGATCAATAATAATTTCTAATTGTTTATTTTGGGCTGGGCATTATGCTCAAAGACTAGCTCTGCTTATCCTGCTGAGGAAATTGCCTCTCAGGTTCCAAAAGAGATCTTTAAATATACTAGCACATATACAAAAACAACTTGAGAAGCATGCAATCTGTTAAACTGTGTTTGGGCTCCTTCCTTCTTGGTAGTGTTTTCTGTTACTAATTGACTGTTAACCTGTGTATGTGCATTCCTTGCAATGAGCGAATATAAATAGTAAAGAATACAAATCAAAAGCTAGAAATTGTAGAAAATTGATAAGGGAAAGCAAAGGGATACAACGAGAAATCTATGGCCAGCAGAGTTAAGGACAATAAGAAGGAGTTTTTAAAGAATATTAGGAACAAAAAGAATCCTAACAATGGTATTGGTCCATTACAAGATGGAAATGATAGAATTATCAATAATAATGCAGAAAAGGTAGAAGCGTTCAATACATATTTTTCTTCTGTATATGGGAAGAAAATAAATGGTGTAGCCACATCATACATATGGCTATGTATGTGACTCTTTCCATTCCACTGATATCTTAGGAGGATGTTAAACATCAGTTACTAAAGTTAGACATTTTTAAATCAGAAGGTCCAGTTAACTTGCATCCTAGAGTTTTAAAAGAGCTGGCTGAGAAGTTCAGTGGGCTGTAAATGTTGATTTTCAATAAGTCTTGGAACACTGGAGAAGTTCCAGAAGACTGAAAGAAAGCTAATGTTGTGCCAGTATTTAAAAAAGGTAAACGGCATGACCTGGGTAATTATAGGCCTGTCAGTCTGACATCAATCCCAGGCAAGATAATGCAACAGCTGATACAGGACTCGTTTAATAAAGAATTAAAGGAAGGTAATATAATTAATGCCAATCAACACAGGTTTATGGAAAATAGATCCTGTCAAACTAACTTGATATCTTTTTTTTAATAAGATTACAAGTTTGGTTGATAAAGGTTGATGTAATATACTTAGACTTCTGTAAGGCATTTGATTTGGTACTGCATGACATTTTGATTAAAAAACTAGAACAATATAAAATCAACATGACACACATTAAATGAATTAAAATCTGGCTAAATGATAGGTCTCAAAATGTAACTGTAAATGGGGAATCATCATCGAGCCGGTGTGTTTAGGGTCATGCAGGGATCGTTTTTTGGCCGATTACACTACTTAATATTTTTATTGATGACCTGGAGAGAACATAAAGTTTGCAGATGACACAAAAATTGTCAATAATGAAGATGACAGGTCACTGACACAGAGCAATATGGATCATTTGGTAAACTGGGTGCAAGCAAGCAATATTCATTTTAATACAGCTAAATGTAAATGTAAACATCTAGGAAGAACGTAGACCATGTTTACTAGATAGGGGACTATCTCGGGAAGCACTGACTCTGAAAAAGATTTGTCGGTCATTGTGGATAATTAGCTGAACATGAGTTTCCAGTGAGATGCTGTGGCCAAAAGGGTTAATGTGATCCTTGGATGCATGAACAGGAGGAACTCACCTAGGAGTAGAGAGGTTATTTTGCCTCTATATTTGGTACCGGTGCAACTGCTGGTGGAATATTGCGTTCAATTCTGATGTCCACAAGTGAAAAAGAATACTGATAAAGTGGAGAGGATTCAGAGAAGAGCCATAAGCATGACTAATGGATTAGAAAACTTGCCTTATTGTGACAGACTGAAAGATCTCAATCTATTTAGCTTAATAAAGAGAAAGTTAAGGGGCAACTTGATCACAGTTCATAAGTATCTACACAGAGAACAAATATTTGATATGGGCTCTTCAGTCTAACAGACAAAGATACAACACAATCCAATGGCTGGAAATTGAAGCTAGACAAATTCACACTGAAATAAGGTATACATTTTAAACAGTGAGGGTAATTAATACTGGAACAATTTACAAAGGGTTGTGGTGAATTCTCCATCAAAGGCAATTTTTAAACCAGGATTGGATGTTTTTCTGAAAGATGCAGTCTAGGAATTATTTTGGGGAGGCTCTATGGCCTCTGTGGAGGTTAGACTAGAGCAGAGGTTCTCAAACTGGGGGTTGGGACCCCTCAGGGGGTTGCAAGGTTATTACATGGGGGATGGCAAGCTGTCAGCCTCCACCTCAAACCCTGCTTCGCCTCCAGCATTTTTAATAGTGCTAAATATAAAAAATGTGTTTTTAATTTATTAGGGGAGGTTGCACTCAGAGACTTGCTGTGTGAAAAGGGTTACCAATACAAAAGTTTGAGAACCACTGGACTAGAGGATCACCAATGATCCCTTCTGGCCATGGAATCTCAGTAGAAGCTGACATGTCACAGGATATTAGTGTTCTAAATCAGTGTGCTGCAAGTGTCTGGGAAGATTAGAACGTGGCTAGTGCCCCTGAGCAGCAGCCAGTCAGAATCTCTATGGATAGTAGAGACGTCACTCCCAGATCGCACCAGAGGTGATGCCAACCTCTGGAAAGGGGGTAGGGTGATAGCAAGGCCATGGGCCAGTGCAGGAGTGAATGTATGATTATTTCTTTTGCCAAGCCAGCATGCACTCCCTGGAGCATCTGGAGAAATTTTTGTTGAGGGAGACAGAATTTTGTCAGGATTTTCTGCAACAGCACAAGCTGTCTATACATCCCAATATGAGGCCAGTGGCTTAACGCCAGAATCAGGCCCCTATTTAACAATGAGTGTGTTGAGTCAGAAAGTGTTTTGTCTGTTAACTGAGTTACTAATGGGTCAAGTGCCAGCCTTCTAGAATTTTGTCTATTGCTTTTGAAATCAGAAGACCTGGACATGACTTAATCAACCAAGTAACTTCAAGGAGACTCTCTGAATGCTGGGTTTAATATGCTGCCTGAAAAATAGTGCACAAAACTAATTCAAGAAAGTTGCTCTAGTGCAATCCACACAGATGTGCATTGGTAATGAAAGCAGTATATGATGTGCCAAACTCCCATGGATTTCAATGGGAACAGACTAGTCAGATATACATATATGCAGAGCATCACAAACTGCTTTACACAGAAAGTCAGTCAGATGCTAGAGCTAAAAAATAAGTATTAAAATGAGATTTTAAAGATAAGACATGACTCACTGTCTTGGTGGATGGGGGGACTTCTAGGAAGACTGGGCAGCTTCCAGCTGTGATTACAAAGGGGGTCAGAGCAGTGGAAAGAATGAACAGAAGAATAGGCAAATATAGTCAGAGATTTAGGCTGGAGCAAATTCATGGAGTATTTGCTGACCAGGAAGAAAATTCTGAGCTGGATGTAGAGTTTGATAAAAAGCCAGGGACAAATAACAGGAGAAAGAAAATTGATGGGACTTAGCAGTCCACGTGCCTAAGTCACTTTTGAAAATGCGGTTTGAATTCTCAGTTGCTTAGTTGATTTTGAATTTTTTAGCTTTAATATCTGAAGAATTCACTAGTGGGAAGTTAGAATGTAACCAGCAGCTGATAGAGTTCAACATAAAGGAAGGTGTCTATGATAAGGATCAGACAGTGGAACAACAGACATGTACAGTTTGATGTAATCTTCATAGAACTTACAGATCCATGGATGAGGTTAGCAGTGGGACAACCCAGAGGAAGAAGATAAACAGAGAAAAGAAGGCTAATGATGGAACCCTAGGCAGCCAGTAGCAGACAGGCTGAAGAGAAGTCTCCACCAGAAATGAGAAAGGACTGATTAGAGAGTTAGGGTTCAAACCAGGATATGAATGTACTGGAGACACCAGCATTTTGTCTGAAACACTCAGAAAAGATAGAGTGATTGGTTAGTAGCAAAGGCTCTAGTCCTGCAAGGAGCTCTTCATATGTAGACCTCTGCACCTGAGTGGAACAAAGCTGAAGTCAATGGGACTCCATGCCAGTACAGAGGTCTGTCCACATAGAATTCATTGCTGAAACAGGGCCTAAAACTGAACTGAAATCAAGAGTGAAAGGAAAAAATGTGACAATGATATAGAATACAGCTGAATTATAATTGTTTCTTATAATAAGAAAAACTTCAAGAATAACACATGGGTCATTAATATGCCACCAGGACCTCAAGATAAAAACACGGGTTGACAACCCAGTGTAGGTGTGAATTATTATTTACAATAGAAACAAAAATTCCACACACCAACTGTACAATGAGAAGTTCTATAGTAGGTTAACATTCTTCTCTGTTCTTCTCAATGCATTTTTATATGTTTGACCTTTTATAGTCTTTTCATTTTGTTCTTTAGCTGAAAGAGCAAAGCTGGTTATTTTCTGATGACATCTTGTGGCTGTGTAGCAACTGAAATATCTTAGCATGTCATTTTTGCTTATGTGTCTTTGTTCACTAGATAGACAATTAACCACATTGTGTACATGCAGTCTCCTTTCTAGGAGCTGCATAAATGATCTAACACATACTGCAGTCAGGCACGTGGAGCACCTACATGCATATAGTTGCTCAGATCCTATGGTGATGGGCATGGCAAAGATAGACTAGATTAAGTTAGTTAAAATGTATTTCTACTCATCCATGCTTCTGTCATCCCACCCAGAGTGACACTTTCCTGCAATGACTAGCTATGTTTGTTACAGGACATCACACTTCCACATTTTTGGCCAAATAGTGAATTGCCCTTAGATAAAATCCGGGTGCAGAGGGCGAAGTGCTTGTTTGGCTCAAGTAAGGGCCAGACACAAGTGCGATCACTATGTTCCTCTGAGCACAGGGTTTGCTCCCTGTCTGCAACCCAAGGTGGTAGGAAGGAGGCACAGCCATGGCTTTGCCCTACATGCAGTCTTATTGGCCATGCAGGGAAGGGAACAAATTGCACCCTCCAAAAGGGTGTAGGAGAAAGCAGGCTGCCTTTATGTACCATGGAGCTTGATGAGGCATTCTTTGCAGAATGCTTCCTAATGCGTCTTCCAGGGGACCCTGCTCCAACCCATCCCCATGAAGGTCTGCCCCTTACAAGCATGACTGATCCCCTTAGTTATATATATATTAGTCCACATCCTGAGCAGCAACTTACACACACAAGGCATCCTATTGACTTCAATAAGGCTACTTTTATGAGTAAAGGTGAGCAATGTTTGAATCATGTCACTCCATTTTATAAATGTAAATCTATATTGCATGAAAGTGGCATATTGTACTATAGATTATTACATTGTTTTTTATATTTTAAGGGACAGGAAAAGAAGTTTTCTTGTAGCTTTTTAAATCTTATTTTAAAGTTAGGCGTGTGTAAATATTTCTGTGAGCCTGACTCATGAGCACAAATATTAGACGCACCTGGGCAAATCCAGAATTTGTGCACACACATCATTGCAACAGGGTTATGCAACCCTGGGTTTCTGAGAACAGAAGACTTAAGCTCTCCTCTCATGGTTTATGATGTCACCAAAACCCTCCAATCAATAATAGCCTTGTAAATTTGCTTATTAGAGGCTAAATTCTGTCGCATTGACTTAAGCTGAGCAATCCATTGATTTTAGTGGGACTACTCACAGATGGCCTAATCCTTCACCATTGAATTCAGTGGGAATTTTGGCATTGATTGAGTAGGAGCAGGATTGGACCCAGAATGGGGCACTAATTGTGAGTAAAGGTGGTAGAACTAGATTCCTTGGAAGCAATAACATAGAGAAGGATAGCAATATAGTCAAATAGCATCTTGCCTCAGGTATGAAGTAAGGCAGGAGGCCAAAGTGTCATGCTTAGAGTATCTAAGACATACTCTGATTACAAAATAATGAGCACAGCTGCCTTGAAATGTGGTTGTGGTGGTGTTTTTAGTATTTCTATTATTTATTATATTTCTACTATATTTGGTGTGTGTGCTTTTTATTCTGAAATATTTCTTTGGCGATTTAACACAAAATGAACCTTAAAAGTTTATAAAGAAGCCACAGGGATGCAAAACTGCCACCTATATTACATTGAAGGGCAGTAAATTGGAACCTATAAAAGGAAATATGTCCTCACAGGGTGCATTGTCAACCTGTGGAATTCACTGCCACAGGAGGTCATTGAGACAAATCCTGCGGTTCGTTTTGGACAAAGAACTAGATATACTATTCTGATTGCTAATGACATTTCCAGCTATGCAAGAGAAGTCTAATCAAATCTCATGCTTCAAGACAGACACTGATTGCCTGTGGGGCTCAGGAAGGAATTTCACTCTCATGTCCAGCATTCCACAATTAGGTGAATTTTGGGGTTTATTCCCCCCCCATTTTTCCTTTGAAGGCAGAATGCCAAACTATATGGAACAACAGTGTAATGTGGAATGGCAAATCCTGTGTTGCTGTCTTGGATTTCCTCCTCCTGAGTAGCGAATCCCCATAGCTGATTTCAAAGCTTGAAAAGCATTGCTTTCATTCTGAATTATTTTTTTGAGCACAAGTGTTGCTGAAAGAAGCAATATAAAAGGAAAACAACGCTTTTAAACATCAAATATGGCCTGAGGCAGAGACAATTGACTGGCAAATAAGAGCAGCAACCTCCCACTCATACTGTTATACAATATCCCAGGTGGAAGTCAAAGGAGCCATTGTATGTGCCATGCTTTAGCTGTGAGCAGCCTGAAGACCTCCCCCATGCAATCTATTCCTGCTAGGAGAAGAAGTAAACTTCACCAAGACTTGTGAGTGGGGCCAATGCAAAGCTGGGGGTGTCAGTGCACACTCTGATCACTATCTACATAAAATAATAATGATTTATCCACTCATGGATCATGCTCATTGACCTCTTCAGCAGATTCTGGGCCTGTTCAGCTCCTCTGATTCCTATTGCTATTCTCCTGTTGATATCCCCTTCAGTTTGGTTCAAAATTAATGCAATGGTCTCCACCCTCTGCCCCAGTTTTTAATCTGTGGTAGAACCACTCTCCTGAACAATAGGCGGTGTGTGCCCCAGGGAGCCGCTGTTTGCTGCACTGACTAAATCCTGCTCACCTTACTCATAGGAATAGTGCCTCTACAGTCATTGGTTTTCTCTGTGGGTTTTCTGGTGTGTGCCTTTGATCAATTAGCATTTGGACCCTGGATTTTATCTATAGTACAGGCTGGCTACACACAAACATGCAGCAAAATATCCAAACTATAATCTGTGTTATTTCCATGCAAGTCTGTGTGTCAACATTCTTATTTCAGAATAAAATTGGCTAGATGTGGTCATTTTAGGAAACTGGATTGGTGAAAGGGGTGTATAAGTTTGTGAGCAGACCTTCCCTTGGGTCCCCATCCAGCAGCCACTTACGTAGATCAATGGGACTACTCAAATACTTATAGTTAAGCAGATGTTTCAATATTTGCAGAATCAGGGCCTTCATTTGTTCTCTCTTTTTATATATTTCAAATGTAATTTCATCATAGCTGTTGAACAGATTGAGAGATCTGTGACATTGCAAAGGTATAGCTTATTGAGATTTCTCTTTCTATTCCTTTTACAATATTGTATGTGTTTTACATTTTTCATGTTTATGACACATTAGACAACAAAGAGGTTTTTGTTTTTCCTATCTTCTTTTTTTTTTTTCTTCAGAAAAGCTGAAATGCTAAATCGGTCACATTTGCTGTACTGATGGATCTGAACTGATTTGAGTCAATGCCAAACAGGAGGTGATCCCTTTATGTCAGTGCTTACTTTTTTAAAACTGGATCTTAATTCCTGCATTGGAAATGAAGATGGGTTAGCTATTAGCCCTCATATTAATAATTTAGAAAATACATGCCCAATCACTTGTGTTCTTTCAATTCCCACTGAACACAGCTGCAACCTGCATTAGGTGTTAGGGCGAACTGATATGTTTCAGATGAGATATTTGTGCTGAATTATTAGGGTAGTCTGTATTACAAAATTACTAATAAACATTGCTTCTGGCTCAATTTAGCCTGAACTCAGTGAACCTAGCCAATGGTGACAAATCAAAAACTCAGAAATACCCTATGAATGAATCTAACTAATCAAGAAACCCTGTAGGAAGTAGATGCCAGGATTAATGAGCCAGTGGTTTCACCGTGCCATGCTGTTATTTCTTCACATAAATGCCCTCAGATGAGATTACCTTTGTCATGAAAAGGAGAAGAGGAAGGTTACATACTTTCAGCTGACAGGTTAACTGCCATACCTCCATTACTGTAAGATACATTTTCATGTTCTGAGTTTTTTATTCTGAAAATGAAAATTTAAAGTCCACAACACAAATTAAAACACATTTTCTTTTCCAGGAGCAGGGATCATTGCTGCTAGAGCAATAATAGACTGTACTACATGTTACCAGATACCATAACTTGCCCAAACTTCCTCAACTGTTAATTATTGCTCAGTAGATACAATCTCCAGTAGAGCCAGTTCTGCCTTCCAGTTGGATTTGAGGGGTGGAAGACACTGTCAAAGCATTTAATCAAAAAAGTAAATGAAAGATTCAGCTGCATTAACAGTATGTATATACGTACCTTAGACATTAGATTGCTGTTATATAAAGGGAAGTAAACCTGCTTAGATGTACCCTAGTATGGAAATGAATCCATAACTGAATATCTGAATCTGTTAAGAGCCTCGGTGGATGACTGACTGATCAAAGCTAAATCACATTTAAGGTGGGCAAATAAGACTAGTTTGTACAATCCCCAATATGCTGTATTAGCTACTTAGTATATAATAAACTAATTATTATTCATCATAAATGTTCCTGTTCTATATGTATAGAATTCAGTCACTTTTCTGACCATTTTATTCAGTGGTGCTGGAAGAATTTTTATAGTGGGGATGCTGGAGGTAGAAGCCATGTATTTGGGTTGTTATTGCTACTTCAAGCCAGGTGGTGCGGCAGCACCCCCAGCACCCGTAGTTCCAGCACCTGTGAGTTCATTTGAATGAAGCAAGGTTGTTGCTGGTGGTATGTAAAAATGGTCATGTTGTTTAATTTTTATATTTCAATATCAAGTGTGAGAGATGTCTGGGAATAAAATCACTCACTTGCAGCCTGTAAACTGTATGACTGAAATTTGCACTTCCCTTCTTTTCATCCCTGTTAAATATGTAAGTACATCATCTTAAACATTTTATGTTGCAAAGCTTCAGCTAGTGCTATCTGTATATATAACTTCAAAAATCTTCAGGACTCATAACATGAAGATCTATTGCCATGGAAACAAATATTATATCAAAATTGGATAAGGACAAAAAGCTTGGGTCATATCTAGAACAACGTTTTCATTAGAATATGGAGAAAACGGTTTATATTTCAGAAAGATCATTAAATGGAAGGATCTTTGTAAGACATCTGCCACAGATTTGTAATTTTCCATTAGGGGCAAGAGTTGGACCTTTTGGATTGTGTCTTCTCGCCCCCTCCCTCCAAGCTGGAGAACACATTTTCTCATCCCATTAAAAAGCACATATTTTTTGAGATCTTGTATAGAACATTTTATTACATTCCTGATTCCTACATCATAAAGCTGTCTTGCTTACAGCAGTATAAAGAAGCTGTAAAATTAACATGCTTGTAAACAACCTTCCATGCACTTTGGAAGAAACGGCGTGAGGTTTACACTGATCTCCTAAATGGACGTTGAGACATGCAGGTGAGAATTAAAGGCCAAAGACTGGTAGGTGCTGGGATGTGGCAAAAACAAAACGACCAAGTACTGTACTGTGTTGAGCATGCCCAACCACCCGCTTTTAATCCAGAAAAGGGCGCCTATGGCGATACTGCCTGAGGCTACCGAGCTCTTATTAAAAAGCATTCTTCGATATCCACTACGTCTGGATTTTCATCTTGATAAGCCTAATTAATCAGAAATGCCAAGGGCCTGGCCACATCCTGCTCCGACTGTGAGTGGCAAAATTCCCACTGACTGCACTGGAGCAGGACTTCAACGCAAAAGATTCTTTATAATTGAAAAAGCCCATTTAAAAGGAGGAGAAAACTCCATCACATCTTGGCGTGTAATCGCTGCCCGAGGGCAGTGGCGCTCTTAGGACATTATGATGTGGGGTGGCCAATGGAGGACAAGGCTGGGGGATGCTGTAGGACACCGATGGCGCAGCGTGTTCCGTTTGCTCAGGTTTACCCCAGGCCCTAGTACCGTATGTGAACGTTGATCACGGCGAAACACGCGAGTAACATGTTGCGCATGTTGTGCCCTGGAGAGCCACCACTCAGATGTGATAGCTTAACTGGCTTGACATCTAGGGTAGCAAGATTCTGCCACGGGGCGCGGGGCCGTTGCCCTGTGTCCCTCCAGTAGACTCACTCCTGCTCTGGAGCGTCAGTAATTTATCCTCCTTTTATTTCTCTTTTAAATTAAATATACATGTGTAATATGCACTTTGGAGCAAGCAAGGACCCTTCTGCGGCTGACTATGCGTTGGGCACTCTCCGGTGTGTAATTAAGAGGTGTGTAATTGATGTACAGGAGGAAACGATCGTAGTGAATCACATTTAAAAAATCACTGTATGATGCTTGACAACATCCTGTACTTTTCCTAAGTCAAAGTTTGCACAGAAGTAAATGGCGCGGTTTCTCTTCCGTGCGATTAGCCAAGTGCCAGGAGTGCACTCATTTCACGTGTGGCAAGAAGATCTCGCCTCCAATTTCATTTCTCCTTCCTACAACCTTTTCCGGCCGGGGGAGGTGAGACCCGCCACCACCGTCCAGCCATCCCTTCACCGAACCCCAAGACTCCGTGCCCACATTAGCCGTTTTATTTGGCTGTCGAAACTATTAATTCCTTTTTGTCTGAAAATCAAAGGATGTGGCACGTTCTACCCACGGGCAAACCTCCCGTCTTCGCGCTGGTTGCAGGATTCGCTCCGTGCTTAACTATTTATTCTACTTAACCCTATGTGGCCCCAACACACATTATCTGAAACGGATCAGTAAGAAAGTGTCTTGCTCTCTGGGTCTGAGACCTGTTAATGTCGTAATTTCGTGCCCTGTCCCATGCACATAGGCATTGGGTTTGTGTGTCCTTGGCGCTGGCTCACATCTTCCCATCCTAGGCTCTCATACCAATCGGGCTTTAGCACACCTTGTCGCTTACTTCTCGTCTCTCTCTCTCTCTCTCCCACCCCCCCACCTCCCCCAGCCCCCACTGTGTTATTTGTAACGTAACTTTCCGTTTCTTGGAGTTGAAATGTCAATTACTCACAAAGATCAACAAAAGTTTATTAATCATGAAGTATTAAAATTGTAATAAATGAAATACTTCAATGCAAAGTTCAAGCAAGCAAATCATTCCCAAAATCATTGAATTTTAAATTAACGGGGATCTTTTTTTTTCCTGTGGGTTAAGAGACCGCTTTTATCTCACACGCCACACCAAAACCCATAATTCTTCATATCACATACTGAAAATGATTTTATTTATCCATTTACATTAACTTGTTATAAACTTGTCCGGAAAAGTCAAATAATATGCTTTATATTAGCTCAAACATTTATTAAGAAACCCAAAATTCAATAAATAAGCACAGACAATAAGTTAAAACAGATCACAAACCGACCAGTATGTAACAAGAATGCTTTATCTACACAAAACATCCTATTTCACATTGTTTGTTCATTCTTCCAAAGAGCATCTGTTCTCCGGGATTGGATTGGACCAGCACATGCAGAAAAGAGCTGATTGTGTTCTCTGTACAAAGTTTGGCAGGGTTGGGGAGAGAGACTGTCCATGTGCACCAGGCCCTTGCCGCTGAGTTGCAAGGGCCAGTGGCAACAGCAGAAGATGCAATAGAGACAATAGCAACAAAATAAAAATAAAAAAGGTGACAGGTTTGCAACTAAATCGATCAAGAAATCAAAGATCCAGAAAAGGGAAGTGCTTCCCCCCCCTCACACTTTTTACAAAAGGAAACATGACTTTGATTTTTGCTCTCACTTATAAACCCTTTATCAAAATGGGTTCAATTTCCTCTTGATATCTCTCATCACTTCATTAATCTGCCCAGCCCCCCCCAAAGCCAGTGCTGCCCGTTAGGAAAACTTCTGACCAAAAAGCCCTGCAATATTTGTTGTTGGGGTTGTTATTGTTGTGCTTTAAAAAAAAATGGATCTCTTGGCAAAGCCCAATAGATGGCTGGGTGGGTGGGGAAGGGAGACAAGGGACAAATTAAAACGAGATCCCAAATGCCCAATGAGTCCTTTCGTGTGTTGATGTGAAGACACAAGGCCCTGGTTGTTGTGTCTCCTCCCGGGAACACAGGCCTGGGGTCTGGGGGCGTGTGAGGGGAGGGCGGGGGGTGTTTCTCTGCCCACAAACCAGTCCATTGGTGTCTGATTTCAGATCCTGAGTCGACTCCCTGGTAAGTAAGTCGGGGAGGGGGGGGAGAGGGACGCGATCCGCGGGGGGGGGGGGTGAGGGCGGCGGCCGGGCGCGGGGGGCAGGCGGCGCTGCCATTAGGTGAAGCTCATGGAGACTGTGTGCTCCAGCGCTTTGCGGCGGAGGGAGGCGATGCTGGTTCCCCGCCACACGTCGCTGCTGTCCGGGGAGCTGCAGAGCTGCGGCGAGCCCGTCACGTTGCTGGGGCCGGGCAGCGAGGCGGGCACCATGCCGGGGAAGGCGGGCTGGTAGAGGTGCGACTGCAGGCCGGCGCCGTTGGAGCCCGCCAGGCTGTTGGACAGGCCCATGGAGTTGGGCGGCGGCCCGGCCGCCAGGCTGCACTGGGACAGCGACTGCGCCATGGCCTGCTGGCGGCCCAGCGCCGGCGGCAGCGGCAGCTGCGACACGCCCGGCATGGCGGCCGCGGCCCAGCGCGTGTCGTTGGCGTGGAAGGAGCACAGGCTGTCGCCCATGGCGGCGGCGGCGGCCGCGGCGGCCGAGGGGAACTGCGGCAGGCCCGGCGTGGGCAGCAGCGTGCCCGGCGCCCGGAACACGTTCGTGGTCTTCTTGCGCTTCTTCCACTTGGCCCGCCGGTTCTGGAACCAGACCTGCCGGACACGGGTGGGGAGAGAGCGAGAGAGGCTGGTTAGGGACCGTGCGCCGCGGGGCAGGGCCGCGGCCCCGCAGAGAGCCACCGGCGGGGAGAGCTGCCCAGGCCCCCGTCTGTGCCTGCCTTCCCCGGGACCCCAGACACACAGCCCGGCACGAGATCCCACACCGGCCACCTGAGAGGGTGAGGCCCGTTGGGCTAGGCGCGGGGCAAGCCCACAGGAAGGCGCTGGCTAATCTAAGAAGAAAAGTGACAGGAAGGGTGGGGCAAAAGGATGCAATCAAATCTAGAGGCTGTATCTACACTGTATAGTGCTTGTTCTGTGGAAATTATGTATATAATGTATCCCTTATATATCCATATGGCTGCATAGAGGTGGGTAGAATCATAGAAGTGTAGGACTGGAAGGGACCTCAGTAGGTCATCTAGTCCAGACCCCTGCACTCAACGCAGGACTAAGTCTTAAGTATATATGCAGACATAAGAAATATATCCGAGATCGATACTTCCTTATATACATCATTCCCACATCCTACCCAGGATGTGTTAACCACATGCCCATCTGTATATGTATGTACAACCTACACCACATAGGCATAAATACTCCCTCTTTCTACTAAAAGTATAAACGGGATTTAAAACTTGGAAAAAGACTTCCTTATTTTGACTCCTCAAAGACACAACACACAGTTTGCACCAAGAAAAATAGTTTAGTTGTAAGCAAAATAGATCTGATAATAATATACTTTGGAATAGCAAAGTCTGTACCATTGAGTCACCTTCTGGTTTGTGTAGCCATGATAACCTGCATTTGCACCAATAATGGTTGGTGCTTAAGGATTTAAATATAGAATTCCACAAGCATATGCCGGATTCAAATGGATCTTTGTTGAATGTTTCTTTGGTATGGGGGATCTATTTCCAGTTGCCCTGAGCTGTATTAGCTCTCAGATCTACTGTATGCAGAGAATGACAGAAGCTTGAGCCTGAGGGCCTTATCTCCTTCTCAAGAGCCAGGTTCTTCTCATCTGTGGAGTGAAAGTAAATGTATCTTTCCGACGTTGCAAATGAATGGAGGCTAAGTTCAAAGCTTTCTTATACTAGTTGTCAATAACATTTAATTTTGCTTTGACAAACCCAAGTCTCTTTTGCAATGAGCTATATTTGACTGATTAAATACACTTCAAACTTACTTAGGGGACTTACATTTTACTTCTTAATAAATGGCAAAGAGAATCTCTGATCTTTTAGGCTATTTGTCTACAAATGTCAAAATAAAGAAGATGCAATAGAAGTTTTCTATTAGATCATTGTCTAAACTGTGTTGCCATGGTAATAATCTCTTAACATTTTTAGATACTCATTTTGATGTGCTAGTTAATCAACTGGGTTTTCATCTCCTTCATCCCGCTGGTGAACTGATACCTGATAGTGACACCTGCGCGTTACACTTATTTATTCTCCATTCAGCCATTTAACCCAGTGTTTTGTTTATTAATCAGGCCAAATCCGGCTGGTTTTACTCACTGGGAGTCAGTGGAACGTGATTTGGCCTGATTCAAATGACCTGGTCTATATTTTGGGGAATTTTACAAATGTTCTATAAAAATCAGAGCCCAGAATGTGACAACTGCTTACCTAGGATCAGCGTCTGTCTTAGTCAGATAATTCATTACTTATTGCAGAGCCAAAAATCCCTCCCACATGCACTACAATTGAACTATTCGGAATGGTTTTGTAATATAGATTTCAATTCCATTGAAATAGCACATAGGCGATTCTTTTACAAGAAGGCTATTTAGAGCACTAGGTTTACTCCCTCGTCCCTCCCCAAGTCTCTCTCCGCTCCCTTCCCCACCTGACATGGTTTTTATTGTCTCCCTCCCTAGCCTTTATCCCCTTGCATTGTCTCTCCTGGTGTTGTGCTCTGTGTACAGCTCCGCTGTAGCCCCGCAAGTTGCCGTGTGACTGATTAATAAAGCTGCAGGAATTTATATAATGAAAGGGATCAATGTCTCTGTCCCAGGATTGAGCTGTCTGCAGCCACCTTCACTCATAACGAGGCGAATTTGTGTAAAATACGCCGGGCTAAAAAATAAATAAATAAGGAAGCATCGGTCCTGTGTTCCTGACCCTGCTTGAGGTAGCGTCTGAATTCTTATAAAAGCGTCTATGTGATTGGAACATAATTTTCTTACGTTAACTCCGAATTGTTCACCACTGACGCTTGGTGGCTGCACCATTAGCAAGCAGCACTCAAACCCGACCTGCGTGCTGTTGTTTGTTGGATTTTTTTTTTGAGTCAGATGTTTTTAGTAACCAGATTCTTTGATTCAAAGTGATAATATTGGAGTGAATAGACTGATAGGTTTCATTGCATTGTCAAAGGAAAATACTGGGATGTGTAAGAGGGGAAATCAGCGAATCCACTCTGAATTCCCGATTATTACTATTCTGGATCCTAGAACCTGCTGGAGTTTATCGTTTAATATTATATACTTAGACTGAGAAATATGGTCGGCCATTAACGGAAATGAACAGCTGTTAAGGACCTAAATGTTATATGAATAATCGAAAAATCGTGTTCAATTATGTTTTAGGGTTAATAGTTAAATTGCGGCTACAAAATCTTTTTATGTTTCATGGTTTACTGGTGTTGTAAAGAATCTCCATCAGGTCTGATCGCCTCAGTTCATAGCTATAGTGCATATGCTTTTAAAATGTGAATGTTTCCAGTTGAAAACTAGTGCATGACAGATTAAAACGTGGAGAAAACCTGAGGGAGATTTTGAAAATGCACACATGACAACTCTGGAAATATATTAACCACAGGCATTGGGCAACTCTGGAGTATGTTTAAAATGCAACTAGCCCCTGAAAATTATTAATACAACAGTGAGAATCTAATGGAGGTTGGAAGCTAAAAATCTACTTTGATATCTGCTGTTACAGTAATATAGACATACTGTAAATGTATTTTAAAATATATAGTCCGTTTAATTCCCCAGCAATAAATGTGTTAGAAATAGAGAGAGAAGAGGAGAGAATATTACTTTTTTTTTTTCAAGAGCCAAACCTTTATGAAGATCTCATTGGAATCTAGCGGATGATTAATGTGAAGATTTGGTAGGAAATCTGGAGAGCTGTATTAAAGCTCAGATCTCAGGTTCATTTCGATCAGCCAGCCGTGAACTCTGGGCCGAATTCATTACACTTTAATAGTGCTGGGAGAGGAAGAAAATGCAATTTCTCATTCCATTAGAAAACTAGAAAATACTCTCAGCTTGTCCTCTATTAAGATGTGGCAGGTGACAGGACCATTGTGGAGGATACGGTCAATGGAATTACAGCACATTATTTTTGTTCGTATAAAATATTGAAAGGCAAGGCTGACTGTGCAGAAGTTATTTCACTGATTTGGTTTTTATGTAAATAAAATATTGAAAGTTAATTAATCCATGCTAGAGACTAATGATTATGCTTATTATATTGCATTTGATCGCGTAATTTGCATGATTCTCGCATTGCTGGTTAATAAGCCATTCCAGGTTATAAATAATTCTGAAATTGGTTTCTAATAATGGCATGCTATAAAAAAATGGTTTTATTACACAAGCCTGAAAAGCAGAGCGATATCAGACATGGAATTGGGTTCCCTTATAAGCACTAGTCCTTTAATAATTATTTAGATGTATAATATACATTAAATATAGCTCTAAAATGAGGAAAGAGGTAATTTATTCTAGCATTTAAAACATATAAAATACATACAGCCGCTATAAATTAACTGTTTAGATCATTTCTTAGTCAGTGTGGTGCCCCACATACTGCAAGGAATGTGTAGGCAATCTGTTAACTATAAAGAATACTATGAAGTACTCATATAAGAACATAAACCAATTACTATTTAATTTAAATTTGGTCAAGGAGCAATGATACAGTGAATTGTGAAGTAAATACATTTTACATAAATTATTTTTGCATTACATTACATGTTAATCATTTTGAAGTGTTAATTAAGAAGGTTATGTTGATCTGATTACTTTTTAAACTGCAGAACATTATTGCAAAAAATATTTAAATTGCCACTCTATTAAACTGTTTTTATCAGCAGTCTCGTGCTATTATCGTTGGTTCAGGATTATGCTGAGGCCATTAAAACACGTTATCTTTCTTCCGACGTATTTCTTTGATGTGCTTTTGGAAAATAACTATTTCCATTATATATTTTATATTTTACTTCATTTACCACACTCCTAATATTGAAATTGGTATCATTAACCTTTGGGAAACCCAATAAAGTTTAATCGTCCACGTTTTCTTTTTTCATAAAGGCAGTTGTCCAGTTATATTTTATTTGTGAATCTAATTTCTATTTTAATTTAAACTAATTATCATCATGTGTCGGTTTTATACAATTGTTTTACTTTTTAAAACAAATGTGTGTGTGTGTTCTGTTAAACGAACACAATCAGTTTCTGGTTATGAAACGTTCATTTAGATTTTAAAATATCTTTTGTATTTCTTTTTTTTTTATTTTTTTATTTTTATTTTTATTTTTTTGGTGCATGAGGACTTGGCTTACCGTGAGAATTTTTGGAGAGGAACAATGTTAAAATGAAAATGCGTTCATAGTATCACCAGACCACATATCGTTAAAGCATTTTTCAATGTTCGTAATTCGTCTAAGCATCTCACACAAAATTTCCCAGAACAAAAGTTTAGGTTTAAAAGCGTTATTTGTTATAGTCTTTTGTTTTTATCCCTCTCGCCTACTTTTAATTTCTGCCTAAAATTATTTGAATAAACTGTTTGCTGTATGTCAAAAATATATATAATAAAATAACGTGAAGACAATCTTCTTGATATACTTAGTTCTACTGCTGTCTTCAGTGATTACACCGTATTTTAAAGCAAGTATTAAAGAAACTTAAACTCAAAATGTTGTGCTCACAGAAATTCCTTTTTAACAAACAATTAAAAATGTAACATACTGCTAAAATTCGATTCATATGTATAGAAGGGTTTTTAAGCTATAAAATATTTCAGGCAATCTGGCATAAAGGGAAAACATTGCCGCAGATTTCAATGGGAGATCTTCAGGACCTTGGACAGCTTACACTACTAAATTAGATTCAGAGTTCAACCAATTCAGTGCTAACAATGATAAAAGAAGCAGGAACATATTAGGAGCATACGCTTATTGTAAACATTTCAGGAGACACAAACATGTGAGTAATTGAACAGTCTCTGAATGTGCAATCGCTTTCCTAGTGTTCAATGCCGCTTTCCACTGGAATTCAACATTTCCCCCAAATCCAAGAAAACGCCACTTCAGATTTACATTACACTTTGAAATTATTTTAGCTCGCTGGTAATATTTCACATGTTCATTAGTAAACAGGAAGCTCAACTACGAGTATTAAAAATTAAACAGAAAGCTAGTTACAGCAAATACTTGATCTGTCGTTGATTTTGTTTGTTTTGGGGTCTCTTTCTGATCGATCGATCGATCGATCGTTCAGAGATCAATTGTAAAGAGTGAGGGTGTTCACAATCAGCTCAGAAAACATCCCATTTTACTACGCAGAACTATGCCACGCACTACACTGCTAATGATTTTTTTTCTCCCTAACGGGGATTGGCTCAGTCATTTGTGCAGAAATATGTGGGCTGTTTAATAGCTGATATTCAACTGTTGCATTCACATTGATGCCGATAATCCCTTTCTTACACCAGATGGGTGTTTAAAAAATTCCTGGCGGCTTCAAATGTAATTTTGTTAGGCATATTTTGTAAAAGGCTGGTCACCAAGCGCTGGCTCTGGGTGGGTTTATTATTATTTATGTTATGGATTAGGCGGTGATCATTTGAGCTGTCTCTCTAGACGGTATGATCAGGAAATTACAACCCAGCCTGTTCTCTGTTAAGCCCACAAGGGAAAGCCTGAAGGAGGGATGTGAACACAAAAGAGAGCTGAGGGGCAGGAGCCCTGTGAGGTGTGGTGGTTACAGGTAGTGAGTGCAGGACGCTCGGGGGGTGGGTGACTGAGGGATCCGGGAGGTTTGGGTACGGAAGCAACTGCTCATACCTGGACCCGGGACTCGGTGAGGCCGATCCTCAGGGCCAGCTCTTCCCTCATGAAGATGTCTGGGTAATGGGTCTTGGCGAAGCTCCTTTCCAGCTCGTTAAGCTGCGCCGGGGTGAAGCGGGTCCGGTGCCGTTTCTGTTTCTGCTGCCCCTGCTGCTGTCCCGTTTGATTGGGGTTCTGCCCGCCCGGCTGCCCCTGCTGCTTGTCGGGGTCTTTGGCGCTGACTGCCAAGGAGGCCGGGTTGGAGCCCACCGTGGTGATGTCCTCCCCGGGCAGGAGGGTGGCCCCTTCCACCGTGTCCGAGTTGGGAGCCATGTCTCCCGGGTGCCCTCCCGGGTCAGAGCCCCCTACGCCCAGCCGGCACTTCACCGCCTCCCGGTGTCCCAGCAGCTCGGCTGCATCTTTCATTCCTGCGGAGGCAAAGCAGCTGCGGTCACTCCTCTGCAGCCAGGTAGGCGGCCCCCGCGCGGCCCCCACTTGTATCCAGCAGCGCCAGCGGCCGGCGCACCAAGTTTGCTAAGGGGCGAGCCCCAGCCATGGAGCCCCCGCAGCCCCCTTCGTTCGCCCACCACCACAGCCCTAGGCCGGCTACCCCGGCTCTCGCGCGCCGCCTCACACACTCAACTTCAGCAGGCAGGAAACTTTCCATCGCTTCCTCCTGCGCCAATCGACGGTTCGGGCCGATCTGTGGGGCCTGACCCGGCGGGGCCTCCCCAGGAACTGGGGGCGGGAGGGTATTATGTTTGCCGGCGCGGCTGACAAACCCAACCAGCCTCCTCGCAGGTGGCTTCGCCTCCCTGACAGATCTGGACCAACTCAATCCGATTTTGTCCCGTTTTAAATTAAAATTAATAAAAACCTCAAAATCACAAAGATTGGGATAATCTGCCCTAAAAGGGGGAGACCTGGGGCGGGAAAGAGACACGACATGTCCACAATTGGGGCTGGATCTACATATCCCAGAGACTTTTTTTTCCCTAAAAGACGCTGTTAAATCAAATTAAACTTTAATACAGCACAATTACTTTTAAAGAAATTAGCCCATTTAGAGCGCATTAAGGTAAAACAAGGAACAAATTGTCAATTTCCTGCTCTGGCTTCTTCCTTCGCGGCTGCCGGGGGGCGAGAAAGATGCTGGGGGGGGGGCGAAACTCACCGAGTCGGGCGTCCAGGAGGTCGGCGTGAGACAGCATCGCGCACCGCTCCAGGGCGAAGGCTGTTCCCCCCCAAATTTTAGCGGTTTTAAGTTATTTAAAATAGATATAAGATATAGATATATATAGATCGCCTAAATGAAAGAAAATTCGGTGTGTGGTTAAAAAGGGGGTCTCTTGCATTATAATGTCCTTTAGAGAGACGGGGAGGTGCTTAACACTTCAATGAACCCGTGAGCAGCTCGGCGAAGGGACCAATCAGGAGGGCAGGCTGCAAATGTCAGCGAGCCCGGCGAGTCCCCACTCCGCCCGCCCGCCCGCCCGCCTGCAGCCTCAGCACCAGCAGCCCCGCATCCCCCCAGGCGGCAGCAGCAGCAGCCGCAGCCCGGGGCTGTCGGGCTGGGCTTTCTCGCTGTGTCTCCCTCGCTCGCTTGTTTTTCTCCCGCCGCCCGTTTGTAATTCTGTTCCTTCTCCTGGCCAGAGCGACTTTACCGCTGCCCCGGCTCAGATCTGGCCCTGTGCGAAGGCCTGAGCTGGTGTCTCGCGGCGCCTTCCAACCCAAGCACAATGCAGGGTTGTGCCTAAGGAGCGTGCGCGGCCCCGCTTGGGAGCCTGGCTAGCAGGCTCTCCCGGACCAGGGGGTTTCCTCACTCCCGGTTTGGGGTTGGCTTCTGCTTTGTGTGTTAACTTTCACGCTGCAGCTCGGCTGTGAGTTTCAGTATCTTTGCGGGGCAGTGGCGGGTAGTGGGAGAACTCCAGTTAATCATTTGTAATACAGCGTAAATCGTTTATTCCCGCCATTCTTGAGGGCTGAAAGACAACGAGGAATAAAGTGATCCGAGTTCCTAGTGAAACTTACACACGCTCTGTTTTGCTCTCCCATGTCCCGTCCGCCCATCCCCCAAAGGTGATCTGGAGGCGCTTCTCGCCAGGGCTAAATGTTTGTGTGAAAGAGAAAACATTGCACTGAGATTGAAAAGCCCTTCAACATTTTGGGTTAAAGTTTCTAAGCTTGGCCACAAACTCAGTTTAAGGCGGTAAATAAAGTTAAATGCTTTTTATTTTCCTCTTGACTATGTTAAACTACTTGAACAATTTAAAGTGCTTTGCACAAGTGAAGCGAACCATTTCTAATGTTCTGATTTTTCAAAGCCAGCCAACAACAAAGTTTAGATTAGTAATATATTTCTAACCAGAGTAATTTTCAAGATCATTAGGCATTTATGTAATTAGTGCCAAATCTATAAGCTTTTATTACGATTATTAGAGTAAAATCAGTATAAATTTGTACTAATTTACTACTGTTTAGACTTGGCTGTCAAGCCAAGAGGTTCTTATTGTAAATGATAACTGAGGAAATTAAGTGCAAAATTCTGTACCATTTCTGATCCGCTCCTAAACAATCCGTTTCAATTGTATTTGTAGCAGAACATAATGCCCTTTTAAAGTTATTTGACTTGCATTTTTATTTGCAAAACAAGAAAAATACCCTCTACCCAGGCACAATGAAAACTGATATTTACTACTTCCAACTTGATTAACATTGATTTTTAATTCAATAGTGATGCAATTAAGATTATTCATTTAGTGCAAATAAAGCTTCCACAAAAAGAGAGCCCAGTGAAGTCTGTGTTAAATAATACAGCGCAAATGGCTTTTTTTGTTCGCCACCCAATTGACTTACACAAAACATTGTAAATGCTGCATGCGAGCAGATGCAAGAGTGATTTTGTTTGCAGCTCAGATGTGGTGGGTTTCGGCAGTGACTGAACAAGGAGACAAAGGAAGCGGCCGACCGCGATGTAGGGCAGTTTTGTTCCCTTTTCTCCCCTGTTCAGATCCTTGGTTACATTGATTCAATTCAGCTGTAGAGACGGCCGGCTCTTGGGTGCATCTCGGTCCCTGCACAGCACCACAGGAATAGCTTGGCTCAGAGACAGAGCCGGGCCCCACTTTAGTGGGAGAGCAAATCGCGGTGTGTGGTTGGTTAGTTTGTTTGTTTTTAATTTTGCTTTTAAATCTATTTTATTTTTACGCCAGCGAAAAAAAGGGCCCCCGTCTGGGGTGAAAACCCTGGGAGCAACCCCCCTCCCCCAAGCAACCCCACGTTGTAACAAGTAGCGCGACGAGAACCGAAGCAAAGTGAGAAGGGACCTGCAGTCGCAGACATGCCAAAGGAGACAGCCCGCCCCTGGGGAGGAGGCTGCTTGGCTGCAAGAGCCCTAGAGCCCTGGCTGGCTGGATGATGGGGTGTTATTTGTACGGGTGTCGGTGTGTTTTTACGCAGTGAACCCCAGACGGGCCAGGCGGTCTGGCTGGACTGATGGGTTTTAATGGTCTTGAGGGCTGTGGGTGTGTGTGGAGTGAGGGCTGCTAAGCAATGCCTGTGATGTCTTTGAGCTGAATAGGGAAATGATTGGAAAACCGGGCACTAATACGAGCCGTTTTGAAGTTACAATATTCAAGTCCTGTTTTGTTTGTTAGCTACATGGTACACTGAGGTGGCATAATATCCAGATCCTGCAAGTGTGTGCATCCTGCCTCTATAGCATACGTGCTATATAGTCCCACACTGAGATATCCTCCGTGTTGTTGTATGTTTCAGGTCGATAAATAAATGTGTAATAGTTAATGTGAAGACACATCAGAGTAATAACAATGGGAGGAAATCAAAGGATTATCAATCTCTCTTAGTAACCGCTGAATAACAATGTTGCACCGTGATTGATAGCGCGCTTCATTTTATGACTTTTCTATTGCTCTTGATTTTTATAGCAGTATAAACAAACTAAATCATTTCTACCAAGGCTTCAAAGTATAATCGTTGGGGGGGGGATAAGAAAAGGAAATCTGTAGAAGGGAAAAAAGAGACCAGGACTGACACTAAGCATGTCAGAAAGAAAATGACAATAGTAGATATGTAAAACACTATAATCACATTCCGCTCCTCTATACACTTGTTTTGTCAAGTGTGTGAATCCACCTGGGCAGTGTTTGAGATGTATTTACAAAGATTTTATTCCCCGTCATCGTTCCATTTTCCTAGGGTAGCCAGAAAAGTGTCAGTCAAGTCCATTCCTTTTATAATTTAAGGTATTTCCCACATGATCATAGGAACCGAAGTTCCTAACAAGGAAAGGCTTAGCACAATGGCCCCAAAATCTTCAGAATGACAAGAGTGTCTTCAGAAATCACTTCAGAGCAAAGTAAAAGGATTTTCTATGACGGATCCAGTGATTTTTCTTCAATAAATAGGTTTTAGATTGTTACACACACGTAGAACTGGAACAAAGGGAACTACCAGAAAATATATTGGTTGCCCCTAATAAAATTTATTTAGACAGTTTACTTCTCATAAAAATAGAGATTGAATTTTGTACAAGAGTGCCTGCCAAGGGGCTAGGCACATGGAATTTTCCCCCCCATTTCTTCCTTTTCCTCTTTTTAACAAAGCTCAGAGAGGACCTGATCGTGCTGTCGTTGCTCAGGCAAAACCTCCACTGGCTGCACTGGGAGGTTTGCCTGAGTAAGGATTGCAGGATCGAGGTCTTTAGTGTTTAAAATCGAAATAAACCCAATTCCCTCACGTTCTGACCCTGGGAAAAGGTACAGAACGTTACAAGCCTCAGGGCTGTTTTAAACTGTATCCAAGTACTGATTGAATGAGGCTATCACATAAACAAGTGTATTCACCCCCAAATTTGCTATTATTTAGGAACGGAATCTACCTTCATTCTTTCGTCGGAATAGTATTATTTTGTGCAAGAACTAACATAAAATAAGGTTAAACGTCTAAAGTCAGGAAGATGGATTGAACTCCATAGCTGCTTATGTTTAGGGTTTTCAAGTTGATATTTGATGTATACATTTATTGAGCATCCGTTGT